>NC_135887.1:55001508-55359919 GCF_964194155.1 Cetorhinus maximus
GGAGGGATGGGGAGGAGGGGGTGGATGAGGGAGAGGGAAGGAGGGGTTGAGGTGGAAGGGGAGGGGAGAGGAGGGTGCAGAGGAGGAGAAGAGAGAGGGATTTGAAGGGTTAAAAGGGGAAGGGGAGGGGAGAGGGAAGGGGACAGATGAGAGCAGGAAAGTTTATACTGTATGATGACATAAAAGAATGAGACCTCATACAAAATGGATGTGTTGCAAAATTCCCTGGAACTTCTGAGCATTGCTTAACAAAATAAACTGATGAAGGAATTTAATGTCATCTCATCGCAAGCTAAGAGATCCCTTCCTGAATACACATCTTGTAATTATAATCTGGTTTGTGATACCACACACAACTTTGTAAGCATGTGTCAATATAAATTCACCTGGAACCTCCAAGACCAGCTAGGTTGGCTTTATTTGCTATGAACAACAATGGGAGACAGTACAGCCCTTTCAGTCCAATCAGGGAAGCAGTGTTTTATTTGCAATATAATGAATTAAACGAAACACTAATATTTAAGTTTACCTGAAGGACAGTGCCCATTTTTGATTCTCTTTTTTGCAATATTTAGTGTTGTACTGCAGGTTCTTGCTTATAAATTTGAAGCGCTGAACATTATTTTGCAAGTTGCCTCAGGCAGTTATTAAAAACATTTAATAAGAATACATTGAATGAAGTTTAAAAAGTACAATGCATTTTACAACATGGAAACAAAAGGGATTACAGAAAAACAGACCAAGATGAACGCTTCATTAAAATTTTGCCTCAGTTACCTGCCTTACTCAGTTTCATAACACTCCAGAAATATGAGAGCTGACAGTACAAGCAGAATTGCAGGGTTGACCTTTTCCATTTATTGCTGTCGAAAATTAGAGGTTAACCTGCAGGTCATTTGTGCGCTGTATAACTGCTGTACACATGAATATATTTAGAATAATCCTGCAGACTCACACCTTGCATCAGTCCTTTTGAGTCTCCTCAGGTTAACGTGTCACTTTCCAGATTTAACCTATTATATTTCCATTTTCACATTACATTTGATGTACTTCACTTTCTGTTTCCACAGTTATTTAACCTACAAAAGACTGATGGAAAATAACTCAAGGCTTAAGCAAGTTCTGTACTTACACAGATGATTTCCTAGAATAAAAAAAATACTAAATATATTTACAATATAGTTATAAATTGACAGGAGACAGAATGATCACAATACATAATTTATCTATTAAATTATTACGTCCAATGTCAGTTTTGTGCGAACAACCTCAGCATTATAAGTGTAAATTGATTTTAGTGATTTATTTCCTCAAATCTTGAGTTCTATTTGAGATATGGCTGATGTAAAAACAGTAAAATGCACCAATTTACCTGTTATGTAGCCATTAAAAGGGAGCAATAACTGAGATGGGGAATTAGAACACTTCCCTTCCCCTCAGCCCGAATTTTGATTCTCAGTGTCATAGAGGTTAGATTTACCATGAGGTTAATATACAGCAGTGTTTCTTACATTAGCACAGGCAATAAACCTTAGTAGCCAACCATCAAATCAGTTTACTATTGTAATAGTAAATGCTTTCAGACACAATCACTCATATGGCCACATTATGTGATATAACTGCTGTATTCAATACTGTGGCCACAAAACAATGTCAGAGGCTGGGTATTCTGTGAAGATCCCCTACACCTTTCCACCATCTAGAAGGCACAAGTCAGGAGTGTTGTGGAATGCTCTCCACTTGCCTGGATGAGTGCAACCCCAACAACACTCCAAGAACAAAGCAGCTTCTTGATTGGCACCCCATCCACTACCTTAAACATTCACTCTCTCCATCACCGGCACACAGCCGAACAATGTGTATCATGTACAAGATATACTGCAGAACACTTGTCAAGGCTTCTTCGGCAGAGCCTCCCAAACTCTCTACTGCCTAGAATTACATGGGAGCTGGCAAATAGAACACCATCACTTGCACGTTTCCCTCCAAATCACATGCCATTGTGACTTAGAAATATATTAATATTCCTTCATTGTCACTGGGTCAAAATCCTAGAACGCACTACCGAAGACAGAGGGGAGGGAGAGGTGCACCTACACCTAACAGTGCAGCCGTTCAAGATGATGACCCACTACCAACTTCTCAAGGGGAAATGGGAATGGACAATAAATGCATCCCTTGCCAGAAAGGCCTAAAATATTTTGGAACATTATTTAAAATTCAAAATATATTATAAATTCTTAAAGCCACGTCAGGAGAGGTGAACTGACTCCTCTCTTTGTCTCACACATCGATCAGTTATGACAAAGTTTGCACGTTCAGAAATATGTGATAAGAAAGTGATGGAAGGTGTCATCGACAGTGCTATCAAGCAGCACTTATTCAGCAATAACCTACTCAATGTTCAGTACCATTTGCGACTCCTCAGATTCTGAAGCAATCCATGTGCATATGCATGGGGGGAGGTGGCGGCGTACTAGGACTGTCACTGGACTAGTAATCCAGAGACCCAGGGTAAATCTCCGGGTTCGAATCCCACCACTGTAGATGGTGAAATTTGAATTCAATAAAAATTTGGAATCTGGATAGCCATGAAACCATTGTCGGTTGTTGTAAAAACCCATCTTGTTCACGAATATCCTTTAGTGAAGAAAACCTGCTGTTCTTACCTGTTCTGGCCTACATGTGACTCCAGACCCACAGCAATGTGGTTGAATCTTAAATGCCCTCTGAAATGGCTTAGCAAGCCACTCAGTTGCATCAAGCCACTACGAAGTCTATAAGGAATGAAACCAGATGGACCATTCGGCATCGACTTGCACACCTGAAACAACAATGGCAAACTCAGCACTTTCAGCCCCACAAAGTCCTCCATACTAACATCTAGGGGCTTGTGCCAAAATTGGGAGAGTTGTCCCACAGACTAATCAAGCAACAGCCTGATATAGTCAGACTTACGGAATCATGACTTACAGATAATGACCCAGACACCACCATCACCATCACCATCCCTGCGTATGTCCTGCCCCACCGGCAGGACAGACCCAAACAGAGGTGATGGCACAGAGGTATACAGTCGGGAGGGAGATACCCTGCAAGTCCTCAACATCGACTCCAGCCCCCATGAAGTTTCATGGAATCAGGTCAAACACGGGCAGGGAGATTTCTTGCTGATTACCACATACTGCAGCCACCAGCCCCCCTGCCTTCCTCCCCCACCCCCTCGGCTCAGCTGATGAATCAGTCTTCCATGTCAAACAACACTTGGAGGAAGCACTGTTGGTGGCAAGAGCACAGAAAGTACTTTGGGTGGGAGACTTCAATGTCCATCACCAAGAATGGCTCGGTAGCACCACTACCTTCCGAACTGGCTGAGTCCGAAAGAGCATAGCTGCTAGACTAGGTCTGCGACAGGTGGTGAGGGAACCAACAAGAGGGAAAAACATACTTGACCTCATCCTCACCAATCTGCCTGCTGCAGATGCATCTGTCCATGACAGTATCAGTAGGACAGACCACCACACAGTCCTTGTGGAGACGACGTCCTATCTTCACATTGAGGGTACCCTCCATCGTGTTGTGTAGTACTACCACTGTGATAAATGAGATAGATTTCGAACAGAAAATGCTGGAAAAATGCAGCAGGTCTGGCAGCATTTGTGGAGAGAGAAACAGGGTTAACATTTCAAGTCCAAATGACACTTCATCAGAGCTCTGAAGAAAAGTCATACAGACTCGGAACTTTAACTCTGTTTTTCTCTCCACAGATGCTGCCAGACCTGCTGCATTTTTCCAGCATTTTCTGTTTTCTTTCAGATTTCCAGCACCCGCAGGATTTTGTTTTCATTTTAGATTTCGAACAGATCGAGCAACTCGAGACTGGACATCCATGAGGCGTTATGGGCCATCAGCAGGAGCAGAATTGTACTCAAACACAATCTGTAACCTCCTGACCTGGCATATCCCCCACTCTACTATTAGCACCAAACCATGAGATCAACCCTGGTTCAAAGAAGAGTGCAGGAGGGCAATGCAAGGAGCAACACCAGGCATACCTGCAAACCAGGTGTCAACCTGGTGAAGCTCCAACTCAGGACTACTTACATACCAAACAGTGTAAGCAGCATGTGATGGAGAGAGCTAAGCATCCCACAACCAATGGTTCAGATCTAAGCTCTGCAGTCCTGCCACATCCAGTCATGAATGGTGGTGGACAATTAAACAACTCACTGGAGGAGGAGACTCCACAAATATCCCCATCCTCATCAATAGGGGAGCCCAGCACATCAGTGCAAAAAATTAGGCTGAAGCATTTGCGACACCTCATTACAGCCTTGGTTCAAACATGGACAAAAGAGCTGAACTTCCAAGGTGAGGTGAGAGTGACAGCCCTTGACATCAAGACAGCCCTTGACATCAAGGCAGCATTTGACCAAGTGTGGCATCAAGGAGCCCAAGCAAAACTGGAGTCAGTGGGAATCAGGGAGAAAGCTCTCCGCTGGTTGGATTCATACCTAGCACAAAGGAAGATGGTTGTGGTTATTGGAGGTCAGTCATCTCAACTCAAGGACATCAATGCAGGAGTTCGACAGGGTAGTGTCCTCGGCCCAACCACCTTCAGCTGCTTCATCAATGACCTCCCTTCCATCATAAAGTAGGAAGTGGGGATGTTCGCTGATGATTGCACAATGTTCAGTGCCATTCGCAATTCCTCAGATACTGAAGCAGTCCATGTCCAAATGCAGCAAGACCTGGACAATTTCGAGGCTTGGGCTGACAAGTGGCAAGTAACATTCATGCCACACAAGTACCAGGCAATGACCATCTCCAACAAGAGAGAATCTAACCATCGCCCCATGACATTCAATGGCATTAGCATCACTGAATCCCCAACTATCAACATCCTGGGGGGGGTTACCATTGACCAGAAGCTGAACTGGACTAGCCATATAAATAGTGTGGCTACAAGAGCAGGTCAGAGGCTAGGAATCCTGTGGAGAGTAACTCACCTTCTGACTCCCCAAAGCCTGTCCACCATCTACAAGGCACAGGTCAGGGGTGAGATAGAATTCTCTCCACTTGCCTGGATGAGTGCAGCTCCACAACACTCAAGAAGCTCAACATCGCCCATGACAAAGCACCCAGCTTGATTGGCACCGCATTCTCAAACATTCACTCCCTCCACCACCATTGAACAACAGCAGCAGTGTGTAACATCTACAAGAAGCACTGAAGTAACTCACCAAGGCTCCTGAGACAGCAGCTTCCAAACCCACAACTGCTACCAACTAGAAGGACATGGGCAACAGATGCATGGGAACACCACTACCTGCAAGTACACCTCCAAGCCACACACCATCCTGACTTGGAAATATGTCACCGTTCCTTTCCTGTTGCTGAGTCAATATCTTGGAATTCTCTCCTTAACAATACTGTAGGTGTACCTACACCACATGGACTGCAGCGGTTCAAGAAGGCAGCTCACCACCAGCTCTTAAGAAGAATTAGAATGGGCAATAAATGCTGACTTCGCCAGCGATGCCCACATCCCACGAATTAAGAAAAAAAAATGCAGCAAGACCTGGACAACATTCAGGCTTGGGTTGAAAAGTGGCAAGTTACATTCGCCCCACACAAGTTTCAGGCAATGACCATTTCCAACAAGAGAGAATCCAACCACCTCCCCATGACGTTCAATGGCATTATCATCGCTGAATCCCCCACTATCAATATCCTGTGGGTTATTATTGACCAGAAACTAAACTGGACTAGCTGTATAAATACTGTGGCTACAAGAGCAGGTCAGAGGCTGGGAATTCTGGGGAGAGTAACTCACCTCCTGACTCCCCATAACCTGTCCCACCATCTACAAGGCACAAGTCAGGAGTGTGATGGAATATTCTCCACTTGCCTGAATGAGTGCAGCTTCAACACCACTCAAGAAGCTAGTCACCATCCAGGACAAAGCAGCCAGCTTGATTGACACCCCAACCACCACCTTCAACATTCATTCCCTCCACCACCAATGCACTGTTACAGTAGTGTCTACCATCTATAAGATACACTGCAGCAACTCACCAAGGGTCTATCAACAGCACCTTCTAAATCCATGGTTTCTACTACCTAAGAGGACAAGGACAGCAGATGCATGAGAACACCACCACCTGGAAGTCCTCCTCCAAGCTACACAACATCCTGACTTGGAACTATATCACCGTTCCTTCACTGGATCCAAATCCTAGAACTACCTCCCTGTCAGCATTGAGGGTGTATCTACACCACATGGACTACAGCGGTTCAAGAAGGCAGTGCAGGCAATTTGGGATGGGCAATATATGTTGGCCTAGCCAGTGACGCACACATCCTGTGAAATATTTTTAAAATTGCCAATTCAATATGTACTTAACTTTGTATAACTCGGTGTAAGAAGGCTGAGAGGAGACTTTATAGAGGTATTCAAGATCCTGAGGGGTATGGACAGGGTAAATAGTGAGAAACTGTTCCCACTGAAGTGGGCATGAAGAACTAGAGGGTACCGATTCAAAATAATTGGCAAAAGGAGTAAAAGTAATGTGAGGAAAATGTTTTCACCCTGAGGGTAGCTGGAGTCTGGAACAAACTTCCTGAGAGGGTGGTCAAGGCAGATCTGATCGAGGTATTCAAAAAGGAATTGGATTGCTATCTGAAAAGAAAGAATGTGCAAGGTTACGGGGATAAAGCAAGGGAATTGATCTAGGTAGAATAATCTTTCAGACAGCCAATGCAGACTTGATGGGCCGAATGGCCTCCTTCTACACTGTAAAGATTCTATAAAATAAAGATTCGGAAAATGGAAATGTTGAGTAAGAGATTAACCAATCTAAAAAAACCATAGAACTGGTAACAATGTGCAGAAGCTACATCACCAGCCTATGTTGGGCTGAGGTAAACGAACCATTCTTAGGAAGATTTATTTCATGTCATTTGGTAAATAACATTGCAAACAACTGCTAGCCGTAAGCAGGATACATTCTGCACTCAAATAGCTCTGCATTTAAACCCATCCCAGCACAGCAACTCAAAAGCTATGGTAAAGTATATGTGTATGTGCTAGGAAGTGTTAAGCATCAATTAGAAACAAATATTATTGCAGACAGTCTGGTAAATATGGTGATGTTACACAACTTAAGCTTGTGTTTTGTTTTACTTCTTCAATAATGTAACTTTAAACCAAATTTGAGATGGTATATACCTTGTTTCGTTGTCATAATAATCGTTTTCTTTAACATTAAAAGAAGTCATGATGCACATTACTCCTACCCACACTGAAATTCTCAGATCAGTTAAAGCACTGAGAGACAGAGCAGTGGATATATATACACAGACACACACATCAGCAAAATAATAGTTACTCAAACATTCTTTCCCACATAATACTGTTGTAATGTTAATTTTTTTTTACTCAGGATATTCTAAGAACAAAGGAAGCCTTATTAATAAGGAGAAAGAATTAATTTATTATCCAAAATAAGTCATACACATCTAATTATTTTGACTGCAGGATTTAGAGAAAGGTAAGTTTTCTGTCAAAAATAAATCTAAAAAGTCAAAAATGATAAATGCACTCTTTATTTAAGGTCTCTTTAGGATTTAGAAAGGTTTTCACATTACAGTCTGGGAAAAGTAGCTAGTAATACAGAAGTAGTCACATATTATTCTAGTAATTCCCTAATGATAACCTTAACAGAACTGCATTATTTAAGATCTTCCATCTAGTACATGCTTGTGGCCCACAGGGAAATTAACTTTTGCACAGTCAGTAATCTAAGGGTTAATACAAACTGAAGTACTAAGCCCCCAGTACATGTTCTGTTCAGTAAAGCATAAAATCTGTAAGCTCAGGAGAATAATGCAGCTGTGCTGCAAGGACTGTTATATAGCGGTACATTAAAAATTCATATCCCAGACATTCCACGGTATTCTGCTCTGCCTGATTGCTGCACTGACTGGGAAAACATTAGACACCCCACAGTCTTTTCTGGCAATCAGCATCATTCCTAAACAAATACAACCTCTGAGAATGAAAGGGCAAATAGGCTATGAAAAATTACTAAGTTAAACTCTTTCAGTTAAGAAAATTAGTTTAAATCAACCTTTTCAACATAACTACTTCTTCCAATGCTGATGCTCACACCAAGGCAGTCATAGACAAAGTCATGTCACAGCCCTGAAGACAAGTTCATGATCTAATCTCACTGTCTACAGCCTGTCTGACCCAGCCCATACATTAGGCTTCAGCTCAGTTTAATGATATATATTTATGATAAATATGTATGAAATGCAGGAGGCTCTTAGTGCTATAGTACTTCTGTTCCAAAGCTGACTTTCAAGCTTCACCTTCACAAAGCAATAATATCTGAAACTTGAAGAAAACTGAGGAATTGTATTGAACAATTCAACATCTGGCAGAAATAGTCAAAGCTTCATTATATACCATACTTAGAACTTGCAATTACTGAGAATTCAAATACAACAGAGTAACACAAATACAATCTTACACAACATAGAAGCCAGATTTTTAACCATTCACCCTCTAAACTGGCTTAATCTTCCAAGTGAATCTAATGTGAACTAATTCACATCCAATTTCTTGGTGACACCATTTATGATTTTTGCTATTGATACATTCTTTGCCGGATAATTACAGAAGTTTATTCCAGATAAGTAAGACATACAGCATAATTCCTTAAAGTTTTCTAGCAGTCCAGCACCTTGCAATGGGCACCATTCTTGGTAGAGATTTTACTGGGAACATAAAGCCAGGGTTAAACTCTCAGTTCTGGCAGAGAAAAGTTAATCAAATTATTCATTCCCTAAATAAAAATATGGCATTGACAAGTACTACCTGACACAGCAGCCCAATATAAAAGGAGGGGTCAACGAACAATGTGCCACTGCATTCTTTCCTGTGGATTTTTAAGATTGCACTACTAAATACCAATTATTGAAAATTATGAATAGAGATGAAATACAGTGCATGTACTAATTGCATATTTATGTGTCAGGCGGTGTTGGATATCAAATTGAAATGCACAGGAATATATGGGGAAGATATCAACTGCCATGTTTTCAATGTGTTAACTGCGATGCCAATAAGTAAAAAGCCTAAATAATGACAACCTGTGAGAAGCTCACTGAAATGGTTGGGCTTATCACAGAACCGTAAGGATACAAGAACAATCAATATAATTAGTACCCTGAGTGTGCTGTCAATCTTAGCTCATGTTTTAATAAGAACGGTTAATATTTTCACTGTCAATTGACACTGTCAGCACCACTGCTTGTGTTGCACAGGCTGAGTTATTTACTGCACCTTAGGTAATTTCATGGAAACTAAATGTCTAAATAATACTTCTGAAACTTGCTTTTAACATCTAGTGTCATTTTGACATTAAGCTACATATATACAAATCACCAAAAGATAAAGGATAACGGATTACTGCAACAGAAGGGCAAATACTTGTCAAAGCACAGGCCTCCCCCTCCCACAATAACTGAAGAAATTCTTTAGCTGATACTCCATCTCCAACAGGTTACATTTTCGCCAAATGGTCCCGTGACTAGGATATTGTTGGAAATTTTGCTTAAACAGGCTTCCTGTTGTAGACCAATCTGACTCAATTGTGCAGTTTGGTTGTTGGTGGGGTCAATGACAATTTATTTGAACTTTTTCTTCCATGTTTAGATGCTCCACCCCTGCCTCTATGACATGACATTTCTATTCCTGCCCTTCTACTAGATTACCAATACTTGTCCTGATCAGGGCACATATCCCAGTATGGCATAGCGCAGTGCAGAATGATTACTTTCACATTAGAGTTAATTCACATGTTCCTATTGGTTCACATGCCTCGATAACTGTCATTCTGGTACTAAGCTTGACAACAGTGCATGGTCTGCAATCATTTATTGTTGCTTTTCTTCTTCAGTTATATCGCTACATTCCTGAAATCATGATCCTTTTGCTTTTGCATTCTATCCCTTGCGTTATAAAGTTAGAACCCATTTACCTTCTTAATGGCTTTTTCTTAACCTGGCAACTCACTTTTAAAAGACTTATATATTTAGACACCTAGGTGACTTTGGTCAACAGGACATTAAGAATGTTACCATGAAAGTGCATTCTTTATTCTTGTTCCCAAAAATGTTATCAGCTCACATTTTCCTACATTAAACAGCACCTGTCACTTTTCTGCCTGTTTGTCTAACCTGCTTATATCCTTCTGTAGTCTCCTACATTTTTCTTCCCAATTGGGTATTACCAACAGACTTTGATATGACTTTGACAACAAAATAGGTAGGAAAGTAAGTTGCAATGAAGAAATAAGAAATTTACAAATGGATATGGACAGGTTAGATGAATGGACCAAAACTTGGCAGATGGAGTTTAACGTGGATAAGTGAGAGGTTATCCATTTTGGTCAGAAGAATAAAAAGGCAACTTATTATTTAAATGGAGAGAAACTTCAGAATGCTTCAGTGCAGAGGGATCTGGGTGTCCTCGTGAATGAATCGCTGAAAGCTAATATGCAGGTACAGCAGGTAATAAGGAAGGCAAATGGAATTTTGGCATTTATTGCTAAAGGAATAGAGTATAAAAATAGGGAAGTGTTGTTGCAACTGTACAAGGCATTGGCGAGACCGCACCTGGAGTACTGTGCACAGTATTGGTCCCCTTACTTGAGGAAGGATGTAGTTGCATTGGAGACGGTTCAGAGGAGGTTCACTAGATTGATTCCAGAGATGCGGGGCTTGTCTTATGAGGAGAGATTGAGCAGTTTAGACCTATACTCGCTAGAGTTTAGAAGGATGAGAGGAGATCTAATTGAGGTATATAAGATGTTAATGGGGTTAGATAAAGTAGACACGGAGCGGATGTTTCCCCTTGTGGGGCATTCTAGAATGAGAGGTCATAGTTTTAGGCTAAGGGGTGGTAGATTTAAATCAGAGACGAGGAGGAATTACTTTTCTCAAAGGGTCGTGAATCTGTGGAATTCACTACCTCAGAGTGCAGTGGATGCCAGGACGCTGAATAAATTTAAGGAAGAGATAAAACAGGTTTGTAATTAGTAACAGCTTGAAAGATTATGGGGAGAGGGCAGGAAATTGGAGGCTGAAATGAGATCAGCCATGATCATATTGAATGGCAGGGCAGGCTTGAGGGACTGAATTGCCTACTCCTGCTCCTAGTTCTTATGTTCTTACGTATGTTATGTGCTCCTGTATGTGTCTGCATCCAGAGATCTATACAGCCACATGTCTACATCTAGAGATATGCACATCTGTATGACTACATCCAGAGATATATACCCTCGCATGTGTCTACATTCAGAGATATGTACTCCCATACTTGCCTACATCCAGAGATATGTACCTCTGTATCCGCCTACATCCAGAGATACACACTCTTATATGTCTAATATCCAGATATGCACTCCCGTAAGTGCTTACATCCAGAGATAGGCAACCCTGTATGTGTCTACATCAAGAGATATGCACTCCGGGGCATGTCTACATACAGAAATACGCACTCCCTTACATGCCTACATTGAGAGATATGCACACCGCATTTGTCTACATCGAGATATGCACACCGTACCTGTCTATATCCAGAAATGTGCACTTCCATCCATGTCTCCATCCAGAGGTGTACACTCCCGTACCTGTCTACAACCAGAGATACACACTCCCGTACGTGTCTACATCCAGAGATGTGCACTCCCATGCGTGTCTACATTGAGAGATATGCACCCCTTAATGTGCCTACACCCAGAGATATGCACTCCGTATGTGTCCACATCGTGAGATATGAACTCCAGTATGTACTTACATCCAGAGATATGCACTCCTGCATGTGCCTACACCCAAAAACATGCACCCCTGTATGTGCCTACATCCAGAGTTTTGCACTCCCGTACATGCCTACATCCAGAGGTATGCACTCACGTACGTGTCTACATCGAGAGATATGCACTCCCACACATGCCTACATCCAGAGATAAGCACTCCTGTACGTGACTACATCCAGAGATATACATTCCCGCACATGCCTACATCCAGAGATAAGCGCTCCCACATGTATCTACATTCAGAGATATGCACTCTCATATGTCTGCATCCAGAGATATGCACTCCCGTACATGCCTACATCCAGAGATATGCACTCTCACATGTCTACATCCAGAGACATGCATTCCTGTACATGCCTATATCCAGAGATATGCATTCCCACACGTGCCTACATCCAGAGATATGCATTCCCGCACGTGTCTACATCCAGAGATATGCACTCTCGCATGTGCCTACATCCAGAGATAAGCATTCCCATGCGTGTCTACATCCAGAGATGTGCACTCCTGTATGTGCCTACACCCAAAGATATGCATTCCCATGTGACTAAGCGAGAGATATGCACTCCCGTACATGTCTACATCGAGATTTGCACTCCTGTATGTGTCTACATCCATAGATATGCACTCCCGTATGTGTCCACATCCAGATATATGCACTCCCATATGTGCCTACATCCAGAGATATGCACTCCCGTCTGTGTCTACATCGAGAATTATGCACTCCCGTACATGTCTACATCTAGAGATATGCACTCCCGTACGTGTCTACATCGAGATATGCATTTCCCTACGTTTCTACATTGAGAGATATGCACGCCCGTACGTGCCTACATCCAGAGATATGCACTCCTGTACATGTCTACATCGAGGGCTATGGATTCCCGTATGTGTCTACATCAAGAGATATGCACTCCCCTATGTGTCTACATCCAGAGATATGCACTCTCATATGTCTACATCCAGGGATATGCACTCCTGTACATGTCTACATCCAGAGATATGCATTCCGCACATGCTTGCATCCAGAGATATGCACTCCCGTACGCGTCTACACCCAGAGATATGCACTCCCGCATGTGCCTACATCCTGAGATATACACTCCAGTATATGTCTACATCCAGAGATATGCACCCCTCTATGTTCCTACACCCAGAGATATGCACTACTGCATCTGCCTACATCCAGAATATGCACTCCAGTATGTACTTACATCAAGAGATATGCACCCCTGTATGTGCCCACATCCAGAAATATGCACTCCCGTACATGCCTACATCCAGAGATATGCACTCTCGTATCTGCCTACATCCAGGGCATTTGTTTATAGTTCATAAACGGAGAAGAACAATGGTCCCAACATCTATTCCTGTGGCAAATCTTTAAGCCCCCATCTCGCAACCCAACCAACATTCATTTATCTGAACCTTTGCTGTCTGTCCATCTATTGAAATCACCATCCCTAATTTTCTCAACAAATTTTCTAAGGAAGCATTCTTCAAATAATTTCTGGAAGTAAATCAAAAGTATATTAACTACATTCTTATACATTATTCACCAAATAATTCTAGCAGGCTGTCAAATATGGTCTATATTGCACAAGCTATGTAGGCCACCTCTGATCATTCCATGTTCTTCAATTATTTTAAATCTAATCATAGAGGCTGGTAATTTTCAACAACTGACGTATGACATATTCGTCAAAACCTGCCTAGCTTACCCTTTGCCGAACACACGTGTAATACTTTCCACCCTCGAGTCCTTCAGAACAGATGCCCTCTCCAATAAAATTACACATAATTATCATTCGTCAGCTACTTCCTCACTAACCTCCTCCAGTATTCAGGGCTGTACATCAATCTTTGTTCCTTACTATCTCATTATTAATAAATGTATCTATTGGCTGCCATAAGTCCTAATCCACAAGCCTTTAAACTTATCCTTCACTCTGAAGCAAAGTATTCATTAAGTATATCTGCCATTTCCTTCTCTATGCTATTAATTGCACCATGCTCATTTCTGAGTGCCTCCGCTTCTCTTCCATGATTCTCTTCTTCCTAATGTGTCCATAAAAACTCTTCCCATTTCATTTGATACTGTTTTTTCACATACTCTCTCTTAACTCTCCACCCCAAATTAGTATATATTTGTCATGACTCTTTGTGTTACTGGTGTTGGTGTATGCTTCCTTACAGACTTTAGTTTAAGCCTAATCTGGCTATTCATTCACAGAACCATAATCTTACATGCAGTCCCTTTTTCCACTTACTGGACTGCATGGTACCAATCTCACCCTTAAATATTTCCTGCTGTTTCTGCACTGTTCTACCAATCGACTGATCTGCATCGTCCACGCACCATGTGCTAGGTATGTGTTTTCACCTAAAATCATTGATTAAAAATGTTGCTATAGGCCAACAATTGTATTCATGTTGCCATATATGGTCTTCTATACCCAAATCATATATAATTCCAGAGACTGTATCACTGCATCAGCTTGCTTGCCCTGAAGTTAAATTAAGTATTTTTTTTTCATATTCATTCACAGGATGTGGGCTTCACTGGCTCGGCCAGCATTTATTATCTATCCCGAATTGCCCTTGAGAAGGTGGTGGTGAGCGGCCTTCTTGAACTGCTGCAGTCCATCTGGTGTAGTTACACCCACAGTGCTGTTAGGGAGAGAGTTCCAGGATTTTGAAACGGTGATACATTTCCAAGTCAGGATAGTGAGTCATTTGGAGGGGAACTTCCAGGTGGTGGTGTTCCTATCTATCTGCTGCCCTTGTCCTTCTAGATGGTAGTGGTCGTCGGTTTGGAAGGTGCTGTCGAAGGAACCTTGGTAAATTCCTGCAGTGCATCTTGTAGATAGTACACACTGACGCTACTGTGCGTCGGTGGTGAAGGGAGTGAATGTTTGTGGATGTGATGTCAATCAAGTGGGCTGCTTTGTCCTGGACAGTGTCAAGCTTCTTGAGTGTTGTGGGAGTTGCACTCATCCAGGCAAGTGGAGGGTATTCCATCACATTCCTGGCTTGTGCCTTGTAGATGGTGGACAGGCGTTGGGGAGTCAGGAGGTGGGTTACTCGTCGCACGATTCCTAGCCTCTGACCTGCTCTTGTAGCCGCAGTATTTATATGGCTAGTCCAGTTCAGTTTCTGGTCAATGGTAACCCCCGGTATGTTGATAGTGGGGCATTCAGTGATGGTAATGCCATTGAACATCTTAACATTGCCACTTTTCAGCCCAAGCCTGGATATTGTCCAGGTCTTACTGCATTTGGACATGGACTGCTTCAGTATCTGAATTGTCACGAATGGTGCTGAACATTGTGCAATCATCAGCGAACATCCCCACTTCTGACCTTATAATGGAAGGAAGGTCATTGATGAAGCAGCTGAAGATGGTTGGGTCGAGGAAACTACCCTGAAGAACTCCTTTGGTGATGTCCTGGAGCTGAGATGCCTGACCTTCAACAACCACAACCATCTTTTGTGCTAGGCATGATTCCAAGCAGTGGAGGGTTTTCCTTCTGATTCCCATTGACTCCAGTTTTGCTCGGGCTCCTTGATGCCATACTCTGTCAAATGCTGCCATGATGTCAAGCGCAGTCACTCTCACCTCACCTCGGGAGTTCAGCTCTTTTGTCCATATTTGAACCAATGCTGTAAAGAGGTCAGGAACTGAGTGGCCCTGGCGGAACCGGACATCAGTGAGCAGGTTATTGCTAAGCAATTTTCCCCAAAACAACAAAAAAGCTATACCGCCTGCAGGGCCTGAAGGAGTTGATGAGCGGGTCATAGTGTATGGATTTCATTAACCATCCTGCACACATTTCAAAGGAATGACAAGGTAATATGCTTCAGGTGGAAGGAGCGCATCCACAGAAGAGCTGGCCAATGGCAGTTTTCTGGGCAGCTGTCAAATCTAAACAGTAATGGCTATTAAACATTTGACAGCTTTACAGCTACTACAAATCAAAACTTGACCGAACAAAAAAACAAACTTTTTCTTTTGGCCTTATTCCCACAACCTGCACAGAGTTACATTAACCATGGTTAACAATTAACCACAATCAGAGTCAATTGCTTTCTAGAGGATATCCACAAAAATTCTGAAGGCAGAAAATATCAACACTAAATCACTTTGGACAGGCTAAACCACCATCCAAATTTATTTACAATAAGGAGGATTTACAGAAACAAAATTAACACAGGCAATATTAATATATAACAAATTACAAAGTCCTAAATTGTTACTATTTTTTACAATTACAAAGCAATCTTTTTTAAGAGAAAGTACATTAGTGACCTGAAGCCCATAATGTCCAAGCAATTTCACGGTAAATTACCTCAGCAGCCTACAACCAGCTAGAACTATCTGGATTTGTCAATTTCGAGCAATGAATTTAAAGAGATAGGCCAAGTTGCAGCTAAACTTCATCAGCATGTTCCTGGCCTTTGTTATTAGATGCAACTATTCTAATGCACTCCTGGCTGGTCTCCCATACTCTGCCCTCTGTAAACTTGGGGTCATCCAAATATCTGCTGCCCATGTCTTAACTCACAGCAAGTCCTGTTTCCTATCACCCCTGTGCTCACTGATCTACATTGGCTCCTGGTCAAGCAACGTCTTGATTTTAAAATTCTCATCCTTGTTTTCAAACCTCTCCATGACCTTGTCCATCCCTATCTCTGCGACTCCTCCTGCCCCATAACTCTCAGATATATCTGCACACCTCCAATTCTGGTCTCTTGTGCAGCCCCAATTTTAATTGCTCCACCATTGGGGGATGTGCCTCCAGTTGCCTAGGACCCAAACACCGGAATACCCTCACTCCACCTCTCGCCTTTCTTTCCTCCTTAAAACCTGCTTCTTTGAGCGACCTTTTAGTCATCTTACCTAATATTTCTTAAAGTGGCTCGGTGTTGCACTTTGATTTATAATGCTTCTGTGAAACACCTTGGGACATTTCATTGCATTAATGGCACTATATAAATTGTTGTTGCTGGCCCAGAAATATCCATGAACAATGCCAGAAAGAATCAGTTAATGAACATTGTATTTTCTCTTACACAGGATTAGATAGGATACAGGGTTCAGAAACAAGCTATTCAGCTCAACCTGTCCATACCAGTGTTTATACTCTACTTGAGCCTCCTACCGTCCTTTCCATCTAACTCTTTCATCATAACCCTCTATTCCCTTCCCCCTCATATACTTACCTTGCCTCCTCTTAAACATGTCTACATATGAACATATGAATTAGGAGGAGGAGTAGGCCATTTGGCCCCTTGGGCCTGTTCTTCCATTCAATAAGGCCATGTTTGATCTGATTGTGTCCTCAACTCCACATCCCATCTACCCCAGATAACCTCTGACTCCTTTGTTAGTTAAGGGTCTATCTACCTCTGCCTTAAAAATATTTATTGACCTTGCCACCACTGCTCTCTGGGGAAGAATGTTCCAAAAATTCATGACCCTCAGAGGAAAAATTTCTTCTCATCTCTGTCATAAATGGGAGACCCTTGTTTTTAATCTGTGTCTCCTAGTTCTAGTCTCTCCCATAAGAGGAAACATCCTTTCAGCCCCTTGCCTGTCAAATCCCCAAGTATCTTATATGTTTCAATAAGATCACCTCTCAATCTTCTAAACTCCAATAGATACAGGTCCAGCCTGTCCAACCTTTCCTTATAAGGTAACCACCCCCATCCGAAGTATCAGTTGAGTGAACTCTCTCTGAACTGCTTCTAATACGTTTATATCCTTTCTTAAATAAGGAGGCTAAAACTGTACACTGTACTCTAGATGTAGACTCACCAACACCCTGTAAAGCTGTACAACATCACTGCTTTTATATTACATTCCCCTCGCAACAACAACATTCCATTTGCCTTCTTAATCACTTGATGTACCTGCCTATTAACTTTTCCTGATTCATGTACCAGGACACCCAGATCCCGCCGTACCTTAGAATTCTGCAATCTCTCTCCATTTAAATAATATGCTGCTTTTCTATTCTTCCTGCCAAAGTAGACAAGTTCACATTTTCCCACATTATACTCCAACTGCCAAAAATTTTGCCCACTCACTTAGCCTATGTCCCTTTGCAGGCTCCTAATGTCCTCTTCAGAACTCACTTTCCTAGCTATCTTCGAGTCATCAGCAAATTTAGCAACCATACATTCGGTCCCTTCATCCAAGTCACTGATATAAATTGTAAATAGTTGAGGCCCCAGCACTGATCCCTGTGGCACTCCACTCATCACATCTTGCCAACCCGAAAAAAGGCCCATTTATCCCTGCTCTCTGCTTCCTCTTAGCTAACCAATCCTCTATCCCTGCTACCATGTTACTCCCTACAACATAAGCTCTTACTTTGCACAGTAACCTTTGATGTGGCACCTTGTCAAGTGCCTTCTGGAAATCTAAGTACAGCAAATCCACAGGTTCCCCTTTATCCATGTTGCTTGTTACTTCCTCAAAGAACGCCAGTAAATTTGTCAAACATAATTTCCCTATCATAAAACCATGTTGACTCTGTTTGATTGCATTGAGATTTTCTAAGTGCCCTGCTTTAACCTCCTTATTAAATTCTAACAATTTCTCTACAACAGATGTTAAGCTAGCTGGCCTGGAGTGTCCTGCTTTCTGTCTCCTTCCTTTCTTTAATAGAGGAATCACATTCACTATTTTCCAATCTAATGGGACCTTTCCTGAATCAATCAAATTTTGGTAAAGGTAAACCAATGCATCTACTATCTCAGCAGCAACTTCTTTTAAGACCCAAGGATCATCCTTGATTTCCTTATTTTTCATTATTAATTTCCCATTCTCACTCTCTAGTGGGCAACGCTCACTTTATTTACTCTTTTCCTCTTTAAATACCTGTAGAAACTCTTACTAACTGTTTTTTACATTTCTATCTAGCTTTCTCTCACACTCAAACCTCTCCCTCCTTATTAATCTTTTAGTCATTCTTTGCTACTCTTTATATTCTGTCCAGTCTTCTGACCTGCTACTCATCTTTACGGAATTATACATTTTTTCTTTCAATTTGATACTACCTTTAACTAGCCACGGGTGGTATGGTCTGCCCTTACCGAGTCTTTTTTCTTACTAGAATGTATCTTTTCTGAGTATTCTGCAATATGTCCTGAATGTCGGCCACTGCATTTCTACTGACATATCCCTTAATCTAATTTTCCAGTTCACTTTAGCCAGCTCTGTCTTCATGCCCTCATAATTGCCCTTACTTAAGTTTAAAGCACTAGTCTTAGATCCACTCCTCTCTCCCTCAAAATTAATGTGAAATTCAATCATATTCTGATCACTGCTACCTAGGGGCCCTTCGCTACGAGGTCATTAATTAATCCTGTCTAATTGCACAATTTCAGGTCTAGTAGAGCCTGTTCTCTGGTTAGTGCTAAAACATGCTGCTCTGAGAAGCTATCCCGAAAACACACTATGAATGCACCATCCTGGCGACTTTTGCCAATCTGATTTATCCAATCTATATGTAGATCAAAGTCATCACAAATTGTCATTACTTCTTCCTGCATACCCCATCCTACATTGTGGTTATTGTTAGGGGGCCTATAAACAACTCGCATAAGTGACTTCTTACCTTTACTATTTCTCATCTCTACTCAAATTGATCCTATATCTTGATCATCAGAACTAAGGTCATCTAACTCTATTGTACCAATGTCATCCTTAATTAACAGAGCTATCCCTCCACCTATTCCTAGCTTCCTGTCCTTCCTAAATGCCATGTACCCTTGAATATTCAGATCCCAGTCTTTGTCATCCTGCAGTCATGTCTTGTAACAGATCATACATACTTATTTCTATTTATGTTGTCAATTTATCTGTTTTGCTACAAATGCTACATGCACATTCAGATACAGAGCCTTTAGTTCTGTCTTTTTACTTTTTAGTAATTTCTAATCTTATCTGCTGGTGTACTCTTAGGTTTGTATGTTCTGTCCCTTCCTGCCACTCTCTGATCATCATATCCCTTATTACTACCTTGCTCTTTTGGCTCATCTGTTTATCACATCTTCCCAAACTTGATCCCTTGCCGCCACTATTTACTTTAAAGCACTTGCTACTGTCCTAGTTATACAACTCACCAGAACACTCATCCCAACCGTCCAACAGTAAATCTCCTGCTTTCACCAGTACAGGTGCCAGTGCCCCACTAGTCAAAGCCCATTTCTTCCACACCAATCTTTAAATCATGCATTTAACTCTCTAATCTGATTCACCCTACGCCAATTTGCATGTGGCTCAGGTAGTAATACAGAGATTACTACCTTTGAGGTTCTTTTTAATTTAGCCTCTAGCTGCTCATACTTCCTCAGCAGAACTTCTTTCCTAGTTCTACCTATCCCGCTGGTACCTACGTGGACCACTGCCACTGGATCCTCCCACTGCAAGCTCCTCTCCAGCCCAGAGCAGATGTCATGAACTTCTGGCACCAAATATGCAACATAGCTGTCTGGACTTCCGCTCTCTGCTGCAGAGAACTGTGTCTATCCCCCTGACTATACTGTCCCCAACTACCACTACATTATTATTAACTCCCACCACTTGAGTGGCTTCCTGCACCATGGTCAGTTTGCTTGTCCACCCTGCAGCCACTACTTTCATCCATACAGGCTGCAAGAACCTCAAACCTGTTGGTCAATTGCAAAGGCTGAGGCTCCTCCACTTCTACATTCTAGGTCCCCAAACCTGCCTCACTCACAGTCACACCCTCCTGTGGTGCTACCTTTAGTGATTTGTGTATCTGCACTCCCAGGTCCTTTTGTTCATCTTCCCCATTTCAATTCTTATTTTCTAAGTAATATGCAACCAAATTATTTTAATTTTTCTTAATATTTATCTATGTTGAAGTTCACTTGCCAACCATATGCCCATTCTGCAAGTTTAATATATTCTTGTAGTTTGTTGCAGTCCTTCTCAGATAATATACAATTCAGTTCAGATCTAGAAAAAGCATCTTTTTCTTAATTGCTTCGTGATCAAAATAATCTTTGCCTTTTCTAACAACCTAATTGCCTGACATCTCATTACCAATAATGTTAAAATACATTTCAATATATGTGCACCTATCAAGATAGGAGTTCTATTTTTGTCAAAAACCAGTAGTGCTCCAGATAAATCAATGCTGAAAATTTCACGATTCTATTGTGGTTAAGAGGTGCCAGAGTATTTGCTACTTAATTGTCTACCACTGCTAACTGGTGGACCAAAGTATTACTTGCCGATCCTTGAGTATTGTGAATCAGTCTGAAGGCTACTTTAGATTTGGTGTCAGTCATAGCAGAACCTTCTCAAGCTTGGTTATGAAGCCCAGTTCCTGGTCCTCAAGGAACAGTGTGAAAATGCCTTGTGCTGAGATGCTGTGTAACCACTTTTGCCTAGCACCCAAAGTAAATTTCATCATGGTCTTCTTTCTGCTCATCATTCCCATGAACAATCATGAATGAGCTACTGCATTTTGTGAAGTTATTAATGCTTGTGGCTAATACACTGTTTCATCTGAGGTGGTAACTACTTTAGTGCACTCAATAGGTCAGTGGCTGTGCCAGAGTGTTAACAGGCCAATGGGATTATATTTTGTGCCCAGTGCAAATTCCGATTTGCATTAGTTTCTTTACTTTGCACTGCACTCTATTTTACCTGATTTGTGAAAGAGAACTGGTAATTAATTGGTCAATAGTTGCTCTCATACAACTTGAACAGAGCACTGCTTTTCACCAAGCCTGTACACCTGGTAACAGAAATCCTCACGTGTTTGCTTAATTTGTGCGCATCTCTTAATAAAAATATTCTTGTTTGTTGATGCATATTATATTATGTAGAGCTGCAGGTTGCTAAATGCTAACACCTCAATTCCTGGATCAGCACAAGGATTATTTAACCTAACCCTATCCTTGAGGAGAAACTGTTGGAAATTGCAAAATAGTCAGAAAAGTGGATGCAAAATGTAGACAACCTTTTCAGGTGAGAAAAAGGAATTGACAATGGTGCAGATCCTGGGCTTTATACGAAAGAAGTAACAGATTACATCTGGTGCTGTCTCCGTGCACCAACATGACTATATTTTTACTTACAAGGGCCCTGCAGGTCCTCAATGTTTAATGCAGATTTGCAGTGTAATCGGGCCTGTGGGGGAAAAATTTTGCCATGAATCAAGGGAGTGGGGTGCAGGAGGAGGAGGGGAAAGAAACCATGCCGCCATACCCCAGCTAATCTTCACCAATTTGCAAATTATTCAATAACATTATTGGGAAATAGACATTTAAACATGGACCATTATACTGAACTTTAGGGGATGGAAACTGTGTTTTGAGTTGAAAACCTTGAAACAAATAAAGAAATATCCATGGTGAAAATAAATAAGGTAATTAAATGTTTCACCTCAGGTTTGGAACTGAGAACTTACCAAGAGTAGAATTAAAATGACTGTAACTCACCTCCTGCCACTTTGCATTCCTTCTCCCCCATCACCACCAAGAATAGCTAGCAATTCTTAAAGAAATTTGTTCACGAATTAAAATGGAAAGATTTTGAACTGCCTATATTTTTACTTACAATTTTA
This sequence comes from Cetorhinus maximus, assembly GCF_964194155.1. Classification (NCBI taxonomy): domain Eukaryota; kingdom Metazoa; phylum Chordata; class Chondrichthyes; order Lamniformes; family Cetorhinidae; genus Cetorhinus; species Cetorhinus maximus. The sequence continues at coordinate 55,024,007 of NC_135887.1, forward strand.
ATTTCACACATTAGACTAAATTACAGTTCAATGCATTTTTGTACGGCTACACTAGGGGAGATAAAAGTCCTACGTAACACTGAGAAAGTAACTTTAAATTCATTACTTAAACAAGACAGATAAAAGTCCATGATTACTCATCTGATTATTATCATCAAGACATTCTGTCTCAGGCCCTACATGGACAGTAAATTGCTCTAATTGATTCCACCCACCCATTGCTAATACTGAGTCATGTCTACTAGTCTGAGTTTTGACTTTTCTTTATTTATGCTTATTGTGAAATTACTGCACAGCCTGTAGAAGAGATGAAAGATTATATTTACTGCGCATTCCTTTAAATTCTTAATATAATTAAATTGCTACTACTGAGGTTGCTAATGTGCACTGCAGCTGATGTTGTCTTGTTAACATCTGCATTGCCAAACAGATTCAGAGCACAGTAAGGAAGGACATTCAGGGCTGGCTGTCGAACTTGTGTAGTTTGCACAGCTGAACTAGAACCACAGCTGGCGAGATCAGTATTCATGCTGGTTTGAATCCAGAGTTCATACTCTGACAGTACAAAGTACTATGAACATTGCACGGCAAGAACTGAGTTATTCAGTGCTGCATGGGGATAACAGCTTTGTTTTTAATTAGTGTCATTCAGATGTAATAGAAGCCTTGTCAAGTGCTAATCCAATCACACATGCAAAAAAACAAACGGTTCTCCATGCAATGGAATCAAAACTGTTTCATCACTTTCACTGTGGGATATTTTTGAACACTATGACAGAGTACAGGCCTATTTCGGATCTCCCACTGGGAACAATAAAACAGCAGCAATCACTGGCACATAAAAGAAACCACAGATGTTGCAGCTACATTTCTGAACACAACAAGCACATTGCAAGAGATCAAATTCTGCATTCTGCTGCTAAATTCCACATTCTTAAACAGTAGCTGCATCATGGAGGGCTGAAAGATAGAGTGAAAACAAACACTCATGTCAGTTCCTTGAGCACTGTGCTTTTATTTAAATTTAGCCTAATTTAATACTATCATTTAATACTGTTTAGTTTGCCAGTTTAAGCAATTATCTCAGTTGCATATCTGCAATTGAAATATAGGGACAGGAATGGGTCATTTAGCTCTGAAACCCTGTTCCGACATTCAACTAGACCAGTGCTAATTTGCACCTCAATTCCACTTAACCATCTTTGATCTGTTTTCTAACAAAAATCTATCATTCTCAATCTTGAAAGAATTAATTGATCCCCAACTTCACCAGCCTCTTAAAGGAGAAAGTTGCAAATTCCCACTATCCTTTGAGTGAAAAAATACTCCTAATTTCATTCCAAAATTACTTAGCCCTGATTTTAAAATTGCGCTTCTGCTCTGGATTCTTCCACTGGAGCAAATTTTATTATTAATTCATGGAATGTGGACATTGCTGGCTAGGCCAACATTTATTGCCCATCTCTAATCACCTTTGAGAAGGTGGCAGTGAGCTGCCTTCTTGAACTGCTGCACCACATGTGGTGCAGTACACCCATGGAGCTGTTAGGGAGGTAGTTCCAGAATTTTGACCCAGCGACAGTGAAGGAACAGCGATATATTTCCAAGTTAGGATGGTGAGTGGCTTGGAGGGGAACTTCAAGGTGGTGGTGTTCCCATCTATCTGCTGCACTTGTCCTTTTAGATGGTAGTGCTCGTGGGTTTGGAAGGTGCTGTCTAAGGAGCCTTGGTGTGTTCCTGCAGTGCATCTTGTAGATGGTGCACACTGCTGCTACTGTGCGTCAGTGGTGGAGGGAATGAATGTTTGTGGATAGGGTGCCAATCAGCGGGCTGCTTTGTCCTGGATGATGTCAAGCTTCTTGAATGTTGGTGGAGTGGTGAGCTGGTGCACTCATCCAGGCAAGAGGAGAGTATTCCATCACACTCCTGACTTGTGCCTTGCAAATGGTGGACAGGCTTTGGGGAGTCAAGGGGTGAATTACTCTCCACAGGATTCCTAGCCTCTGACCTGCTCTTGTAGCCACAGTATTTATACGGCTAGTCCAGTTCAGTGTCTGGTCAATGGTAACCTCCCAGGGTGTTGACAGTGGGGAATTCAACGATGGTAATGCCACTGAACGTCAAGAGTCGCTGGTTAGATTCTCTCTTGTTGGAGATGATCATTGCTTGGCACTTGTGTGGCGTGAATGTTACTTGCTATTTGTGAGCCCAAGCCTGTATATTGTCCAGGTCTTACTGCATTGGGACATGGACTGCTTCAGTGTTTCAGGAGTTGCAAATGGTACTGAACATTGTGCAATCATCAGTGTACATCCCCACTTCTGACCTTATGATGGAAGGAAGGTCATTGATGAAGCAGCTGAAGGTGCTTTGGCCGAGGACATTACCCTGTGGAATGCCTACAGCAATGTCCTGGAACTCCAACAACCACAATCATCTTCCTTTGTGGCAGGTCTAACTCCAACCAGTGGAGAGTTTTCCCCATGATTCCCATTGACTCCAGTTTTGCTCGGGCTCCTTGATGCCACACTCAGTCAAATGCCGTCTTCATGTCAAGGGCAGTCACTCTCACCTCACCTCTGGAGTTCAGTTCTTTTGTCCATGCTTGAACCAAGACTGTAATAAGCTCAGGATCTAAATGGCCCTGGCGGACCCCAAACCAAGCATCAGTGAGCAGGTTATTGCTAAGCAAGTGCTACTTGATGACACTGTTGATGACCCTCTCCAATACTTTACTGATGGTCGAGAGTAGGCTGATGGGACGGTAATTGGCCCAGGTGGATATGTCCTTCTGTGTACAGGGCATACATGGGCAGCTTTCCACATTGCCGGGTAGACACCAGCGTTGTAGTTGTATTGGAACAACATGGCTAGGGGCATGGCAAGTTCCAGGGCACAAGTCTTCAGTACTCTTATAAAAGCAAAAAACTGCAGATGCTGGAAATCCAAAACAAAAACAAAAATACCTGGAAAAACTCAGCAGGTCTGACAACATCTGCGGAGAGGAACACAGTTAACGTTTCAAGTCCGTATGACTCTTCAACAGAACTAAGGAAAAATAGAAGAGAGGTGAAATATAAGCTGGTTTAAGGGGTGGGGTGGGACAGGTAGGGCTGGATAGAGGGCCTGTGATAGGTGGAGATAACCAAAAGATGTCATAAACAAAAGGCCAAAGTGGTGTTGAAGGTGGTGATATTATCTAAGCAATATGATAGTAGGTGGCATTAATAGAAAGCAGGATGAGCAAGGTACAGATAGCCCTAGTGGGGGTGGGGTGGGGTGAAGGGAAGGGATCGAAATAGGCTAAAAGGTAGAGATAAAACAATGGATGGAAATACATTTAAAAATAATGGAAATAGGTGGGAAAAGAAAAATCTATATAAATTATTGGAAAAGGGGGGGATCGGAAAAGGGGTGGGGATGGAGGAGAGAGATCATGATCTAAAATTGTTGAACTCAATATTCAGTCCGGAAGGCTGTAAAGTGCCTAGTCGGAAGATGAGGTGCTGTTCCTCCAGTTTGCGTTGAGCTTCACTGGAACAATGCAGCAGGCCAAGGACGGACATGTGGGCATGAGAGCAGGGTGGAGTGTTGAAATGGCAAGCAACAGGGAGGTCTGGGTCATGCTTGTGGACAGATCGAAGGTGTTCCACAAAGCGATCATCCAGTCTGCGTTTGGTCTCTCCAATGTAGAGGAGACCGCATTGGGAGCAGCGAATGCAATAGATTAAATTGAGGAAAGTGCAAGTGAAATGCTGCTTCACTTGAAAGGAGTGTTTGGGCCCTTGGACGGTGAGGAGAGGGGAAGTAAAGGGGCAGGTGTTGCACCTTCTGCAGTTGCATGGGAAGGTACCGTGGGAGGGGGTTGAGGTGTAGGGGGTGATGGAGGAGTGGACCAGGGTGTCCCGGAGGGAACGATCCCTGCGGAATGCCGCCAGGGGGAGTGAAGGGAAGATGTGTTTGGTGGTGGCATCATGCTGGAGTTGGCAGAAATGACGGAGGATGATCCTTTGAATGCGGAGACTGGTGGGGTGATAAGTGAGGACAAAGGGGACCCTATCATGGTTCTGGGAGGGAGAGGAAAGTGTGATGGCGGATGCGCGGGAGATGGGCCGGACACGGTTGAGGGCCCTGTCAACCACCATGGGTGGAAAACCTCGGTTAAGGAAGAAGGAGGACATGTCAGAGGAACTGTTTTCCAAAGTAGCATCATCAGAACAGATGCGACAGAGGCGAAGGAACTGAGAGAATGGGATGGAGTCCTTACAGGAAGCGGGGTGTGAGGAGCTGTAGTCGAGGTAGCTGTGGGAGTCGGTAGGCTTGTAATGAATATTGGTGGACAGTCTATCACCAGAAATTGAGACAGAGAGGTCAAGGAAGAAAAGGGAAGTGTCAGAGATGGACCATGTGAAAATGATGGAGGGGTGGAAATTGGAAGCAAAATTAATGAATTTTTCCAGGTCCAGACGAGAGCATGAAGCAGCACCGAAGTAATCATTAATGTACCGGAGAAAGAGTTGTGGGAGGGGGCCGGAGTAGAACTGGAACAAGGAATGTTCCACATACCCCATAAAGAGACAGGCATAACTGGGACTCATGCGGGTACCCATAGCCACACCTTTTATTTGGAGGAAGTGAGAGGAGGTTAAGGAGAAATTGTTTAGTGAGAGAACAAGTTCAGCCAGACGGAGGAGGGTAGTGGTGGATGGGGATTGTTTGGGCCTCTGTTCGAGGAAGAAGCGGAGAGCCCTCAGACCATCCCAGTGGGGGATGAAGGTGTAGAGGGATTGGACGTCCATGGTGAAGAGGAGGCGGTTGGGACCAGGGAACTGGAAATTGTTGATATGATATAGGATGTCAGAGGAATCACGGGATGTAGGTGGGAAGGGACTGGACAAGGGGAGAGAGAATGGAGTCAAGATAGCAAGAAATGAGTTCCGTGGGGCAGGAACAGGCTGACATGGTCCGTCTGCCGGGACAGCCCTGTTTGTGGATTTTGGGTAGGAGGTAGAAGCGGGCCGTCCGAGGTTGGGAGATTATGAGGTTGGAAACTGTGAAAGGAAGATCTCCAGAGGAGATGAGGTCAGTAACAGTCCAGGAAACAATGGCTTGATGTCCTATTTCGATCTCTTCCCTTCCCCCCACCCCACCCCCACTCGGGCTATCTGTACCTTGCTCGTCCTGCTCTCTACCCTTAATGCCACCTATTATCACATTCCTTAGATAATATCACCACCTTCAACACCTCTTTGTCCTTTTGTCTATGACATCTTTTGGTTATCTCCACCTATCACTGGCCCTCTATCCAGCTCTACCTGTCCCACCCCCCCTTTAAACCAGCTCATATTTCACCTCTTTTCTATTTTTCCTTAGTTCTGTTGAAGAGTCATACAGACTCGAAACGTTAACTGTGTTCCTCTCCACAGATGCTGTCAGACCTGCCGAGTTTTTCCAAGTATTTTTGTTTTTGTCTTCAGTACTATTGCCGGATATTGTCAGGGCCCATAGCCTTTGCAGTATCCAGTGCCTTCAGCCGTTTCTTGATATCACGTGGAGTGAATTGCATTGTATGAAGACTCTCATCTGTAATGCTGGGGACCTTTGGAGGAGGTCGAGATGGATCATCTGCTCAGCATTTCTGGCTGAAGATTTTTGCAAATGCTTCAGCCTTATCTTTTGCACTGATGTTCTGTGCTCCACCATCAGTGAAGATGGGGATATTTGTGGAGCATCCTCCTCCAGTGAGATGTTTAATTGTCCTCCACTGTTCATGACTGGGCGTGGCAGGGCAGCAGAGCTTAGATCTGATCTATTGGTTGTGGAATTGCTTAGGTCTATCTATCACTTGCTGCTTATGCTGTTTGGCACACAAAAAGTCCTGTGTTCTAGCTTCATCAGGTTGACACATCATTTTTGGGTATGCCTGGTATGCCATCCTGCACTCTTCATTGAACCAGGGTTGATCCCCTGGCTTGGTGGTAATAATAGAATGGGGTGATATGCTGGGCCATGAGTTGACAGATTGAGTATAATTCTGCTGCTGCTGATGACCCACAGCGCCTCATGGATGCTGAGTCTTGAGTTGCTAGATCTGTTGCTAAATCTGTTCAAAAATCTGTTGAAGGGTCATGTGGACTCAAAACATCAACTCTTTTCTTCTCCACCGATGCTGCCAGACCTGCTGAGTTTTTCCAGGTAATTCTGTTTTTGTTCTGTTCAAAATCTATCCCATTTAGCATGGTGGTAAGTGCCACACAACACGATAGGAGGGTATATGGGACTTCCTCTCTACGAGGGCTGTGCGAAGGTCACTCCTACTGACACTGTCATAGACAGGTGCATCTGCAGCAGACAGGTCGGTGAGGGTGAGGTCAAGTATGTTTTCCCCTCTTTTTGGTTCCCTCACCACCTGCCGCAGGCCCAGTCTAGCAGCTATGTCCTTTGGGCTAGCCAGCTCGGTGTGTACAGTCCTACTGAGCCACTCTTGGTGATGGACTCAGAAGTCCCTCACCCAGAGTACATTCTGCACCCTTCCCACACTCAGTGTTTCCTCCAAGTGGTGTTCAATTTGGAGGAGTACTGATTCATCAGCTGAGGTAGGGTGGGGGGAGGGGCAGTACATGGTAATCAGCAGAAGTTTCCTTGCCCATGTTTGACAGGATGCCAAGACTTCATGGGGTCCAGAGTTGATGTTGAGGACTCCCTAGGCGACTCCATTCCAACTGTATACCACTATACTGCCACCTCTACTGGATCTATCCTGCCGGTGACACAGGACATATCCTGGGATGGTGACAGTGGTGGACTTTGCAGGGTCGACAGGGCTGAGTTTGCCGTTGTCATTTCTGGTGGCCAGGTCGATGGGTGGTCCAGGTAGTTTCATTCCTTTTAGACATTTTAGCGGTTTGAGACAATGAGTGGCTTGCTAGGCCATTTCAGAGGGCAGTTAAGAGTCAACCACATTGCTGTGGGTCTAGAGTCACATGTTGACCAGAACAGGTGAGGACGGCAGATTCCTAAAGTGAACCAGATGGGTTTTTACGACAATTGACAATGGTTTCATGGTCACCATTAATTCCATATTTTTATTGAATTTAAATTCCACCATCTGCTGTGGTCGAATTCGAAGCCAGGTCCCCAGAGCATTACCCTGGTCTCTGGGTGATAGTCTGGTGACAATATCACTATGCCACCATCGCCCCCAAATGTTTCTCGGTCTACCTTATTGAATTCCGTTACCATTTAAACACCTTAATCAGATCATCCCTCAATTTTCTAAACTCAAGAGAAACGCAAACCAAATTTATGCAATGTGATAAAACTGTGGTTGTGAACATCCCCATCCTACTAAGTAATGGCTGTCATGGAGCTCTGACAGAGTGTTAGCAGCTGTAAGGCTCCTCATGTTTTTTAATAGTGGGCTGGCCTAACTGACCAATCTTTGAGGCCTGATTCTTGCTCCAAAGAAGCCAGTGAAAAGGTAGGTGCTTTCTATTTAAAAGTCTTGCTGTTTAAACAGCACCCACCCCACCAACCGTGTTCTCACAACTCTCCCCCACCCCTACCTGGCTCATAATCTGGGGTCATGACACTTTTCAATCCTCAAAAAGGGGTCACAGTGGGAAAAAGTTTGACAAGCACTGAACTATCCCTCAACCCCTAGTATTATTTTGGTGAACTTGCGCTGTACCTCCTTCCTGAAGTTCAGTGTCTAAACCTGAATGCAGTTCTCCAGACAGGGTCTGACCAAGGCCCTGTATAACTGAAGTACCACTTTCTCCCCTTTGTGCTCCAATCTCCTTGGGAAAGGCTAACATTCCGATTGAATTTGTACCCAATTCTGTTAAATACTAGATAACTGCTTCCAATTGGTGCATTTTGCATTCCATCTTACTAGCTTTTAGTGATTTTTCTATGTGGACACATGAGTCACTTTGCTCCTCCACAGTTCATAGTCTGCCCTCATTAAAAAAAACTTCCTCACACTTCACCATAAAAAACTCCATCTGTCACAGTTTTGCCCACTCACTTAATCAGTCTATGTCCCTTTGTAACTTCCTGCATTCATCTACACTATCCTTACTGTCATCTGAAGATGTGGATATACAACTCTCTCTATTCCTTCATTAAAGTTATTGAAATATATGGTGAAAAGCTGAGGCCCCAATACATATCCCTGGGCAGCATCACTTGTCATATTCTGCCAATCAGAGAATGTTTCCATTATCCATACTCACGTCTCCTACCTCCTAGCTAATTAGAACCATGTCTCCAATTCTGCAAGCTTTCATTACTTTTATTAATCTCTTGTGAGAATCTTATTAACTGTCTTCTGGAATCCCATATAAACAGCATCACAGACACTTCCCTGACCATCTTGTTAGTGATGCCCTCAAAATATTCAACTAGATTAGTCAGACACGATCTACTCTGCACAAATTCATGTTGTCTCTCTCTGAACAGCTTATACTTCTCCAGTGCTCGTCACTCTGTCCCTCATCATAAGATTTCAGTAACTTCCCTGCAATTATGTTAATTTAACAGGTTTTACTTTTCTGATTTCTATCTCCTTCCCTTAAATAATGGAATGGCATTTGCAATTTTCCAAACTAAAGGCACAATTTCTGAATCTAGAAAGCTTTAGAAAATTATGACTAATGTATCTGCAATTCCCCCCACCTGTTTCTTTTAATACCCTGGAGTGAAACCATCAGGTCCTGGAGATTTGTCTATTCTCAGTCCCCATTATTTTCCCATTATCGTTATTTAACTGATATTAAATTCAGTAAGTTCCTACCATTGACTTATTTTTAGGTTCCCATGTACCATTGGTATTTCATCCTCCTCTTCTACTGTGAAAAGAGATATAAAGTACTCATTGAACTAGTCAGCTATTTCTTTATTATTCAGTATAGTCTCAGTTGCATCAGTCTTTAATGGACTTCCATTCCTCCTTACCACTCTCTTTCTATTAATATATTTATGGAAAGTTTGCTCTTAGCTTTGAAATCCCTGCAAGTTTTTTTTTATATATTCCTTTCCGCACTCCATTCCTGAGCACAACAGTTGCTACACTTCCAAAGTATTTCATTGCCCGTAAAGCACTTAGGACTGCCCTAAAATTGTGAAAAGCACTATATAAATGCAAGTATTTCTTTCCTTCTTTAATACCCATTTGTTACTTTTAATAACTCCCACAAAATGGAGCATTTCTATTTTTTCTTGCATTTGTATAAGCTTTTCTTTTCACTGACCTTGTTTGTTGATTATCGTTACGCAACTGCACAATTTGATCTTTTGCCTTTGAAGTTATGTACATGCTGCCAAACTCCAGCTGCTCTACTACAATACTGTCAAACTGCAGGACTCACACCAGTTTTGCCTAAACCTAGCATCAATCTCTCAGTACAACCAAACCCCATCAAAGAGAGAGATGCCTACTGCCTCTCATAGTCTATGGTTAATTATGGATGGATGGACTAAACCCCAGAATTATTCCTCAAATAATAACAAAGCCAGGGCAATTGCTCCCACTCTTACCAAATCCAACAATTTCACCAAGTACTGCTTCAAGGTGCAATTAAATTTCATTTCTTCCCCCTAGGTACTGCTTCCAATTGATGTATTTTGAATTCCATCTTACTCTGCGTTTTCAGTACTAAAAACGTACTGGGCCAACTTGAACTGCCACAGTCCACATGGCAACAGTGCTCCCATAATGCTTGTTATTCTTCATAATAATTTGATATAATTGAGTGGCTTCCTTTGTCACTTCAGAATGCAGTTAAGAGTCAACCGCATTGGTGTGGGGCAGGAGATATATACAAAGCAAATTGGGTAAGGACGGCAGGTTTCCTTCCCTAAAGGATATTGATGAATTAGTTGAGGTTTTTTTTTAACAACAATCCGTTAGTTTCATGGTCAGTTTTACTAATGCCACCTTTTAATTTCCATATTTTCTTGAAGTCAAATTCAAAATTCTCAAACAGCCAGGGTGGGATTTGAATTCATTTTCTTTGGATTATTAGTGTTTCTGGTAAGGGATGAAGTAAGGGATAAATATTAAGTAGCCCATTGAAGGAATTTATAACATAAAGGGCACTTATTTATGGTCTTCACAGAATAGTTGTGCAACTCCATCTCCAAGCACCAGTAAAAAAAACCCAGAACACGTTTTAATAAAAATGAATTAGACTTATTCATTTACTGTAAAGCAGTAGCCCAGATGTTGCCCCCTACTTGGCATTAAAACTTGCTATAAAGCAGCAAATGCTCTGACTCACCATGAACACTGTATCAAGACATCTATTCATATATTACAGAGAAATATACAGAATTTATAAGATACAAACAAGCCATTTGGCCCAACCACATGAGCAAAAGTCCTCATGACATTTACCCACCATAATCCTATATCAATTCATCTCTTTTTCCTTCATTCACCTATGCAATCTAATACTGAATGTCGACATTGTCTCTGCCTAAACCACCAAATGCAGAAATGAGTTTCTCAGCCTCACAATTCTGCGTGAAGTGATTTTTTTCTGCTCTCTTTTCGAAATCTCTTGCATCTAATCTTGAAAATAGTCCCCTCATTCTAAAGCCATTAGCTACTTGAAACAGTCTGCTTCTAGTTATCCCATCCTTTTATATTCTTTATACAAAGTTATGCTCTTTAAGCATTGGGTAAATCACTAAATATACACATAGCAAATTTTCTACTTCTTTGTTGCTGCTGCAAAGGGAGTTGTGATTTTCCAAGCAGAAAGTATACTTTAAATGCTTTAGAATAGCAACACACAGGCAACAACCCATCTGACAATGGGGCATATCAGCAGAGTGCCTAAGGGTGCAAAAGGGGCTGAGGGTGGATTTGGTGAGATGCCGGTGGGTGTGAACATACTATGGCACGAAGGCCTGTTGGTTTAAAAGGGACTAAGTTCAGTATGGCTCCATTCTCCTACTAGGTTGCTATGCCTTGCTCCCATGTTACTGCTAGATCCCAGCAACCAAATTACTGCCAGAATCTTGACCCACAATGTTCCATACAGGCTTCTCAGTCCTGATGGACCACAAGATCCTGCTCCACACTGGTGATCCTGGGACCTCCTCTCAGTGTTCACAAGCCCCTACGGTTTCATGCCCAATGGCCCCAGATCACAGAACAATTCCCAATGCAATTAGTCCTTTCTGCCCATTGCCCATGGATCCTAAGGCCCCAATGAAGCCAGGTACCAAAACCTGCAACAGTGTTGCTGGAATTTCCTTTCCCAGTCTTCTTGGGCCCTGGGGATTACCCTGCCTATACCCTTCCCCTTCCCATCTCCAAATACTGACAGACCCTAGAACCCCATTAGAACAATGCTACACTTAAGAGACCCAATCTTAGAACTATCAGATTCCAGGCCTTAGTCACAGTTTGTCCAGGTATGCTATCACTTTGAATGAGTCAAGTGTCCCTGGTAACATTCCTAGCTCCAATACCTCCTCGGATTCAGTGTGAGCATTGTCAATAATGTAGCTCAGAGCTTTAGGCTTATAATTCTGGGACTTTCCATTTTCAGTAGTTAAAGCATCTATACTAGAGTGAAAAAAGTAGTAAGTCAACCCATATTGCTGTGCCATACGATGTAGTGTCCGGTCATTAGGTTATACTAGCTGAACCCTATGAACAGTCCCCATCTTACCACCTGATTAATGCTCCAAGGCAAGGAATTGCAGAACCACCTGAAAACTGAAAAAATATCTTTCACTTACAATATAAAATCTCCCACCGTCAAGGTGCAGATTTAATTTTGTTCCACTGCAAATAAATTTAGTGTGTACCTATGTAACTGAATTAATGCAATCAAGTTCAGCATTTATCTGTCAACCTGTATTGCCAAATTCATTATTTAACTACGTGACTGTCTCAATGTACCAAATTTAAAGAACCTGCTTTAAACTACCTCACATTCAGTGGCTGACTGAGAATTTGCAAAACGTTCTACAGGATTACAGCATTTATTTGATTTGAAAAGTAATCAATTTAATTTCAAGAAGTAAACTGGTAGCCACGAAACATCTGAGATGACATTTTTCCTGAGGATATTTCATTCATTAAGCACTTGTGAATCTTGTAATAAATTAAGACACAGAGAACAGGTAAAACATGCTAAAAATCAGGTAGAATTCAAGGAAAGACACTGAGGACTACAAATGCGTGAGAATGGGAATAAAGATATGCAACAAAATGTGAACAAGGATCTGAAAGGACAAGAAAGCTTTGAGAAATATAACGTATCTTAGGCTTCACAAAATGAGTGAAACAAATGTAAAAACAGATATTGAATCAGCAAATAAATGTAATCCTAGCATCCAATTACAAACTGAGCATTCAAATTTATACACTTATATATAAGGATGCAAAAGTGCCTATTGCACCTATTGTATAACACAACGTTGGGAAAAATTGTCAATGCGTGTGTTGTCTTCAAATTGCCATTGATTGGTATTTATAATGACAATTCAAATTATACTGCAGGCGGTGTGAAGACTTGCCTCTAATTCAAAAATCACCTACTCCAGTTAACTTGAGGTCAAACAAGGCTGTTAAAAGTAAAGGGGGTTGGGCGGACCTAATATTAACTAAAAGATAAGGGGAAAAAAGAAAAGGTCAGAGTATTAAAAAAAGAGGTGAAAATGCAGTCAATACTTCAGGAGCAGAAAAAGTTATAGGAAGCAATATTGATATATATTTTAAAAAGCAGGAGTTACAAAAATGAACAGCCTATTAAATTGCCTGTTACACAATAACAAGACCATCAGCAACATACTGAAAGAATTGGAGGCAATGATTAAGAGTGAGGAAATAGATGGAATGTGGCTGCAGACAGGACAGGATTGACAATTACATTTTTCAGACTATAGCAGATTGAGAAAAAAAAATTGGAAAGAAGGGTTGGTGGAGTAGCTCTGTTAATCAGAAATAGCACAATGGCAATAGCAAGGAAGGCCATAACTAACAAAGAGAATCCATATGGACTGAGATAAAGGCATTAGGGTATACTACAGACCATGGAATAGTGGAAAGCAAATGAGGGAAGAAATACATGAAATGAGTAAAAACTACAGCATTCCCAAAATCCTCCAAATAAAATACCTGGGAGAGGTAGTAAAAGGAGAGAAGGGTGCAGCTTTTACGAGTACAAGGTGCAGAAAGGCCCCCATTTATAAGAACTCCAACAACAGAGCAAGCACTGCTACACCTGATAATGGGAAATTTCCCAGGGCAGATAAGAGAAGTTAAGTGTGGGAGGACATTTGTAGAGTAGCGACCTCAACATCATAAAATTGAAAATCATGATTGAGAGGGATGTAGCCATTTCAAAGATCAAAGTAATAGATTTGAAAAATGCAACTATCAGTGAGTGGGGGAAACTAGAGAAAAATATTGACAAAGTAGTAGAACAGTGTGCAATATTTAAAGGTGAGATCAATGCAGTCACAAAACAGCTGAAAAAAGAATTTATGAGGAATTTCATTAAACAGGGAATGGTGAGTATATGGAACTTGCTGCCACATTGAGTGGTTGAAGCAGACAACATTGATCCATTTAAGGGGAGGCTTGAAGTATACATAAGGGAGAAGGAAGTAGGTATGGTGGGAAGAGGTAATTCGAGTGGCAAAGACCATGGGTCAAATGGCCCTGATTCTGCATTGCAAATTCTATGTGATTCATATTTTAGCTTGGAAAAAAAATCAAATTCAGCTGCTAAATTAAGCAATTTAAAAATAAAATGCAGCATCAAATGAGGGCAAAAGAAACATCTAATGACAAATATTCAGTGGTTATGGTTTGCTTCCTGCAACAGCACATTCGTCTATATAAGTATTTTATGCAAAGAAACATTCCATCAGGAAATTGGGCCCTGTTACTGGCCACTCCTTTAACAATCACAAGGAATCAGATGAATGAGCTCCTCCCTCGACCTCAGTCTGCTCACTGAATCCATTCACCAGGGCCTTGTCCTCACTCTCACTGGCAGCAGAACCCCAAGGGGAAAACTTCAAATGTTGGAAATCTGATGCAAAAACAGAAGATGCTGGAAATGTACAGGTGATGCAGCATATTATGATGTTTCAGATCTGTATCCCTTCATCAGAACTGAAGGCAGAAAACAAACGGGCATTTTAATGAGACTTAAAGAAAAGTGGAGTAAAGGGGTGAAGGCAAAGAAGAGGGTGAATCAGAAGGTAATCACAGAGATGGGATACCCGAGTTGAATAACCTGCACAGGTGATTAACAGAAAACTATCAGACATGTTCAGAATTATCAATGAGATGATACACAGATATAACAATATAAAAATAATGGGGTGTGTAATTATCCAGCTTACACAAACAAAACTATGAGAACCTCAATTTTGTCACATTTTGTTCATTTGGACCTCTCACGTGTCATTTCACTCCACATTTTATTTTAACACATTTTTATCTCTACAAGGTCGCACTAATGCTCTTTTCAGATCAAGTTTTTATTCAGCAGTTTGCAGGTCATTTAATCTATGAACTGCTTCTCTGAGATTGATGCATTTGTTGATTCCCAATGCCTTTTGATTCCATTTTGACACCTTATAAAAGAGCCCGTTTCTTTCTCAGCTCTCAGTCACAATGAACAAACTACACCCAAAACACTGATCTGTCTTTTCTTTACACAGGTGCTAATTGACCTGCTGTGCATTTTCAGCATTTTCTGTTTTTATATCAACCATTTCCACGATCAGCAATGTGGACATCAGGACTTCCTCATCAACACCAACGATGGATTCAAAGCTCATGTCGGCTAGCATTGCAGCACTGAACTCACGTATTTAGAGATAGACAGTTTTGGAGTTGTCTGCTCACAAGAACATAAGAAATAGGAGCAAGAGTTGGTCATTCAGCCCCTTGAGCTTGCTCTGCCATTAAATAAGATCATGGCTGATCTTTGGTCTCAACTTCACTTTCCTGTCTACCCCCCATAGCCCCTGACTTCCTTCGATCAAAAAGTCAGCCTTGAATGGTCCAGCCTGGACTGCTCTGTGGGGAAGAGAGTTCCACAAACTAATCACCCTATGAGAGGAAAAACATCCCCTCATTTCAGTCTTAAGTGGAAGACCTCTATTTTTTAAACAATGCCCGCTGTTGTCTGTGTCAACCCTCAACTGTGTTCAATAGGCGCACTGAATTCTGAATTCAGTGGCGAGACCCATTTACAATACACTCTGCTTTCTGACACTGGCGCTTCACATAGGTCTCATAGTTGTCATCCATAAAGGAAACTTCTGTCTTATGCTGCCATGCCTGTGACACATGTGGTCCTCAGAAAGAGCCAGAGAGAGAAATTTTTTTTATCCTTTCTGTAAGTTACAGTAAGGGTAGCATCACAAAAACATTAGTGGGTTCAGGCCTTCCAATCAGCAGCAGCTAGCCTTTCCTCGACTAATGCTAGTCCAACCATGTCAGTAATTTGTTGCTTAACAATTTTTCCCACTTATGCACTTTTTAGTGCTGAACATTTGTGTGCTGCTTGTGTGGCGTAAAAAAAATGGCCATTTCACTGACTTTAAAGATGTCTTCAGCATTCTATCAAGAAAAAAAATGTTGACAAATAATATTACATGCCCAGTTGCCAATCTCTTCTGTGGGAGCGCCACTTGCTTCCCCATATATGGACTTGGGCTGCAGTTTGATAGTTTCACACAGATAAATATCTATCCATCAACAGAATCTATATTATGATTAAAATGGAACACCTGGTAACATCAACTGCCAACAACATTCCAAAAGTGTCACTTAAAATATATATATTTTCTATATATAAAGAATTCTCCAGGAAAACAAGATACTGAGACCAGAATGGCTGTAGCCTTCTTGTTACTTGTTCATGAGATGTGAATGTTTCTGGCAAAAGTCAGCATTTATTTCCCATACCCATCTGCCCCTGAGAAAGTGGTGATGAGCCACCTTCTTGAACCACAGCAGCCAGTGTGGTGTGCACCTACAGTGCCTGTTCAGTACGGAATTCAAGGACTTTGACCCAGCGATGAAGAAGGAACCGCTATATTTCCAAGCCTGCTAAATGATCACTGTGACCTCATCCAGTGATTGCGCAGCAAGTAAGTTTTCGAATGAGACAAATATTTAGACTTTCACAAAACAATAGCATTTTGCAATGTATAATGTTCCAGTTCTTAGCGGTCAATGCATTCTATGATGAAAGATTTGCTGGCAACATACAGGTATTAAACGTCTTGTCTATACAACAATGATATTTCCTGCAACACTTTAATTTGCAGCATGTATGTTTATAATCTTTGCCTGTTGTGCTTATACTTAATTTCCAATCTTAAATTTACCTTCCAATGAGTCTTCCCAGCTTGATCACAATCTGTGTGAAGCATTTGACTCTGCTCTCCACCACAAACTATCTCAGGCCTGTTACAATCAGGCATATTTCACAATGATACTCCTCCTTGCTCTTGCCCTTTTCTGTTCCACATTGCCAGTTGCCTCTGCTCCTCGTGTTGGAAGGCTGTGCTTCTGGCCATTGCTGGGAATGCACTTTGAATTGTTTTTAGTAAACATGTCAAAAGTACTTAAACAACTGAAAGTCCATTCCCAGTATTACCTGCAAATGTATGGGGGAGTTCCCTACGGTGATTTTTCTGTTATTTAAAATACTTTCACTGTCAATTGTCAATAAATGTCATAGTTACACTCCAAGTTTGATACTGGGGGACTTGCATTGTTAAAACCTTCTGCTTGAGGGTATGTATTCCTGGTGAGTGACAGTACACAGAATTGGGATTGCCATATTGAGGAACTATTGCAGGAGTGCTTAAGATAGGGGTCAGTTGCTTTTTTTCATTCATTTACAGGATGTGGGCACCAATGGCTAGGCCAGCATCAATTGCCCATCCCCAATTATATTCGAGAATCTGGTGGTGAACTCCATTCTTGAACCGCTGCAGTTCATGTGGTGTAGGTACACCCACGGTGTTGTTAGGCGTGGAGTTCCAGGATTTTGACCCAGCGAGTAAAGGAACTGCAATATATTTCCAAAGTCAGGACAGTGAGTGGTATCGAGGAGAACTTCCAGGTGATGGTGTTCCCATGTACCTGCTGCCCATGTCCTTCCAGATGGTAGCAGTCACTGGTTTAGAAGGTGCTGTCTAAGGAGCCTTGATAAGTTTCTGCAGGGCATCTTGCAGATGGTACACACTGCTGCCACTGTTCGTTGGTGGTGGAGGGAGTGAGTGTTTGTGGACGTGCTCTTGTAGCCACAGTATTTATGTGGATAGTCCAGTTTAGTTTCTGGTCAATGGTTAACTCCCAGGATTTTAAAGTGAAGGATTCAGCAATGGTAATGCCATTGAATGTCAAGGTTAGATTCTCTCCTGTTGGAGATGTCATTGCCTGGCAAAAATGTTATTTGTTGCTTGTCAGCCCAAGCCTAGATATTGTCCAGATCTTGCTGCATTTAGACATGGACTGCTTCAGTGTCTGAGGAATCGTCAATAGTGCTGAACATTGTGCAATCATCAGTGAACATCCCCACTTCTGACCTTATCATGGAAGGAAGGTCATTGATGAAGCAGCTGAAGATGTTTGGGCCGAGGACACGATCCTGAGGAACTCCTGCAGTGATGTCCTGGAACTGAGATGACTGACCTCCAACAACCACAACCATCTTCCTTTGTGCTAGGTACGATTCCAACCAGCAGAGAGCTTTTCCCCCCTGATTCCCTTTGACTCCAGTTTTGCTAGGGCTCCTTGATGCCGCACACGGTCTAATGCTGCCATAATGTCAAAGGCAGTCACTCTCACCTCACCTCTGGAGTTCAGCTTTTTTCCATGTCTGAACCAAGGCTGTAATGAGGTCAGAAGCTGAGTGGCCCTGGTGGAACCCAAACTGAACGTCAGTGAGCAGGTTATTGCTAAGCAAGTGCCACTTGATAGCACTGTTGATGACCCCTTCCATTACTTTACTGATGATCGAGAGTAGACTGATGGGGTGGTAATTGGTCATGTTAAGATTTATCCTGCTCTTCGTGTACAAGTCATACCTAGGCAATTTTCCACATTGCCAGGTAAACATGAGTGTTGTAGATGCACTGGAACAGCTTGGCTAGGGGCGCAGCAAGTTCTGGGGCATAAGTCTTCAATACTATCGCTGGAATATTTTCAGGGCCCATAACCTTTGCAGTATTGAGTGCCTTCAGCCGTTTCTTGGTATCACATGGAATAAATCGAATTGGATGAAGACTGGCATCTGTGATGCTGGGGACCTCCAGAGGAGGCCGAGGTGGATCATCCACTCAACACTTCTGGCTGAAGAATGTTGCAAATGATTCAGCCTTATCTTTTGGATCACTGAGGATGGGGATATTTGCGGAGCCTCCTCCTCCAGTGAGTTGTTTAATTGTCCACCACCATTCACGGCTGGATGTGGCAGGACTGCACATCTTTGATCTGATCTGTTGGTTGTGGAATTGCTTAGCTCTGTCTATCACTTGCTGCATATGCTGTTTGGCACGCAAGTAGTCCCATGTTATAGCTTCACTAGGTTGACACCTCATTTTTAGGTATGTCTGGTTCTGCTTCTGTCATGCCTTCCTGCACTCTTCATTGAATCAGGCTTAATCCCCTGGCTTGGTGGTAATGGTAGAGTTGGGAATATGCCGAGCCATGAGGTTTACAGATTGTGGTTGAGTACAATTCTGCTGCCTCTGATGGTCCACAGAGCCTCATGGATGCTGAGTCTTGAGTTGCTAGGTCTGTTTGAAATCTATCCCATTTAGAACAGTGTTAGTCCATACAACACAATGGAGGGTATCCTCTTTGTCTCCACAAGGACTGTACGGTGGTCCTACTAGTGCTATCATGGACAGATGCATCTACTTCAGGCAGGTTGGTGAGGATGACATCATGTATGTTTTTCCCTTTTATTAGTTCCCTCACCAACTGCCGCAGACCCAGTCTAGCAGCTATATCTTTTCAGCCAGCTGGGTCTGTGGTGGTGCTACCGAGCCACTCTTGTCCCCCACCCCAAAATACATTCTGCACCCTTGCCACCCTCAGTGCTTCCTCCAAGTGGTGTTCAACATGGAGGAGTATTGATTCATCAGCTGATTGGGGGTGGGACAGTACGTGGTAAACGACAGGAGGTTTTCTTGCCCACGTTTGACCTGCTACAATGAGACATGGGGGCCGGAGTCGATGTCGAGGACTCTCAGGGCAACTCCCTCCCCGTTGTAAACTACTGTGCCGTCACCTCCTCAGGGACGGTGATGGTGGTGTCTGGGACATCATCTGTAAGGTATGATTCTGTGAGTATGACTATGTCAGGCTGTTGCTCGACTATTCTGTGAGACAACTCTCCCAATTTTGGCACAAGCCCAAGGACTTTGCAGGGTCAACATGGTTGGGTTTTCCGTTGTCCCTTCCGGTGCCTAGGTCAATGCCAGGTGGTCCGTCCAGTTTCATTCCTTTTTATTGAGGGCACATAGAGTTAATCACATTCCTGCAGATCTGGAGTCACATGTAGGCCAGAACAGGGGAGAATGGCAGGTTTCCTTTCCTAAAGTGAACCAGATGGGTTTTTACGAAAATCGTAATAGTTTCATGATTATCACTAGACTTCTAATTCCAGGTTTTTATTGGTTTCGAACCAGAGCGTTCCCCTGGGTCCCTGGATTACCAATCCAGTGACAATACCACTATGTCACCGCCTCCCCTAATTTAAAGCAGATTGTCTCTGAGTAACTGTGCATCTAAATGTATCTGCTAAATTTATTTTTATATTAATTTATTGGAAGAGCTGGATGCTAACCAAGCAAAGTTGTTAAATCACTCAAAAAATCCAATTCCTTTCACACCACTTGTAACTAAAGTTTGTCATGTCCAAAATAAAATTTTAAACTTCATGAGAACATGAAGATTACATCACTCTCACAATGTGATGAAACTTGCCCATAAAGTTGTCTTTTATGTGCTTGATGGGCTACCTTAATGTTTTACATGAAGTCTTCAGCCTCCCAAAGAAGCCTGGTATTGAAGTTTCTATTCTGACCTCAAGCAATTACTCTGCTAGATGCAGGAAATTCTGTAGCCCGAGTGTGCACAGTACATCCAAGCCCCCACTGTGTATCAGTCGAATTCTCTCAGCGCTGTTTGTCTTGTGACACAACAGTTGACTTACTGCCTGCAAATAATTCCAAATACACAGGGGAACAACTTTTCAATCAGGCAATATTTACTTTTAGCTACCATGACTGTTGGATTAAACTGCAGAAGTTTTACTTCAGAGAAAGTCAGATCAGAAAGGGGCAGGAAACAGCTGCAATCCTTTCTGTTATTTATACCTAGAAAGCCATATAAGGAATTTACTTTTCTCAGTGGAAAGCCTTTCTTTCCCTTTCATTTTAATTTCAGTGTAGTTAAGGATCAGTTGAACAGATCAAGCGCAGGTGATAAAACACAGTTTGAGGTGAATTTTAAAAGTTTTCCACAGGCACCTCCTCTCACCACTCCCAGGCAGAGATATTTATTATCAGTTATCGCACACCCTGAGACTGCCTTACAACACTTGATCTCAGCATCAACTCTAATGCTTCCAACCCTTCAGATCGCTCAATTACTACTAATGCCAAAAACACCCAGTAAACCCATCCAAATATTCCACTCCCCAATGGTATCAGACCTTAAGATTCCTCTCCGCAGCATACCATAGCCTGTACCTGCAAGCAATGTAACTTCTCACACAGTTGCTACTAGAATAAAACTCAGAAACAGCTCTGCCACTACTGTTAAGCCTCGTGTAAGTAACCTCCAATCTGCTACATGCATGCAGAGCTTTATAAAAGGTAAAGTATACTATATATAGTTAAGTGAACATATATAATCATCAAGACCATTCATTTGTAATATTCATGAAAGAACAAATCATGGATTTTGATGCCCAAAAAACTGGTAAAAATTCCATAATGCTATATAATTAGAGCAGAATTAGCTTCAATGGCCCTGATAATAAATAGCACGTTATCTGATATAACACCCCATTTGTTATAAAAGTGTATCCAACCACTCTGCCAAATAAATCTGGTTCAGATTGAAAACAACACAATAAAACACGATACACCCAGCACACATTTCTCTTCCATCAAGCTAAAATGCATGTCATACTTTAAAAAAGGGACAAACCCACGGAAAATACAGAGAAACTTTCCAGGACAGCAAAGAGCAAGAGTCAAAATATCTAAATATTTTAACTAACTTTTCCAAACCCAGCATTTTGATTTGTAGACCCAATGGCAATCAGACTCTGAATTAACTCACCCTGTTTACCTAACAACAATTAGCCTAAGAGGGACAGACCTTTATTTTAGTAACAGGATAACACACTGTGCATTAATTATATAAGGGCCCTGTCCTTTAACAATAGTATATTATCTACTTACCGTGAACCATGCCACAGGAGATTTATATCGAGTGTGTGTGTGTTTGTGTGTGTGGTGATATATATTGAACAACCATTTTTAAAAGGTATAACTTCCAATTTCTTTCGTCTTAACACATCGCTCACACTGTACCATTATCATTTCATGAAACTTACTTGGCAGTTGATTCTTCATCATATTTGGCTTTCAAATCAAATAGTTCAGTCTGAGTTGATTCCAGGGCTGCAAAAGAAAAATATTTTCCAGAGGAGCCAAAAGTGAAAACAGTTTAGTGAAAATTTCCTAGCACAAGTTAAACGCTTACTAAATCTAGACCTTTCCAGGGTCTTTGAAGTCATGTTTTTCAAGTATCCTAGTATTATGAAGAATATTACAGGACAGGTCACTATTAGAATTTAGGGAGAAGGCTGCCTCAAGCTGTAAGACTAGCAGGGCCCAAACAAACCAACAGCAGAACAAACTGGCATGTTTTCCACAACTTCAAGCTTAACTCTCAAATTATTCTTCTTTAGTTCATAAATAGCTAACTAAACAATAAATTACTTACCAACATTTTTGTTAGGCTATAGTTTCCTTTCTAATGATTTTTTTGTGAGCTAGACAATAGAACACTATCTATTTTGGGAACCTAATATCAAATGTTAAGTATAAGATGTTTAGAAACAGAATGAAGCTCCCTCTAACTGTCCCAAAACAACCCGATTGCACCAAGATATATTTCTTCCATTTCCCACACAAGTCATCCTATGTACTGACTGACTTCAATATCACAGGGCCCATATTCACTAGAAACAAGGTTGACAATAACAAATTGTCTACAAGACACAGCAGAGGTGGTGGCACAGTGGTAAACAGTTGGGAGGGAGTTGTTCTGAGAGTCGTCAATACTGACTCCAGAGCCCATGAAGTCTCATGGCACAGGGTCAAACATAGACAAAGAAAGCTGCTAATTATTTACTGTCCTCCTTCAGAATCTGCACTCCTCCATTTGGATACCACTTGGAAGAAGCACTGATGTAGGAACTTTATACTCAGTACCTAGTAAGGGCCACCATCTGATCAGTCAAAGCTGGATTTGAATCCAGTTCCACACCTGCATTAACTAGCCCTCTATTTATAGTATTAGATCATAGCAAATATAATTATAACCCTCTTGAACATGGACATGGCTTTTAAAATCAAATCAACATATTTTTCTAATGTAGGATTAACGGAAAGTTCTATTAACTGTCATCTGCACTGTCAGAGATTTTCCCATTACCACATGGAAACCCAACAGAAGTGACATTTCCATATGTTCTTTTGAACTGGGAATATCACCTAATGCAATGTCTGAAATGTTGCCCTCCTAAAAGATTTTCACCCAAATCATTAACCTACTCTGTATTTCTAGCATTTTCTATGCTTATTCCAAATTCGAGCCTTCACAATGATTTCTGTTTATCTAGAATTAGAGCACGAAAAGAGGTTGCTTGGTGCATTGTGTCAGCTCTTTGAAAGCACTAGTCCCATTCCTCTGCT
Source organism: Cetorhinus maximus (assembly GCF_964194155.1). Classification (NCBI taxonomy): domain Eukaryota; kingdom Metazoa; phylum Chordata; class Chondrichthyes; order Lamniformes; family Cetorhinidae; genus Cetorhinus; species Cetorhinus maximus. Next base: position 55,047,011 of record NC_135887.1, read on the forward strand.
CTTTTCCCATAGTCCTCCAAACTTCTCCTTTCCATGTTCGTAATTCAATTCCCCTTTTGAAAGTTATTCTTGAATCTGCTTCCACTACACATTTAGGCAGTACATGTCAGATCACAACAACTTACCACATATATATAAAATAATTATCTTCCAATTATCCTATCATCTCACAATTTGCTAATTGTCTTAAACCTATGTCCTGTGGTTACTGATCTGTCTGCCAGTGAAAATGGTTTCTCCTTATCTATTCCATCAAAATCCCTCAATGCTTCAAACACCTCTATTAAAGCTCTTCTTAACCTCTTAAAATACATACAAAATGTAAAAGGTTATTATTTATTTGAAAACATTTTAATATGTTCAGTACTTTTAGTATATCAGTGTGCATATAATAGTCAAACAATGAGGCACATGAAACCCTGAAGCCACAGGATCAAAATCATCCTCTTACCTGTTTGTAAAACTTGAACCTTGTGATCAGCCTCCTCAAATTTGGAGGCCAAAGATGTTTGAGTCTCCTGCAACTTCCTGCAAGATAAATTATGGGAACTGTTAAAGAGTCCATAATCAAGGCAATTTAAGCAGCATACACATCTTCTATATGAGAAAGACTAAGGCTTCATCCAGACTTTTCTACATTATTATTTTGACTTCTTCGCTTTGGTCTTTCATATTTTCATATGTTAAGATTTTTCAATTTGATAAGCTGCTCATTTTTAAATTTTTTTCCTCCTCTTTTAACAATAACTGTATTTCAAATCGGTTCTACTTGTAATTATTTCCAGTTTCTTTTTTAAGTTCCTGTTGATGTCTCACTATTAAATAGTTCCTTTACAAAAGTATTGGTTGAGTAAACTATTTTTAATTTGTTTACATGACCAGCAGTGAATGGCGTCAGTACTTCATTCTAGGTCATCATGACAAAGATTCTGCATTGTTCTTATAAATCTTATTTCTCCCCAATCAATTTGAAGGCAATGCTCCTTTAAAATCTTCCAAAAAAGATTACTCCTGCATTGTAAAGATTACAAAGCAGTTCACCTCACAACTGCTGTTTTTCCTTTTATTCATTTATAAGGAGTTATTGCTGATTTTCAAAACAATTTCTGACACAACAGAGGTGCCAAAGAACACAACTTATATGGGAGGACAGAAAATACTGGAACACAAGGTCCACTATTATCTGAAAATAGAACAATACTATTTTAGGATGTTATTCTTTTTTTCCCCTTCTTTAATTTGTTGTGTGTTCTAATATTAGCTAAAGCTATTTTGAAGTTAAAGCTACATTTGCATTCTGCCAAGTGCTAGTCAGTAGTGAGCCCAAATTCTCTGTTGGCATACTATTTTCTACCCATAGGAGTGGCGAGCTGTTATTTCTGCTGTATTAAGCTCCAGCAGTAACAGAATACAAAAGCCGCAGTAGAAGATCCACAGTGCATGCAAATGCTTCTAGTTTTCACATGCCTACCAGTGTAACTTCTATATTTTTATTAAAGAACATGATGCAAAGCTAAAGGAGGCAAAAATCAAATACCGTACAGCAGTTAATTATCACAACAAATTTGAACAAGAATATATATGTACATATAATTGCAGGTAGGACAAAACGAAGATACAGATTTTTTCCATTTTTCACGGAGCAGTGGCTGCATCATGTCCACCCTATCCCCAACTAAATCTACAACCTATTGTTCTGTGCAGTGGAACACTCTAAAGTTACAATGCTGGCTAGGCTGTGGGGAACTGAAGATTCAGAAATTTCATGCAGCTGTAGAGTTGATTCTACTGGCCTGAATAGGGCCATGACAGCAATAGCTTGTCCCGAAACAATGGAAATTTCTACTGAGGTTGACACTTAGATGTGAGATGAGGAATAACTGCAACAAGAAACGGTGATGCCTACCTATTGACATGAAAAAACTGATGTTTATAATTTTGAAAACAAAACGCATGATACATTTTTAACTTAGATGTTTGTTGTGTAGCTATAGACTTGATTTTATTCATTCTTGCCAAGTAACACAAATCAATGCTATAAACCTCAATATTATGAGAACTACATAGACACACAAGCGGCCTAAAATATGATTCACACAGAACAATTAATGGCATTGTCCAAGTTGTAGTGCCAGTGAACAAAGTAACCTAAATCAATTGAGAAAAAACTACCAGAGAAATTAGAGAATAAGTTTATTTCAATTAATGTATGAATAGTACAGTGACATTATTCCTCACTTCCAGCTCACACTATGCTATCTATGCACTATTTAATGCTGTATGTGCCCCCCAACACAGCATCCATGGACTGAATTCTAGCTAATGGGGGTGACAGGTGACCATGAATATCTCACTAATGTTTGATAATCTCAGTCTGGGAGAGTAGTCTGAAATCCAACAGGTTTTGTCCTTCTGCCTTTCAAAGAGGATCTCACCTACACTCAAGTGCTATTCATTCTCACTAACAGCTGGTGTTGTTCGAGTGCCCAAGCACTAATGTCAATCAAGGAAGTGAAACCTGGTCTCACAATCCGCAGCCCTTATGCTCGTATAGCGTATCACAGAACCATTCTTTAATACAGTACTTCTATGGCAAACAAATAATGCTGTCTTCATATTCAAAAAAAATCAACAACCCCTTTGATAAGCGACATCAAAAAGAAATACAAATGTAGTGTAAGCAAATTGTGTTAAAAGTCTGGGAGCTGGGGTAGTCTGACATCATTTTTGATTGAGGGGCTTATTTGGCAACCATGTGCAGCCCCAGAATCAAGTCCCATTGAAGAGTTCTCAGAACCAGCTTTGCAGCTGTTGCATCCACATGCTGACATGTTTTATCAGTTTTTAACCAAACCACTCAGAGGCAATCTTATACGATAGTAAGAGAACATTCTGTTCATATTACTGAGTAGAAACAGACCCTCCTACAGCCAGTCAATGGTAGCAATAATACTACAATAATGGAGGAAATAACTTAATAATCTGATGAGTTCTTCGACCAGAAAGCTGTTATTGAAATGCCTGCTTCCAACAGAGTGAACATAAAAAAACACGGTGTAAAAAATGAAATGCAAAAAGATACATTAACTCACCTTTCCTTTTCTGTGAAGTCATTCTGTAATTTCTGCTCTTTCTCAAGTGCGAGGCTTTCTGCTCTGCTGCTCAAGGTCTGCTCATATTCTTTGATTTTTTCTTTAAGTGCTTTTATTGTTACCTCTGTAGAAACAAGAAGTGTTTACACAGCTATTGTGCAGTTATACACAGGGAGGTTTCCTGTATTCTGAATGCTTGCTGTGATTTAAACTGTAACTTTACAGTCCTGACATATAATCAATTGATGCTAGTCCCTTTGGAGACCCATTACTCCTTAAATGTTAAATTGAACTTCAAATGTTTAGGTTGAGAAGGATCAATGGGTTTTGCTTTAGAGGATACTCCAGGCTCAATGAAATGACTCAAAGAAAATCAATGTCAAAATATAATATCACTTTATTGACTAGACTCAAATTAGCTTCTGTTCACGAAAGACCACAGAAGTCACTTGGAATTTTAGGTCTAGGAAGTCAGCCAACATGGTCAATTATAAAAGAATCAAAGAATGATTACAAAACAGAAGAAGGTCATTCAGCCCATCAAGTCTGGGGTAGCTCTCTACAAGAGCAATTCAGCGAGTCCCACTCCCCACCCTTGCCCCATAATGCTGCACCATGCTTTATCTTCAGGTGATTATGCAATTCTCTTTGGAAAGCCACAAATGAATCTGCCTTCATCACACCCTCAGGCAGTGCATTCCAGTTCCTAACTGCACACTGTGCAAAAAGTGTTCTCTCATGGCACTTTTGGTTCTTTTGCCAATCACCTTAAATCAGTGTGCTCTGGTTCTCAAACCTTCCATCAATGGTAACAGTTTTTTTCCCTATCTACTCTGTCTAGACCCATCATGCTTCTTTAATCCTGCTTCTCCAGCCTATTCTGATAATTGAAGTTCCTCATCCCAGGAACCATTCATCTCATTTTTTCCCGAAAACATCAACTTTCTCACCTTCCCTTCTCGAACATGTTGAATGTTTGCTCTAATACTTTTTCATATGTCAGGCACCTCTGCTACCTTGCCCAAGTAGCTTTAATTCCCAGCCATGTACTTAGCTGGTAGCACTCTCGCCTAAGTCATACGGTTCTGGCTTCAGGAACGTAGTTTAAACCATGGCGTGTCGTTCCTGATGGTGGAACTATAAGTGGGCGCTACTTCGCTTGCTACCTCTTTGCCAGTTCTCATGTGATTCCAATCAAAGTTTAAAGTGCTGGCGGCAGGCACAGGAAATATGTGCAATCACACGGCAGGGGAACCTTTTCAATGGTGAAACCTGCCGTCAGCTGACAATGCAGCAGGTACGAGTGAGCTACGAAAAAGCCACCTGATCAAACAGGAAGGCTCTGCATCACGGCCACAAACTTCCTGCCCAACTCCACTGCCATTAACAGATGACTTATTGAGAGTACAAAGGTGGTAAGGGTGTTCTATAAATTTAAATTTCATTTGTAAATATTTTACATTACATTGGTTTCACTTTATTCATGTGTGCATCATTGTTATTTGCTGAGACTAGCTTAATTAGAGAGTTCAATGTACGAGCACGTCTCAAGTTGGCACCCTTCGATGGTTACTGGGGAGTTACGGACGTTTATTTATTTATATTCATTTACAGGATTTGGGCATTGCTGGCTAGGCCAGCATTTATTGCCCATCCCTAATTGGCCTTGAGAAGGTCGTGGTGAGCTGCCTTCTTGAACTGCTGCAGTCCATGTGGTGTAGGTACACCCACAGTGTCGTCAGGCAAGGAGTTCCAGGATTTTGACCTAGCCACAGTGAAGAAAAGGTGATATATTTCCAAATCAGGATGGTGAGTGGCTTGGAGGGGAACTTCCAGATGGTAGTGTTTCCATCTATCTGCTGCCCTTGTCCTTCTAGATAGTAGCAGAAGTGGATTTAGAAGGTGCTGTCTAAGGAGCATTGGTGAGTTTCTGCAGTGCATCTTGTATATGGTACATACTGCTTTCATTGTTCAGTGGTAGTGGAGGGAGTGAATGTTTGTGAAAGGGGTGCAAATCAAGCGGGCTGCTTTGTCCTGTATGGTGATAAGTTTCTTAAAACTTGTTGAAGCTGCACTCATCCAGGCAAGTGGAGAGTATTCCATCACACTCTTGACCTGTGCCTTGTAGATGGTGGACAGGCTTTGGGGAGTCAGGAGGTGAGCTACTCGCCGCAGGATTCCTAGCCTCTGACCTGCTCTTGTAGCCATAGTATTTACAGTTCAGTTTCTAGTCAATGGTAACCCCCTAGAACGTCATAGTGGGGGACTCAGCAATGGTAATGCCATTGAATGTCATGGGGTGAGTGGTTAGATTCTCCCTTTTTGGAGATGGTCATTGCCTGCCACTTCTGTGGCATGAATGTTACTTGCCACTCGTCAGCCCAAGCCTGGGTATTGTCCAAATCTTGCTGCATATTGACATGGGCTGCTTCAGTACATGAGGAGTCACAAATGGTACTGATTATTGTGCAATTATCCTCAGTTATGACCTTATGATGGAAGGAAGGTCTTTGATGAAGTAGCTGAAGATGGTTGGGCCTAGGACAGTACCCTGAGAAGCACCTGCAATGATGTCCTGGAGCTGAGAAGACTGACCTCCAACAACGACAACGATCTTCCTTTCAGCTACGTATGACTCCATCCAGCAGAGAGTTTTCCCCAATTCCCATGACTCCATTTTCGCTAGGGCTCCTTGATGCTGCCTTGATGTCAAGGGCAGTCACTCTCACCTCACCTCTGGAGTTCAGCTCTTTTGTCCATGTTTGAACCAAGGCTGTAATAAGGTCAGAAGCTGAGGGACCCAAGCGGGAATCAAACTGAACATCAGTGAGCAGGTTATTGCTAAGCAAGTGCCGTTTGGTCGCACTGTTGATGATCCCTTCCATTACTTTACTGATGATTGAAAGTAGGCTGATGGGGTGGTAATTGGCACGGTTGAATTTGTCCTGCTTTTTGTGTACAGGATATACCTGGGCAACGCTCCACATTGCTGGGTAGATGCCATTGTTGTAGCTGTACTGGAACAACTTGGCTAGGGGCACAGCAGGTTCTGGAGCACAAGTCTTCAGTACTAATGCCCGAAGACTGTCAGGGCCCATAGCCTTTGCAGTATCCAGTGCCTTCAGCTGTTTCTTGATATCATGTGGAGTGAATCAAATTGGCTGAACACTGGCATCTGTGATGCTGGGGCCTTCTGGAGGACACTAAGATGGGCCATCCACTCGGCACTTCTGGCTGAAGATTTCTGCAAATGCTTTGGCCTTATCTTTTGTATTGATGCGCTGGGCTCCCCCATCATTGAGGATGGGGATATTTGTGGAGCCTCCTCCTCCAGTCAGTTGCTTAATTGTCCATCACTATTCACAACTGGATGTGGCAGGACTGCAGAGCTTAGATCTGATCTGTTGGTTGTGGGATCACTTAGCTCTGTCAATCGCTTGCTGCTTATGCTGTTTGGCACACAAGTAGTCTTGAGTTGCTACATCTGTTCGAAATCCATCCCATTTAGCACGATGGTAGTGTCACACAACATGATGGAGGGTATCCTCAGCCGGGACTTCATCTCCACAAGGACTGTGCGGTGGTCACTCCTACCGATACTGTCATGGACAGATGCATTTGCGACAGGCAGGTTGGTGAGGATGAGGTCAAGTATGGTTTTCCCCCTTGTTGGTTCTCTCACCATCTGCCGCAGAACCAGTCTAGCAGCTATGTCCTTTAGGACTCGGCCAGCTCGGTCTGTGGCGGTGCTTCCAAGCAACTCTTCGTGATGGACATTGAAGTCCCGCACCCAGAGTATATTCCGCACCCTTGCCACCCTCAGTGCTTCCTCCAAGTGATGTTCAACATGGAGGAGCACTGATTCATCAGCTGACGGGGGTGCGGTATCTGGTAATCAGCCAGAGGTTTCCTTGCCCATGTCTGACCTGATGTCATGAGACTTTATGGGGGCTGAAGTCAATGTTGATGACTCCTAGGGCAACTCCCTCCTGACTGTGTACCACTGCGCCACCGCTTCTGCGGGGTCTGTCCTGCTGGTGGGACAGGATATACCCAGGATGGTAATGGTTGCGTCTGGGACATGATCTGTGAGGTATGATTCCGTTACTATGACTATGTCAGGCTGTTGCTTGGCTAGTCTGTGAGACAGCTCTCCCAAGTTTGGCACAAGCCCCCAGATGTTAATAAGGAGGACTTTGAAGGGTCGACAGGGCTGGGTTTGCTGTTGTTGTTTCCGGTACCTTTTCTTTTAATTCATTCATGGGATGTGGGCGTTGCTGGCTGGGCCAGCATTTATTGCCCATACCTAGTTGTGCTTCAGAAGGCGGTGATGAGCTGCCTTCTTGAACCGCTGCAGTCCGTGTGGTGTAGGTACACCCACAGTGCTGTTAGGGAGGGAGTTTCAGGATTTGGACCCCGCAACAGTTAAGGAACAGTGATATATTTCCAAGTCAGGATGGTGAGTGACTTGGAGGGGAACTTCCAGGCGGTGGTATTCCCATTTATCTGCTGCCCCTCTCCTTTTAGGTGGTAGTGGTAGTGGGTTTGGAAGGTGCTGTCTAAGGAGCCTTGATGAATTGCTGCAGTGCATCTTGTAGATGGTACACATTGTTGCTACTGTGCGTCAATGGTGGAGGGAGTGAATGTTTGTGGATGTGGTGCCAATCAAGTGGACTGCTTTGTCCTGGACTGCAGTTGGAGATAATTGAAATGTTGTAGGTGAATTGAAATTAAGGACTTTGCCAGTCACGTGAACACAAGAAATAGGAACAAGAGTAAAACCATGTGGCCCGGCAAGTCTGCTTCGCCCATTCAATACGATCATGGCTGATCTTGGGCTTCAACTCCATTTTCCCATTCGCTCCCAGTCAACAACCTGACATGGACCCACATGTGGACAGTACTAACACCATCCTTTCGGACCTTCATTTTCTTATCTTGACTGACTGTCCCCAACACTGTGCCCCCACCACACCCAGGGCACCAGGCCTATCCCACTTCACTTCTCCATGCCCACAAGCCCAGCCTCTATCCTGCCTTGGATCCCTCTTCCATTCCTCCATGCTTCCCCAGCCCCCCTCTATCCACTCTAGGATCCTTCTTCCACTCCTCCATGCTCCCCCAGCCCCCCTCTGTCCACTCTAGGATCCATCTTCCACTCCTCCATGCTGCCGACCTCATTTGATACCACCCCTCACCCTTTGCCAGTCCTAAGCCTTCATAAAATCTGCCATTATCCTTCATCCCTCCTTTGTGCCCTAGAAATGAACAAGAAAAACTGCTGACATCAGACACAACTACACAGAGCCAACTGTTGCACGCCACCTTTAAACAAACGAGAATCTTGTAGCACCTGCTTCACTTTTGCCATTGACTTAATCTTAAAGTTAGGACGCAATTACAAAAACTTAGTGAGCATTCATGGCATACAAAGTAGGAACCCGTCATGGGACGGCATGAGGCCTGACCCACGACAAACATGCAGCTGCCCTAATCTCTAAATTTGAACCTGCCATCGGGAAAGTCAAATTTTGGCTTCTGTCACTGTGCCCGCCACATTTCCCACTCTCACAGGCTCTATAACATTCTCCCCCAGGGCTTCAACATAAAAATCACAGTGACCACTTCAGTGCAGTGCTGGGGGAGTGCCGGGCTGTTGCGGGTGCCATGTTTCAAATGAGACATTAAACCGAAGCCCAGTCTGATATCTCAGGTGGTCGTAAAAAATCCCATTACACTCTTTCAAAGACAAGCTGGGGAGTTATACCTGCTGTCCTGGCCAAGATGCAGTCAACAACATTAAAATAGGTTATCTGCTTATTATCTCATTGCTGTTCATGAGAGCTTGCTGAGTGCAAGCTAACTGCCACATTTCCTACATTACCAACTTCAAAAATGCTTAATCGGCTGTAAAGTGCTTTGAGATACCTGGTGGTGGTGAAAAGCACTACATTAGTAAGAACAGAGGAACATAAGAAATAGGAGCAGGAGTAGGCCATTTCACATCTCAAGCCTGCCCCACCATTCAATAAGATCATGGTTGATCTGCCCCAGGCCTCAAATCCTCTTTCATACCAGCTCCTCATAGCCCTCAACTCCCCAATATTTCAAAAATCTATCTACCTCCTCTTCAAATACTTTCAGTGATCTAGCCTCCACAACTCTCTGGGGTAGAGAATTCCAGACATTCACTACCCTCAGAGAAGAAATTCCTTCGCATCTCAGTTTTAAATAGGTGTCCCCTTATTCTGTAACTATGTCCCCAAGTTCGAGATTCCCCCGCTACTGGAAACATCTTCTCAACATTTACCCTGTCAAGCCCCCTCAGAATCTTGTATGTTTCAATAAGATCACCTCTTATTTTTCTAAACTCTAACGAATAATGACCTAACCTGTTTAGCCATTCTTGATAAGTCAACCCCTTCATCCCAGGAATCGGCTGAGTGAATCTCTTTTGAACTGCCTCCACTGTCAGTATATCCTTCCTTAAATATGGGGACAAAAACTGTACACAGTACTCCAGATGCGGCCTCACCAACACCCTGTAAACTTGTAACAAGACTTCCCTATTTTTAAACTCCAACTCCCTAGCAATACAAGCCAAAATTCAATTTGCCGCCTTAATTACTTGCTGCACCTGCATGCTAACTTCCTGTGTTTCATGCACAAGAACTCAGATCATTCTGTGCTGCACTTTTTTTGGAGTCTCTCTCCATTTAAATAATAGTCTGCCTTTTGATTCTTCCTGCCGAAGTGCAAGACCTCACATTTTCTTACATTAAACACCATCTGCCATGTTTTTGCCAACTCACTCAACCTATCTTTATTCCCTTCAGATTTCTTATGTACTCAACACAACATGCCCTGCCTCCTATTTTTGTATCGTCAGCAAATTTGGATAAATTACACTCTGTCCCCTCCTCCAGGTTATTAATGTAGATAGCAAATAATTAAGGCTCTTGGACTGAACCTTGTGGCACTCCACTAGTTACATCTTTCCAACCTGAAAAAGACCCATTTATCCCAACTCGGTATTGTGTGTTAACTAATCCTCAATCCATGCTAATACATTACCCCGAATACCGTGAAATAACCTTTTATGTGGCACCTTATCGAATGCCTTCTGGAAATCCAAATACGCTGCATCTACCAGTTCCCCTTTATCAACTTTGCTTGTTATATCCTCAAAAAACTCTAGCAAACTTGTCAAACATGATTTCCCTTTCACAACACCATGTTGACTCTGTTTGATTGCATTAAGCTTTCCTAAATGTCCTGCTATTTCTTCCTTAATAATAGACTCTAGCATTTTCCCAACGATAGACATTAGGCTGACTAGCCTATAGTTTCCTGCTTTTTGTCTCTCTCCCTTCATCAACAGGGGCATCACATTAGTGGTTTTCCAATCAGCTGGGACCCTTCCAGAATCCAGTGAGTTCTGGAATATTTTCACCATTGCCTCCACTATCACTGCAGCCGCTTCCTTTAAAACCCTTGGATGCAGGCCATCAGGTCCTAGTGACTTGTCTGCCGTTAGTCCCATTAGTTTGTCAAATACTTTGTCCCTCATGATAGAGACTGTTACAAGATCTTTCCTCCCATTAGCTCCTTGCTTATCTGATATCTTTGGAATATTTATAGTGTCCTCCACCGTGAAGTCCGATGTAAAGTATTAGTTTAAATTATCTACCATTTCCAAGTTCCCCATTATCAATCCTCAGTTTGACCCTCCAAGGGTGCCAGGCTCACTTTAGCCACTCTATTTCTTTTACATACCCATGGAAGCTCTCGCTGTTTGTTTTTATATTTCCTGCCAATTTACTTTCATAATCAATTTTCTCCCTCTTTATTAGCATTTTAGTCATCTGCTGCTGGTTCCTAAGAAATTCCCAATCCTCTGGCCTACCACTAGTTTTCGCCGGTTTGTATGCCTTAGTTTTTCATTAGATACTCTCCTTGAACACCTGTGTTAACCACACGTGGTGCGTCCTTCTCATCAAGTCCTTCTTTTTGACCGGGGTAAATTTTTGCTCAGCATTATGAAATATCTGCTTAAATGTCTGCCACTGCTCATCCACTGACCTTGCCCTTAATCTATTTTCCCAGCCCGCTTAAGCCAACTCTTTCTTCACACCTCTATAATTGCCCTTATTTAAGTTGAGGGCATTGGTTTGAGACCCGAGTTGCTCACCCTCAAACTAAATTTGAAATTGTACCATGTTATGATCACTACCTCCTAGAAAGACCTTAACTGCGATACCTCTTATTAATCCTTCCTCTTTATACATTATATTACTAGATCTAAAATAGCCTGTTCTTGAGTAGGTTCTGCAACGTATTGTTCTAAGAAACAATCCCTGAGGCACTCTAGAAATTTGTTTTTCATGTTACCCCTGTCAATCCAATTAGTCCAGTAGGAATGCAGTTTAAAATTACCCATGACAATTGTAGTGCCCTTCTTACACGCCTCCATTATTTTCCGATTTATACTTTGTCCTACAGTAAGGCAACTCTTCGGGGGCCTATAGGAGACTCCCACCAGTGTCATCTTCCCTTTGCTATTCCTTATTTCCACCCAAACTGATTCCACAACACGATCTATTGCACCTACATCACTACTCAGCATCACACTGATATCTTCCTTTGTTAACAAAGCTACCCCACCTCCTTTTCACTTTTGCCTAACCTGTTTAGCCGTTCTTGATAAGTCAACCCCTTCACCCCAGGAATCAGCCTAGTCAATCTCTTTTGAACTGCCTCCAATGCCAGTATATCCTTTATTAAATATAGGGACCAAAACTCTGCACAGTACTCCTCGTGTGGCCTCACCAACACTGTGTACAGTTGTAACAACACTTGTCTATTTTTAAACTCCAATCCCCTAGCAATACAGGCCAAAATTCAATTTGCCTTCTTAATTACTTGCTGCACCTGCATGCTAACCTTTTGTGTTTCATGCATAAGAACACCCAGATCCCCCTGCGCTGCACTTTTTTTGAGTCTCCCTCCATTTAAATAATAGTCTGCCTTTTGATTCTTCCTACCAAAGTGTATGACCTCACACTTTCCTAAATTAAACTCCATCTGCCAAGTTTTTGCCCACACACTCAACCTATCTATATCCCCTTGCAGATTGTTTACATTCTCATCACAACATGCCCTCCCACCTATTTTTGTATCGTCAGAAAATCTGGATACATTAGACTCTGCCCCCACCTCCAAGTCATTAATATAGATAGTAAATAATTGAGACCCTAGGACTGATCCTTGTGGCGCTCCACTAGTTAGGTCTTTCTAACCTGAAAAAGACCCATTAATCGACTCTCTGTCTTCTGTGCGTTAACAAATCCTCAATCCATGCTAAAGTATTACCCCCAATACCGTGGGCTCCTTGTGAAATAACCTTTTATGTGACACTTTATCAAATGCCTTCTGGAAATCAAATACACTACTTCTTGCTTATCTGATATCTTTGGGATATTTATAGTGTCCTCCACCGTGAAGGCCGATGTAAAATATTAGTTTAAATTATCTGCCATTTCCATGTTCCCATTATTAATTCTGGAGTCGCATCCTCCAAGGGTCCCACGCTCACTTTAGCCACTCTCTTTTTATATACCCGTAGAAATTCTTGCTGTTTGTTTTTATATTTCTTGCCAATTTACTTTCATAATCAACTTTCTCCTTCTTTATTAGCTTTTTAGTCACCCGCATCTGGTTCCTAAAAAAAAAATTCCCAATCCTCTGGCCTACCACTAGTTTTCGCCGGTTTGTATGCCTTAGTTTTTGATTGGATACTCTCCTTGACCACCTGTGTTAACCACAGATGGTGCATCCTTCTCATCGAATCCTTCTTTTTGACTGGGATAAATTTTTGCTGAGCATTATGAAATATCTGCTTAAATGTCTCCCACTGCTCATCCAATGACCTTTCTCCTTAGTCTATTTTCCCAGCCCGCTTTAGACAATTCTTTCTTCATACCTCTGTCATTGGCCTTATTTAAATTGAGGACACTGGTTTGAGACCCGAGTTGCTCGCCCTCAAACTGAATTTGAGATTCTACTATGTTGTGATTGTTACCCCCTAGAGAATCCTTACCTATGATATCTCTTATTAATTCTGCCTCATTACACATTACTAGATCTAAAATAGCTTGTTCCCAGGTAGGTTCTGCAACGTATTGCTCTGAGAAACAATCCCTCATGCACTCCACAAATTTGTCTTCCATGTTACTCCGCCAATCTCATTTATCCAGTAAATATGCAGATTAAAATAGCCCATGACAATTGTAGCGCCCTTCTTACATGCGTCCATTATTTCCCAATTTATACTTTGTCCTACAATGAGACAACACTTTGGGGTCCTATAGACCACTCCCACCCCCCACTTCTTTCCCTTTCTATTCCTTATTTCCACCCAAACTGATTCCACATCACGATCTATTGCATCTATATCACTGCTCATCACCTCGATACCTTCCTTTGTTAACAAAGCTACCCCACCTCCTTTTCCTTTTTGCCTATTTTTCCGGAATGTCAAATACCCTTGAATATCAAGTCCCGAGTCTTGGTCACCCTGCAACCACATCTCTGTATTAGCTAACAAGTCATATTCATTTATTTCCATTTGTGCCATCAACTCATCTATCTTGCTACAACTGCTGCGTGCATTCAGATAAAGATTTTAAGCTTTGACTTTTTACCATTATTACTCATTTTGGTTGTAATTTCTGCTGCACTTCTGCTTATATTTTCTCCCTCTTCCTCTCACACTTTGATTATCGTTCGCCTCTTCACCACCCTGCATCTCTGCTCTCTTGTTTCTGTTCAATTTTTTAAACTTCCCTTTGTTTTAACTTTTCAAGGTTTGCTAGTGTCACTCGGGAGGGTTTAAACTAGTATGGGAGGGGGGTGGGAACAAGAGCAATAGCTCAGCAGGTGAAATAAATGACTGGGAACTAGTGAATGTGGCCAGTAGGAATAAAAAGAAGAGCAGGCAGGGAGAAATTACTGAACACAGTGGGACTGGGGGTCTGAAATGCATTTGTTTCAATGCGAGAAGTATAACAGGCAAGGCAGATGAGCTTGGGGCTTGGATTAGTTCTTGGGACTATGATGTTATTGCTATTACAGAGACTTGGTTGAAGGATGGGACACGATTGGCAGATAAACGTTCCAGGATTTAGATGTTTCAGGCAGGATAGAGAGGGATGTAGAAGAGGTGGGGGAGTTGCACTGCTGGTTAAGGAGAATATCACAGCTGTACGACAGGAGGACACCTCGGTGGGCTCATGCAGCGAGGCAATATGGGTAGAGCTCCGGAATAGGAAGGGTGCAGTCACAATGTTGGGGGTTTACTATAGGTCTCCCAATTGCCCGTGGGAGATTGAGCAACAGTTATGTAGGCAGATTTTGGAAAGATGTAAAAGCAATAGGGTTGTTGTGGTGGGTGATTTTAACTTTCCCTAAATTGACTGGGAATCACTTAGTGCTAGGGGTTTGGATGGTGCAGAATTTGTAAGGTGCATCCAGGAGGGCTTCCTGAGACAATATGTAGATAGTCCAACTAGGGAAGGGGCAATACTGGACCTGGTATTAGGGAATGAACCCGACCAGGTGGTCGAGGTTTCAGCATTTCGGGAAAAGTGACCATAATTCAGTAAGTTTCAAGGTACTGGTGGATAAGGATAACAGGAGTCCTCGGGTTAAGGTGCTTAATTGGGGGAAGGCTAATTATAACAATATTAGGCAGGAACTGAGAAATCTCGACTGGAGGTGGATGTTTGAGAGCAAATCAACAACTGACATGAGGGGGGTTTTCAAACGTCAGTTGATAAGAATTCAGGACCGGCATGTTCCTGCTAGGATGAAGGATAAGCATGGCAAGTTTCAGGAACCTTGGATAACGAAGGATATTGTGAGATTAATCAAAAAAAGGGAAGCATTTCTCAGGGCTAGAAGGCTGGGAACAGATGAAGCCCGTGGAAAATATAAAGAAAGTAGGAAGAAACTTAAGCAAAGAATCAGGAGGGGTAAAGGGGGTCATGAAAAGTCATTGGCAACCAGGATTAAGGAAAATCCCAAGGCCTTTTATACATATGCAAAAAAGGGGGTAGCCAGGGAAAGGGTAGGCCCACTCAAGGACAGAGGTGGGAATCTATGTGTGGAGCCAGAAGAAATGGGAGAGATACTAAATGAGTACTAAATGAGTATTCACCAAAGAGAGGGACTTAGCGGTCGATTTGTCTAAGGAAGAGTGTGTAGATAGCCTCGATCATGTTGCGATCAAAAAAGAGGTGTTAGGCGTCTTGAAGAATATTAAGGTGGATAAGTCCCCAGGGCCAGATGGGATCTACCGCAGAGTACTGAGAGAGGCAAGGGAGGAGATTGCTGGGGCCTTGACAGAAATCTTTGTATCCTCACTGGCTACGGGTGAGGTCCCAGAGGACGGAGAATGGCCAATGTTGTTTCATTGTTTAAGACAGATAGCAGGGATAATCCAGGAAATTACAGGCCGGTGAGCCTTACATCAGTGGTAGGGAAATTATTGGAGAAGATTCTTTGTGACAGGATTTACTACCATTTGGAAGCAAATGGGTGTATTAGTAAGAGACAGCATGGTCTTGTGAAGGGGAGGTCGTGTCTCACTAACTTGATCGAGTTTTTCGAGGAAGTGACAAAGATGATCGATGATGGAAGGGCAGTGGATGTTATCTTAATGCATTTCAGTAAGGCCTTTGACAAGGTCCCTCATGGAAGACTGATACAGAAGCTAAAGTCACACGGAATCAGAGGTGAGCTGGCAAGATGGATACAGAATTGGCTTGGTCATAGAAGACAGAGGGTAGCAGTGGAAGGGTGCTTTTCTGAATGGAGAGCTGTGACTAGTGGAGTTCCGCAGGGATCAGTGCTGGGACCTTTGCTGTTTGTAGCATACGTAAATGATTTGGAGGAAAATGTAACTGGACTAATTAGTAAGTTTGCAGACGACACTAAGGTTGGATGAGTTGCAGATAGTAAAGAGGATTGTCAAAGGATACAACGGGATATAGATCGGTTGGAAACTTGGGCGGAGAAATGGCAGATGGAGTTTAATCCAGACAAATGCGAGGTAATGCATTTAGGAAGGTCTAATACAGGCAGGAATTATATAGTAAATGGCAGAACCCTTAAGTGCATCGACGGGCAGAGGGATCTGTGTGTACAGGTCCACAGGTCACTGAAAGTGGCAACGTAGGTGGATAAGGTAGTTAGGAAGGCATATGGCATGCTTGCCTTCATCGGCAGGGGTATTGAGTATAAAAGCTGGGAAGTCATGCTGCAGCTGTATAGAACCTTGGTTAGGCCACACTTGGAATATTGCATGCAATTCTGGTCGCCACATTACCAGAAG
Organism: Cetorhinus maximus; assembly: GCF_964194155.1. Lineage (NCBI taxonomy): Eukaryota > Metazoa > Chordata > Chondrichthyes > Lamniformes > Cetorhinidae > Cetorhinus > Cetorhinus maximus. The sequence goes on from NC_135887.1 coordinate 55,063,496, forward strand.
GATATGGAGGCATTGGAGAGGGTGCAGAGGAGGTTTACCAGGATGCTGCCTGGTCTGGAGGTTATTAGCTATGAGGAGAGGTTGGAGATACTCGGATTGTTCTCACTAGAGCGACGGAGATTGAGGGGCGACTTGATAGAAGTTTACAAAATTATGAGTGGCATGGACAGAGTAGATAGTCAGAAGCTTTTTCCCAGGGTGGAAGAGTCAATTACTAGGGGACATAGATTTAAGGTGAGAGGAGAAAACTTTAGAGGAGATGTGCGGGGCAAGTTTTTTGTGCAGAGGGTAGTGAGTGTCTGGAATTCGCTGCCAGAGGAGGTGGTGGAAGCAGGTACGATAGTGGCGTTTAAGAGGCAGCTTGACAAATACATGAATAGGATAGGAATAGAGGGATACGGACCCCGGAAGTGCAAAATGTTTTTGTTGACGGGCAATATTATCGGCGCAGGCTTGGAGGGCCAGAGGGCCTGTTCCTGTGCTGTACTTTTCTTTGTTCTTTGTTCATTGAACCCTCCCCCCAACTAATTAGTTTAAAGTCCTATCTACAACCCTAGTTATACAATTCGCCAGGACACTGGTCCCAGTATGGTTCAAATGAATGCCCCAACTGAACAGCTCTTTCCTTCCCCTGTACTGGTGCCAGTGCCCCATGAATCGGAACCCATTTCTTACACACCAATCTCTGAGCCACACATTTTCCTATCTAACCTTATTTATCTTACGCCAGTTTGCACATCGCTCAGGTAGTAATGCGGAGATTATTACCTTTGTGGTCTGCTTTTTAATTCAGCCCCAAGCTGCTCGTAGTCCCTCAGCAGAACCTCTTTCCTAGTCCAACCTATGTCGTCGGTACTTATGTGGACCACAACAACTGGATCCTTCCCCTCCCACTCCAAGTTCCTCTCCAGCCCAGAGATGTCCTTAACCTTGGCACTAGGTAGGCAACACAGCCTTCCAGACTCTCTGTCTTTGCTGCAGAGAACAGTATCTATTTCCCTAACTATACTATCCCCTCTTCCTACTACATTTCTCTTTTCTCCCCCCACTTGAATGGCATTCTGTACCATGGTGCTGTGGTCAGTTCACTCATCCGCTCTACAGTCTGTGCCCTCATCCACACCTGGAGCAAGAACCTCATACCTATTGGACAAGGGCACTGGCGGAGACTCCTCTAAAGCTAAATTCTGGATCCCAATACCTGCATCACTCGCAGTCACACTCTCCTGTCCCTGTCCAGGGTCCAAATTTGATGTATTCATCTAAGGGGTGTGACTATCTCCTGAAACATAGTGTCCAGATAACACCCTCCCCCTCCCTGAATGCAAGTCTTTCTTTCTTTATCTGTGAGACTGGAAGACTATTTGACTTCTGTAGGCATGACATCCAATTCTGTTTGCATCTGATGTCTGTGCACCTTTACTACTAGTAGCTAGGTGTATTTCCCTCTCTAACACAGCAGCACTAACACAAATTATAGTGTTCAGGCGGTACCCCAGCTAACCCTGTGATCAAACCTGGCACCTTTCTCTCAACTCTCTTTTCCCAGTCTCACTTGAAAATGTACATCTCTATCTTTTTTTCTAGTTCTAATCAAAGGTCGCAGACCTGAAACATTAACTCTGTTTCTCTCTCCAGAGATGCTGCCAGATCTGTAGAGTATTCACAGCATTCTCTGTTTATGGCTCAGATTTTCTGTTGTACCTGTTGTATTATGCCTTTGCAGAATGACAGGTTTTGTTTGGTAAAGAGCTAGAAATGACTTCTGGGACCCAAATGAATTAAAACCACAGCTGGTTAAATATTCCAATAGGTTTCTGGAGAAGTTCTGAGCTACTTTTATAAATGTACATTAACAGGAAGAAAAATAAAATATCATCATAATTTTCACTCTGAGCATGCAACAGGGTGCTGCATGTACCAGAAAAATGTTTCTTTGCAAAGAAGCAACAAATATATAAAAAGATTTCACAATTTATCAAATTAACTGAGAGAGTTCCAATTCTGCATATGTACTTCATATCACTAGCTGTATAACAAATTAACTGTTATTCCAAATGTACTGGTTGCAACTACACCTATATTTAACAAATCAATCATAAACAAAATCTAAAAGTCAGGAAGAGGCTAGGTTTGTACCAGCAGACTGTGTTATACTAAGGGCTATCTTTCAATGACCAGTCAGTATTTACAACAGTAAATTACTTCTGTAGAATAAAATCTTAGAATGTTACTGCACATAAACAGACCATTTGTTGCATGAACTCTATGCCAGTTTCCTTGCACACAAGTTATTTAATCTAATCCTAGCATCCCCACTCCGCTACCAATAATAATAGTAATAATAATAATATGCAGTTTTGTCTTTGCTCACTGTCCTGAGTAATCTCTAGGTTGATTTGGTGGGTGCAGCCTGCTGCATACGGAGAACTGGAGCGTGGCGGTGGCAGTGGCATGGGGGTTTCAGTGGAGAAAATGAACAGCGGAACAGGGGAAGCCCAACAATAAAGTTATCCAGGTTGGAGGGATTGGGGGCTAGGAAATGGCATGGTAGGGGTGGTTGGTGGCATGAGTGGCAGCTGGTTGAGGTGGGTGTTTGACAGAGAAAAAGAACACCAAAAGTAAGGCGAATCCAACATCAGTCTGCATGGAGGGATTGTGGAGGGGGGTGGGCTGATGGCATGGTTCTTAGAAATGGCATGAGGGACTCACATGGCGCATGCTGCCATGGGAGGGGGGCAGTATAGGGGGGAAGCAATGGGGTGGGAATGGCATGAGGGATCGCAAAGGAAGGCCATGAAATGGCATGAGATGGGGATTTAAAGAAGTACTGTTGCAACAAAGATATCAATTTCATTGGAAATATTTTGTGGGTCTCTGCTAGTCCTGTAATGGTTTACTTTATTCATGAAATACTTAAATTCTTTTTGAAAATACTTAAGCACCTCTGTTTCAACAACAATTTGTAGCAGAGAATTCTATGTTGCAATCACCCTGTGTAAAGGCATATTTTCTAATCTCTTTAATTGAATGATTTTGTGGTTATCTTAAATATGTCAAGCCTTATTACCATCTTATCCATGAATGGATACATTACCATATCAGAAGCGTTGGGGAATCAGGAGATAAGTTACTCACTGCAAAATTCCAAAACTCTTGTAGTCACAGTATTGATATGACTGCTCCAGTTCAGTTTCTGGTCAATGGTAACTCCCAGAATGTTGACAGTGGGGAATTCAGCAATGGTAATGCCACTAAATGTCATGGGGAGATGGTTAGATTCCCTCTTACTGAAAATAGGCCTAGTACTTGTTTGGGACGAATGTTAATTAGTACTTATCAGCCCAAGCCTGAATGTTGTCCAGGTCTTGCTGCATGCAGGCACAGATGATTTCAATACCCAAGGAGTTGCAAATGGAACTGAACACTAAGCAATCATCAAGAAACATCCCCACTTCTGAATTTATGATGGAGAGAAGGTCATTGATGAATCAGATGAAGATGGTTAGACCTAGTGCCTATTTCCAATAAGAAGGAATCTAGCCATTTCCCCATGACATTTAATGGCATTACCATCGCTGAATTCCCCACTGTCAACATCCTGGGGTTACCACTGACCAGAAACTGGCATTGGTGGCCAAACATCTCAAGCTCAGTGCATCGCTGCAAGGGTTGCTCAGGGCATCTTCCTTTGTGCTCGGTATGACTCCAAATAGTGGAGTGTTTCCCCCACCGTACCCTGGTTCCCATCGACTTCAGTTTTGCTAGGGTTCCTTGATGTCAAGGGCAGTCACTCTCACCTAACCCCGAGACATCAGCCCCTTTGTCCAGGTTTGGACCAAGGTTATAATGAAGTCTGGAACTGAGTGGTCCTGGCAGAATCCAAACTGAGCATTGATGAGTAGGTTATTGCTGTGTAAATGCTACTTGGGAGCACTGCCAACGACTTGCTGATGATTGAGTGTCAAGTAATGGGGTGGTAATTGGCTGGATTAGAGTTGTCCTACTCTTTGTGGACAGGATAAACCTGGGAAATTTTTCACATTGTCCAGAACACAGAGTGCTTTAGTTATACTGGAACATCTTGGCGCAGCCAGTTCTGGGGCACCAGTCTTCAAAGGCACCATCAGGATTTTGTCAGAGCCCTTAGCCTTTGCTGTCTCTAGTGCCGTCAGCCATTTCCTGATATTACGCGGAGTGCTGGAGAACTCAGGAAATTGCCAAGATGGATCATCCACGCGACACTGCCAGCTGAAGATGGTTGGTAATGTTTAAGTCTTGTCATTTGCACTGATGTGCTGGGCCCTGCCATCATTGGGGACTGGGGAGCCGCCTCCTCCGGTTAGTCATTAATTGTCCACCGCCATTCACGACTGGATGTGGCAGGACTGTGGAGCTTTGATCTAATCCATTGGTTTTGGGATCACTTGGCTCTGTCTATTGCATGCTGCTTCTGCTATTTGGCATGCACCTAGTTCTGGATGGTAGCTTCATCAGGTTGACATCTCATTTTCAGGTATGCATGGTACTATTCCTGGCATGCTCTCCTACACTCCTCATTGAACCATGATTGGTTCCTTGGCTTGATGTTAATTGTAGAATGAGGGATATGCTAAGCGATGAGGTTACAGATTGTGGCTGTATACAATTCTGCTGCTGCAAATGGTCCACAGCACCTCGTGGATACCCTGTTTTAAGCTGCTAGATCTGTTCTGAATCTATCCCATTTAGCATGGTGGTAGCACCGTACATGACAGAGGATGGCCTCACTGTGAAGGCATGCACATCTGCCATATACATTCAAGGCTGCATCCCTTGCACTTAAGGGAGATGAGTTAAAGTCTGTACAAGGAGAGTGGCCAGGGTAAGAGAGAGCAATGGTTTTAAGAGGGACAAAAGAATCAAAGGTGGAAGTAAGGGTAGCAACTACAGTAATGTCATGGTGAATGAAAGACCATAGGCTAGACAGTTGAAATTTTGAAAGTACAGTTGTAAGTGAATTGAGAGAGAGCTTTCTCCAGGATAGACACAGAAATAAGTAGGGGTATCTGAACCTTTCACCCTGATACTACACCTCTGCTGCTGCTGCTTGTAGCTACTCCTACCAGATCTGCTGTCATAGTATGTCACGCTCATCTTGTCTTGCGTCATCCTCACACATCCACTGTAGCTCAACTGCAACCGTTCTGTGACATCCGTCATCCAACTATGCCTAGGTGAACCTCTTTTTCTGCTGCTCTCCATTTTGCCCTTTAGAAGAGAAATCTGTAGCTTTTCACCTCTGATAAAATGGCTGAAGTACCATATCTCTAGCCATGCGTTTATCTTCCTAATCTAATACCCTTGCATTAGCTAACATGTGACCTTATTAACTTTGAGGTCATGTTTCTTAATCTTAAATAAATAACTGGAACATTTTGCAGAGCCTGAATCCTCTTCCACCCTAGGTCTTTGGTTCTAAAATGAACCATAACTTTTGAGAGACCCCAAACATCTTCAAGGATTTGTGGACCTGCTCTGTCACAGCCCTCACCACAGCTCCTGAGAGGCAACACAACGTTTGGGATTCATGTTTACGATGACAGAAGCAACTCTCTGCTCCTTTCACACGCCCTGGATTCAACTCTCTCTTTCACAACCACTTTAGAAAATTATTTTATTCCAAAACAAAAGTATATATATGTTATATTTGTTCCTAAAGCCATGAACTGAAACACGTAATATTCTACTTATATTATAGCTTCTGCATTAATGCAGTTCAATTAGGATGTGAAGTAGGGAAAATCAAGACTGTGTTCACACTAGTTCAACTTTGCAGTTCAACTGGCTGGATTTGAAATTGAACTCATAACTGGTTCAGGCAGTCAGTTGGAACATCTGCAAATTTCCAAAACTTCCCAGTGTACAAGAAGCTTGCAGTGCTCTGAAACACCCAGCCTTTTGTTTTTCTCTGCAAGTTTCTATTCGAGAAGGGTCATTCATACTTAATCACAACATTGCTCTGAAGTGTTTTTGCTTTGCATCAATATTCCTTCTGTTCTGTAAGTGTATAAATTAGGAGCCATGGCCTGAACATTAACAATTGTGTGAAAAGAGACATGTTCTAGACCCTGAAGACCTGGATGTAGACTATGAACCACAGGTAGAGTACAAATAGTTTACACATTGTAACAATAATCTAAACCACATTATTGAGGTAGTGATAACATCATAAAGCCTTGAAACTGTCACTATTTATAGATTTAACACTAAGTGGAATTTTCTAGTACTTACCCTGATTCTTGACTTCTGCAAACTCCTTGTTGTATTCCTCAAGTGTTTCCCGCAGTTTCTGATTCTCTGTTTCTATATCATGCATACGCTGGACTTTGAGCTGGAGTTGTTGTCCTAGATCTAATGCTGGAACAGGATCTGCAAACCAATAACATAAGGGTAAATCAGCATAGTTATTCCTCTAGGCAAGAAAACAGAAGACAGTAAATGTACAGATATTTTCCTTAACAATATTTATGATTTTGCGGTCTGATTTCCCAGAGCAGCAACAGGCATCAGAAATAGCCTTACACAACTTTAATTAATTGGTGGAACTTCATCATTGACTAATACAGCAATTCTGACCTTCTCCCCTGTACTAAAGGAAGTCTTTGCTCATAACTTGAGTAGGAGCACATTAGTAATTGGACTGCAAAGTAGATACATTTTTCAAATCTCAGTTACCAAGAGGTGAAGAAATTTAAACAAAGGACCCCTTGTGATGCTCTACTGCTGCTGAAGGTACGTTAATAATTGGCTTTTTTTCCTGGTTACTGTGATTTTTGCAATTTTAAGACTAGCATACACATTAAATGTGATTAGAAATCACAACCTATAACTGAGTTTATAATTTTTAATGAGTTTAGATTACAATCTTTTACAAAAAGGAACCCTGGTGTGCTCACTATCAGTGGGAAAGTACTGCAATGAAGGCAACTCGGCTTTTGTGATTTACACAGTGCCCATTATGGCTGCTCTGGGAAGTTTGACCACAGAATTTAAACTATTGTTAAAGTATATGTGTATATTTGCTTCAAAACCATCATCCTGAGTATGCTGGAAATCAGAAATAAAAACAGAAAATGTTGGAAACATTCAACAAATCTGGCAGTGTTAACGCTTCGAGTCATGACCTTTCATCACTGTAGATTAACTCTCTTTCAGTCACTGTTTCAGAGGTGAACTATTGGTTAGAAGCAGCTTGGACGTTTGATACAATCTGTATCAAACACTTGCTGATGTGACATCATGAGATACCAATCCTGACATATCAGAATATCAAAATCTTAACTTTTAAATTTCAACATCCTGAAGTAATCAAGCTTCAACAGTAATAAAACCAAGAATAGTTCATGGAGAGTCCTCAGTACACAACATGCCTTATGCAATGTTATGTAATCATACAACATCACATCAGAATTCAGATACTAAACTTGAGAGTTCAACTTAGTTTTTCTTATGACCAATAACATATTCATGGGAAAAAAGACTTCCCTGAAAAATTAAATGACATTATTTTCAGTCTGTAATAATGGCTCGGATTTTGTGGTGGCAATTATGGCGAAACTGTCATTGTTCACTGTCCTTACTCCACTGAAATTGATAGTATCTTCTGGAATCCGTACATGTGCAGAATAACATGGAAATCCAGAAGTTGCTGTCAGTGATTCTACGTTCCTCCAGAAGGTGCACTGCGAAGGTCCCCCCAGAGTGCAGCAATCAGTGAATTAATAAAACTTTCTACTTTTACGCTGTTATGTTTGACTGGAAAACCCTTTAAGGTTGTACTTTATTAAGTGAGGTGAACTGTGGTTTTAATGGTGTACTGAATTCAAAATTTCTGCTAAACAGCTTCACTGGACCTGAAAGAATAATTTCATATTTGTGGAATATCAAATTTCTCTCATATGATTTTTAAAAATCACTTTAAAAAAAAAAATTAAGTTTATGATATTTTAGCTTAATCCAATCATAGCCATTTATTTAGCTATCTGGAAATCGAAATTAAAAGCTAAGGATAATCAGTTCCTACTACTTCCTAATTTGTCTTCTGTGAGAATATTTCAATGTGACTGATTGCTTATCCTACTTGCTGATATCACTGCTGCTGAACGCCTGCAGATCCTAACTTGGCGCCAGATTTAAATTGCTGTCAGGAAAGTGGAAATCCCACAAAGATCGCTAGATCTTTGTAAATAACTTGCTTCAAGGTCAGAGGTGAGTGCTGCTGCTCCACCACTGACTGCAAAAGCCTGCCCAACATTCTTCACAGGAAAGCCTATTTGTCTTAACCTCAGTTTTTTTCATTTAAAATACATATCCCTAACGTCAAATTATATCCCATCAGTAACCCTACTAGAAGTTGTGTCTGTTGACTGTTAAATCCGCTGAATCTTTATAAAAACAGGATAATTTAAGATGACTTCCATAACCTAGATTGTATAATTCCTAAACATTTGCTAATTCAAAACTGGGTTAACAAAATGAAAAGTCAATCGTGCCCAATTACTTCAATATCTCTTTTTTCATCACTTCTGCACCCTCTCCATGGCCGTGATATCTTTGACCAAGCAAAGCATAAACATGGACACAGTATTCTAACTGCAGCTTCTGTTTTTATTCTTTCCTGGGATGTGAAAGTCGCTGGCAAGGCCAGCATTTATTGCCCATCCCCAATTAACCTCAAGAAGGTGGTGATGGTGTTAAGCTGTCTTTTTACATAGAAAATAGGAGGAGTAGGCCACTCGGCCCCTCGAGCCTGCTCCACCACCCATCATGATCATGGCTGATCATCCAACTCAATAACCTGCGCCCACTTTCTCCCCATATCCTTTGATCCCTTTCGCCCCAAGAGCTATATCTAACTCCTTCTTGAAAACATATAATGTTTTGGCCTCAACTACTTTCTCTGGTAGGGAATTCCACAGGCTCACCACTCTGAGTGAAGAAATTTCTCCTCATCAAAGTCCTGAATGATCTACCCTGTACCCTCAGACTGTAACCCTGGTTCTGGACTCCCTCACCATCGGGAACATCCTTCCTGCATCTACCCTGTCTAATCCTGTTAGAATTTTATAGGTTTCTATGAGATCCCCCTCATTCTTCTGAACTACAGTGAATACAATCCTAATCGACTCAATCTCTCCTCATATGTCAGTCCCGCCATCCCAGGAATCAGTCTGGTAAATCTTCGCTGCACTCCCTCTATAGCAAGAACATCCTTCCTCAGATAAGGAGACGAAAACTGCACACATTATTCCAAGTGTAGTCTCGCCAAGGCCCTGTATAACTGCAGCAAGTCATCCCTGCTCCTGTACTCGAATCCTCTTGCTATGAAGGCCAACAAACCATTTGCCTTCTTTACCGCCTGCTGCACCTGCATGCTTACCTTCAACGACTGGTGTACGAGGACACCCAGGTCTCGTTGCATATTCCCCTCTCTCAATTTATAGTCATTCAGATAATAATCTGGCTTCCTGTTTTTGCTACCAAACTGGATAACCTCACATTTATCCACATTATACTGCATCTGCCATGCATTTGCCCATTCACTCAGCTTGTCCAAATCTCTGCATCCTCCTCACAGCTCACTCTCCCACCCAGCTTTGTGTCATCTGCAAATTTGGAGATATTACATTTAGCTCCCTCATCTAAATCATTAATATATATTGTGAATAGCTGGGGTCCCAGCACCGACCCCTGTGGTACCCCACTAGTCGCTGCCTGCCATTCGGAAAAAGACCCGTTTATTCCTACTCTTTGTTTCCTGTTTGCCAACCAGTTTTCTATCCATCTCAATACATTACCTCCAATCCCATGTGCTTTAATTTTACACGCCAATCTCTTATGTGGGACTTTGTCGAAAGCCTTCTGAAAGTCCAAATAAACCACGTCCACTGGTTCCCCCTCATCAACTCTACTAGTTACATTCTCCAAAAATTCCAGTAGATTTGTCAAGCATGATTTCCCTTTCATAAATCCACGCTGACTCTGTCCGATTCTGCCACTATGTTCCAAGTGCTCAGCTATTAAATTTTTTATAATGGACTCTAGAATTTTCCCCACTACAGACATCAGGCTGACTGGTCTATAATTCCCTGCTTTCTCTCTACCTCCCTTTTTAAATAGTGGGATTACATTAGCTACCCTCCAATCTGTAGGAACTGTTCCAGAGTCTATAGAATCTCAGAAGATGGCCACCAATGCATCCACTATTTCTAGGGCCACTTCTTTAAGTACTCTGGGATGTAGATTATCAGGCCCTGGGGATTTATTGGCCTTCAATCCCATCAATTTCTCCAACACCATTTCCCTACTAATACTGATTTCTTTCAGTTCCTCCCTCTCACTAAACCCTGTGTTCCCCAACATTTCTGGTATGTTATTTGTGTCCTCCTTTGTGAAGACAAAACCAAAGTATGTATTTAGCTGGTCAGCCATTTCTTTGTACCCCATTATAAATTCCCCTGTTTCTGATTGTAAGGAACCTACATTTGTCTTCATCAATCTTTTTCTCTTCACATACCTATAGAAACTTTTACAGTCAGTTTTTATGTTCCCCGCAAGCTTACTCTCATACTCTTATTTTTTTGAACCGCTGCAGTCTGTGTGGTGTAGGTACACTCACAGTGCTGTTAAGGAGGATATTCCAGGAATTTGACCCAGCGACAGTAATATAATTCCAAGGCAGGATGGTGTGTGACTTGGAAAGGAGCTTGCAGGCAGCTATGTTCCCATGACTCGGCTGCCAATGATTTGCACAGGTTTATGTCCTTACTTATTAAACCTGGAAGACTACCATTTAAAAAAAAATTAATTAACTTCTCATCCCACTTTTTAATATTTGTGTTTCTGAAGCTTCAAATCTCTCTGCTCAACTCCTTTTAACGTTTTATTTATCTTTTATTTCCTCTCATTATCTTCCAAATATCTATCACGTCAGATTTCTCCACTATTACTTTCATCCAATGTCTATCTGCCAATCTACTAGCTAGTCTCTGTCTTCTTGGAGGTGCTTAAATATCACCTCACAGTTAACTATGCTACATATTTTTGTATTAAATGTCAATTTGGATTTTGAACCTCCTACAGCCCACCTCTGGGGGAACTTGGGGGAGTGGGGGGAGTGGGGGGGGTGGAACTACTATTCATTGTTCCCCAGTCCAACACACACACGTTAAATACTAAATGCTGTTTGCTTGTTAACCAACATACAGTTAATGATGCCATGCAACCTGCAATAATGTCTACCTTGATTTTATCATCTATCACATTCTTTAAAGAACCACGGCAAAGTTCTCATTGAGTACATTTATTCATTTTTAATTGGCTTTATCATTTCCCTTTAGAGCTCGACTCTCCTGTGAGTGGCCTGGAAACTTTATTTTTAAGAGCATTGACTCAAACTTGCAACCTGAACCTGATAATGACATTGTACACATACATACTTACTTCTTTGCTTGTTGTGACAGGAAGGGACATTCCATAATCCATGGAGACAAGATAATGGTTCTGCTATTGCTGCCAATCACCCTGATTTGGCTGTCGCATTTCCTACATTACAACAGTAACCACTCTTCAAAAAGTACTTCCTTGGCTGAAAAGCACTTTGAGATGTCCAGTGGTTGTGAAAAGTGCTATATAAATGCAATAAAGAAGAAAATATTGGAAATACTCAGCAGGTCCGATGCTGTTTCTGTTCTGATGAAGCTCATCATCAACTCTGTTTCTCTCTCCACAACTGCTGCCTGTCCAGCTGAGAATTTCCAGCATTTTGTTTTTATTTCAGATTTCCAGCATCTGCAGTACTTTGCATTTCTACATAAATGCAAAGTTTTCTTTCTTTATGGGTATTTGTTATTATACGTTCACGGGATGTGGGCTTCACTGGCTGGGCCAGAATTTATTGCCCTTCCCTAATTGCCCTTCAGAAGGTGGTGTTGAGCTGCCTTCTTGAACCGCTGCACTCCATGTGGTATAGTTACACACAAAGTGCTGTTAGGGAAGGAGGTCCAGGATTTTGACCCAGCAACAATGAAGGAACAGCAATATATTCCCAAGTCAAGATGGTGAGTGGCAGCCTTGGTGAATTCCTGCAGTGCATCTTGTAGATGGTACACACTGCTTCTACTGTGCGTCGGTGGTGGAAGGAGTGAATGTTTGTGGATGGGGTGCCAATCAAGCAGGCTGCTTTGTCCTGGACGGTGTCAAACTTCTTGAGTGTTGTGGGAGCTGCAATCAACCAGGCAAGTGGGGAGTATTCCATCACAGTCCTGACTTGTGCATGTAGATGGTGGACAGGCGATGGTTAGATTCTCTTCTGTTGGAGATGGTCATTGCCCGACACTTGCATGGCGTGAATGTTACTTGCCACTTGTCAGCCCAAGCCTGGATATTGTCCAGGTCTTGCTGCATTTGGACGTGTACAGCTTCAGTATCTGAGGAATCACAAATGGTGCTGAGCATTGTGCAATCATCAGCGAACATCCCCATCTTCAACAGCTCTTTGATCCTTTTGTCTGTGACATCTTTTGATTATCTGCTCCTATCACTGCTTGCTTATCCCCACAATCACCCCACCCTCAACTTCTCTCTCCCCCCGCCCCCCACCTTAGACCAGCTTAAATTTCACCTCTCTCCTAACTATACTCAGTTCTGCCGAAGGGTCGTGAGGACTCGAAACGTCAACTGATTTCTTCTCCACCGATGCTGCCAGACCTGCTGAGTTTTTCCAGGTAATTCTGTTTTTGTTTTGGATTTCCAGCATCCGCATTAGCTTTTAGCTTTTTGTTTTTATCCCCATATAGGATCTGATGATGGAAGGAAGATCATTGATGAAGAAGCTGAAGATGTTTGGACCAAGGACAGTACCCTGTGGAACTCCTGCAGTGATATCCTGGAGTTGAGATGACTGACCTCCAACAGCCACAACTATCTTCCTTTGTGCTAAGTATGACTCCAACCTGTAGAACGTTTTCCCCCCCGATTCCCATTAACAACAGTTTTGCTAGGGCTCCTTGATGCCTCCCTTGGTCAGATGTGGTCTTGATGTCAAGGGCAGTCACTCTCACCTCAGAACCACAGTTCTGCTGAAGGGTCATGAGGACTCGAAACGTCAACTCTTTTCTTCTCCGCTGATGCTGCCAGACCTGCTGAGTTTTTCCAGGTAATTCTATTTTTGTTCTGGATTTCCAGCATCCGCAGTAGTTTTTTGTTTTTTCACTCTCACCTCACCTTGGGAAATCAGCTCTTTCACCTATGTTTGAACCAAGGCTGTAGTGAGTTCAGGAGCCAAGTGGCCTTGGCGGAACCCAAACTGGGCCTCAGTGAGCAAATTATTGCTAAGCAAGTGCCACTTGATGGCACTGTTGATAACCCCTTCCATTACTGATGATGCAGAGTAGACTGATGAACCAGTAATTGGCCAGATTGGATTTTTCATGCTTTTTGTGTACAGAACATATTTGGGCAATTTTCCACATAGCCGGGTAGATGCCAGTGCTGTAGCTGTACTGGAACAACTTGGCTAGGGGCGCGGAAACTTCTGGAGCACAAGTCTTCAGTACTATTGCCGGAATATTGTCAGGGTCCATAGCCCTTGCAGCATCAAGTGCCTTCAGCTGTTTCTTGGTATCACGTGGAGTGAATCAAATTGGATGAAGACTGGCATCTGTGATGCTGGGGACCTCCAGAGGAGGTTGAGATGGATCATCCAATCGGCACTTCTGGTTGAAGATTGTTGCAAATGCTTCAGCCTTACCTTTTGCACTGATGTTCTGGGAATCCCATCATTGAGAATGGGGATATTTGTGGAACTCCTCCTCCAGTGAGTTGTTTAGTGGCAGAACTACAGAGCTTAGGCCTTATCCGTTGGTTGTGGGATCGCTTAGTTCTGTCTATCACTTGCTGCTTATGCTGTTTGGCACGCAAGTAGTCCTGCATCATAGCTTCACCAGATTGGATGACACCTCATTTTTAGGTATGCCTGGTTCTGCTCCTGGCATGCCCTCCTGCACTCTTCATTGAACCAGGCTTGATCCTCTGGCTTGATGGTAATGGTAGATTGGGGGATATGCCGGGCCATGGGGTTACAGATTGTGTTCGAGTACAATTCTGCTGCTGATGGTCCACAGCGCTTCATGGATGCCCTGTCTTGAGTTGCTAGATTTGTTAGAAATCTATCCCATTTAGCACGGTGATAATGCCACACGATGGAGGGTATCCTCAATGCAAAGGCTGGACTTTGTCTCCACAATGACTGTGCAGTGGCCACTCCTACCGATACTGTCATGGACAGATGCATCTGCGGCAGGCAGGTTGATGAGGATGAGGTTAAGTATGTTTTTCCCTCTTGTTGGTTCCCTCAGCACCTGCCACACACCCAGTCTAGCAGCTATGTCATTTAGGACTCAGCCAGCTAGATCAGTAGTGGTGCTACTAAGCCACTCTTGGTGATGGACATTGAAGTCCCCCATCCAGAGTACATTCTGTGCATCTGTACATCGTTGCCACACTCAGTGCTTCCTCCAACTGGTGTTCAACATGGAGGAGTACTGATTCATCAGCTGAGGGAGGGTGATAATCAGCAGGAGGTTTGTTTGCCCATGTTTGACCTGATGCCATGAGACCTCATGGGGTCCAGTGTCAATGTTGAGGACTCCCAGGGCAACTCCCTCCTGATTCTATACCCACTGTGCCACCACCTCTGCTGGATGTCTCCTGCCAGTGGGACAGAACATACCCAGCGATGGTGATGGCGGTGTCTGGGACATTATCTGTTAGGTATGATTCCATGAGGTTGACTATGTCAGGCTGTTGCTTGACTAGTCAGTGAGACAGCTATCCCAATTTTGGTACTAGCACCCATAAGGTAGGAAGGCGGACTTTGCAGGGTCGAGAGAGCTGAGTCTGCCGTTGTTTCCTGTGCCTAGGTCGATGCCGGGTGGTCCATCCGGTTTCATTCCTTTTTTGAGACTTTGTAGCAGTTTAATACAATTGAGTGGCTTGCTAGGCCATTTCAGAGGGCGTTTAAGAGTCAACCACATTGCCGTGGGTCTGGAGTCACAGGTAGGCCAGACCAGGTAAGGAGGGCAATTTCCTTCCCTAAATGAACCAGATGGGTTTTTTACAACAATGGTTTCATGGTCATTAAAATTAAAATTCCACCATCTGCCTTGGTGCAATTCAAACCCAGGCCCCCAGAGCATTCCCCTGGGTCTTCGGATTAGTAGTCCAGCGACAATACCACAATGTCATCACCTCCCCTTTACTTAATTTTAAAAACTTCGGAAAAAACAAAACATGACAGTGCCATAATTCACCTGGATCAAAATTTGATCTTGATCAAAGCAACTGTGTTGGCCATTACCAACATCTGCTCCAGTGGGGGAGAAGGGATGAGTGAGGAAGTCATCTGCACACTTGCCACACTGTCTGATGCCAAAAGCCATGTTGACCTGCGCTCAATCCAAGAGAGTGAGTGAGTATGGGAACAAGAGGTCAAGATGCATTTGAAATTACTGTGAAAAACCAGAAGTAATTTTTAGTGATAGGAATTACAAGGTAACTTGTTGATATGTAACAGATAGGACAGATAGACAGAAGCTTTTAACAAGACCTGCAAGTATGTGTTTCAGATTACTATTGTGTTTAAGGAGCAAAGTGGGGACTTGATAACAATCTGTAAATGCAACAGACAAGGATGAATGTTCAGATTTAAGATTCTAATTGGAAGACAAATGGGGAAAAGGCAATGCACATTAATGGTGCATTTCTAGATCAATGATTGTATACAGTCAGGAGGAGCTGCATTAATAAGAATTATTTTTTAAAAGTCATTTGTATTTACTTTGTTAAGCCAGGAAAAGACAGACTTCCATTTTCTAGTGCCTTTTTTGACTATCAGACATCTTGTAGTCACTGTTATAATGCAGAAAAACGTGGCAGCCAACATGTGCACAGCAAGTTCCCAGAAAATGCACCGTGACAATATCCAGATAATCTCCTTTTGTGATGCTAGTTAAGAAATAAATGTTGGCCAGGACACCAGGGATAACTCTCTGCTCTTCTCCAAGCTAGTGCCATGGGATCTCTTACGTCCCATGAGGGCAGAAGGTACCTTGTCTTAACGTCACATCCGAAAGATCGCACCACCGATAGTGCAGTACTTCCTCAGTGTGACACTAAAGTGTCAGCCCTAATTTTTGTGCTGAAGGCCTGGAGTGGGACTTGAACATAAAACCTTGTCACTCAGAGTAAAGAGTGCTACCAACTGAGCCATAGATGACACAGGCTTAATCGTGTTGCTGGTGTTGAGGGAGGAGTGTATCTTACTCAGAGTCAAAGGGTTTATGGGTACGGTGCAGGAAAGGACCTGAGGTGGAAAACCACCCATTATCTTATTGAATGGCAGAGCAGACTTGAGGGCTATATGGCCTACTTCTGTACTTATTTCTTATGTTGTTATGCTAGTAACATAAGCATTTGTCATCCAAGGCACTCAGGTTGTTTGAATGCAGTGGCCTGAAATGTTGAAAGGCCACCACCATCCCTGTCAATCCATACACGCTTGCAAATCAGTTTTGATCCTTTTCTAAGTCATTGGAGAACCACCAAAAAGATCCTGCTTGAGACATATTTAATTATGTGGTGCAATTACAGAAATTCCCTGGCAACATTAAAAGATTAGCTTCTATAGGATCAGAAACACATCCTGAGGAAGCTCAGCATGAAAGGAATTTTTCATCTAGTCTTCATGTTTCAATGGATGTTACAATTTTCATGACATCCGTGCAGATACTGTTTACGTGCAGCTGCATTCTTGATAAAAGGGGAGTGTAATCAGAGGTGCAACTTTCCTGAAGGGATGTGGACCATTGACGAAGATGAATAGATAGATACTTAAAAAAAACAATGTGTAAACAACTCTGAATAAATGCCTCACTAATGTGTTCAATATGAGGAGAAATGTTTGCATACAAATGGCATTTGCATGCATCAGACTTGCACTCAAACTGTCAATTTATACTTTGGTGAATATTAAGAAAGCAGGAACTGGGAAAACACAAGAACAGCTGGTATTTGCATATATCAGTGCTGCATGCTAAGTCTGCTGGATTGTAGATTTTTACAAACTTTTTATTCTTCTGTATTTGATATATGTACTGCAATTTCAGAAACTAACTTTACTAAAAGTGCCCTGCTACAGATCTCAACTTTTATTGACACAGTATCTGGGGAAAATATAATGGAAGGAACAGAAGCGATATTAATGGAAATGAAGTTCTCTCATGATCAATAAACCGCTTGTGAAATCTGAGCATCTTTCACAATGAAGGAATTTCAGTATTTACCAACCAATTATTACTTTTAATATAATGGTTCACATTTTTCTCTTTATATAATGCAGCTCACATACAGAGAGCTGTACAGAATACGAAGGCCCCAAGTTCAATCCATAGTCTCTGATCTTGATGTCTGATATTTGATCTTGATGCTAATGAGTTAATTAGAGTGGGAAAATCATTTCGGTTTGGCAGTTTTCATCAGTGACAAATAAAGCAAAGTTCTCACATGTGGCTTTGGAGGTATCATAGAATTGGATTTGGTCATGATGCCTCCCTAATGAACTCTCATATCAATACTCACATTTGGCTCACATGTAAAGGCAGAGGACCCAAGACCTGGGACTGTATTCCAAGAGTAAGGGTTATCTGTATCAGTTGGCCAAAAACTAGGGGAAGGAAGGAGCTTGTGGGATATTACAAAAGCATGCTGTCAGTCTCAGTGCTTGTAAATCAAGAATAGTTACTTGCAAGTTTTGCTTCACTGGGACCTGTGTCCCAGCCTTGAGGTCTGGAAACAATCAAATTAAAATAGACTCAATTTACTGAAAAACTGAAAAAAGTCAATTTACAAATGTACAGGCTGTGAGAAGGAGCTGGTAATGAAATAGTACTGAATGACACAAAGGGTTGTCACTCACGTTTCACATCTGGGGATGCACACAAAACTGTCATAATAGATAGAGGAATGGCAAGGAAAGTCCAATACCTGGAGTGCGCATCCTGTTCCATGTGGGAATTCCAAGATGCTTCAGAAGTCCTCGATAAGTGTATGTGCAAGAAATGTTGACAGCTGCAACAGCTTGAGCTCCGGGTTTCAGAGCAGTTGGCATCACTGGAGCGCACCACGAGATTGAGAGTTTCGTGGGTTGCATGTTCATAGATGTGGTAACCCCACAGCTTTCGTGCATGCTGGGGCAGTCAAGCAGGGCCAGGCATGTAATGCAGGAGTACCCTGAGCACATTCCACTCTCCAACAAGTACTCAGTTCTGAATACTGATACGAGTGATGGTTCATCTGGGGAGTACAGCCAGAGCTAAGCCCATGGCACCAGGGTCACTCAGTTGTACAAGGGAGCATGAAGAAGACTAGAGAGCAATAGTGATAGGAAATTAGATAGTTAGAGGGGCAGACAGGCATTGTTGCGGCCGCTGACATGAATCCAGGATGATATGTTGCCTGATCTGATGAAGGGTCATACGAACTCGAAACGTCAACTGTATCCCTCTCCGCAGATGCTGTCAGACCTGCTTGAGATTTTCCAGGTATTTTTGTTTTTGTTCTAGATTTCCAGCATCCGCAGTATTTTGCTTTTATGATATGTTGCCTCCCTGGTGTCAGGATCAAGGAGGTCACTGAGCAGTTCAGAGCACTCATAGGGAAGGGTGAATATCCAGTGGCTGTGGCCCACATTGGCACCAATGACCTAGGTAGAAAGAGGGGTATGGTCCTACAGTCAGAATTTAGGTGGGAATTTAGCAAACAGGAGCTCAAAAGGAGTAATCTCTAGATTGCTCCAGGTACTGCAACTGAGTACAGAAATTGGAGGATAAAGCAAATGAATTTGTGGCTGGAAAGATGGTACAGGAAGGAGGGCTTTGGATTCCTGGGGCATTGGAATCAGTTCTGGGGAAGATGGGGTCTGTAAAGGCTGGATGAGTTGCAATTAAACAGAGCCAGGATCAATTTCCTTGTGGGCTGATTTGGTAGTGCTAATGGGAGGATTTAAATTAACTTGGAAGGGTTTTGGGAATCAAGAGGTAATACTAGTGAGAAATACCAAGGTGCACAGAAATTTGGAAGCAACAGATAGCACTAAAGTAGGAAATAGGTATTTGGTGGGTTGAGCATAAGAGGGTAAGTAATAAGTCTAAATTAGGATTACTGTGCATATTTGTGAATGGGTGAACTGTGGTAATTAAGGTTGGTGAGCTGCAGGTTCACTTGAAAATATGATTTTTTTTTTATTTGTTCATGGGATGTGGGCGTCACTGACTAGGCCAGCATTTATTGCCCATCCCTAATTGCCCTTGTTCAGTGGGCATTTAAGAGTCAACCACATTGCTGTGGGTCTGGAGTCACACTTAGGCCAGACCAGGTAAGGACGACAGATTTCCTTCCCTAAAGGGCATTAGTGAACCAGATGGGTTTTTACAACAATCAACAATGGTTCCATGGTCATCATTAGACTTTTAATTCCAGATTTTTATTCCACGATCTGCTGTGGCAGGATTCGAACCCAGGTCCCCAGAGCATTACCATATTTCTACTCTTTAGTTCTGAAGAAGAGTCATCTGGACTTGAAACGTTAACTCTGTCCCTCTCTAACATATGCTGTCAGACCTGAGTTTTTCCAGCAATTTTAGTTTTTGTTTCAGATTTCCAGCATCTGCAGTATTTTGCTTTTATCCCCAGAGCATTACCCTGGGTCTCTGGATTACTAGTCCAGCGACAATACCACTACGCCATTGCCTCCTCATCGGTTGTAGTGACAACTGAGAGCTGGCCCAGAGGGCTGGACTGGGTATTAAATATTCCTGGATACAAGTTGTGCAGTAAAGATAGGAAAGGAAAGGAGGGAGGGTGGCAGTATTCATTTTTTTTAGTTTGTTCATGGGATGTGTGTGCTGCTGGCAAAGTCAGCATTTGTTGTCCATTCTTAATTGCCCTTGATAAGGTGGTGGTGTGCTGCCTTCTTTAACCACTGCATTCCATCAGGAGTCCATAAGGAGAATACTGCAGTGCTAGAGAGAGGATGTCTCAGAGGGATCATGGACGGAATCTATTTGGCTAGAGTTAAGGAACAAAAAAGGTACAATTATATTGCTCGGTGTAGTCTATAGGCCATCAATCAGTGTCATAGAGGTCTACAGCACAGAAAAAGGCCCTTCAGTCCATCGAGTCTGTGCTGGTTAAACAAGTACCTAACTATTCTAATCCCATTTTCCAGCACTAGGCCCAAAGCCTTGTATGCCATGGCATCGCAAGTGCACATCCGAATACTTCTTAAATGATATGAGGGTTTCTGCGTCTACTACCCTTTCAGGCAGTGAGTTCCAGATTCCCACCACCCTCTGGGTGAAAAAATTCTTCCTCACATCCCCTCGAAACCTTCTGCCCTTTACCTTAAATCTATGCCCTCTGGTTATTGATCCCTCCACTAAGGAGAAAGGTTCCTTCCTGTCTACCCTATCTATGCCCCTCATAATTGTATACACCTCAATCATGTCCCCCCTCAATCTCCTCTGCTCCAGAGAAAATAACCCCAGTCTATCCAATCCCTCCTCATAACTAAAACTCTCCAGCCCAGGCAAAATCCTGGTAAATCTCCTCTGCACTCTCTCTAGTGCAATCACTTCCTTCCTATAATGCGGATTCCAGAACTGCACGCAATACTCTTGCTGTGGCCTAACCAGCATTTGAAACAGTTCCAGCATAACCTCCATGCTCTTATATTCTATACCTCGGCTAATAAAGGCAAGTATCCCATATGCCTTCTTAACCACCTTATCTAACTGTCCCGCTACCTTAAGGGACCAGGGGACATGCACACCAAGGTCCCTCTGATCCTCGGTACTTCCCAGGGTCCTACCATTCATCGTGTATTCCCGTGTCTTGTTTGTGCTGCCCAAGTGCATCGCCTCACACTTATTTGGATTAAATTCCATTTGCCACTGATCAGCCCATCTGACCAGCTTGTCTATATCCTCCTGTAATCTAAGGCTATCCTCCCTCACTATTTACCACCCAACCAATTTTTGTGTCATCCGCGAACTTACTGATCAACCCTCCTACATTCAAGTCTAAATCATTTATATATACCACAAACAGCATGGGACCCAATGCCAATCCCTGTGGAACTTCACTGGACACAGGCATCCAGTCACAAAAACACCCCTCGACCATCACCCTCTGCTTCCTGCCAGTCAGCCAATTCTGGATCCAATTTGCCAAATTGCCTTGGATCCCATGGGCTCTTACCTTCATTATCAGTCTCCCATGCGGGACCTTATCAAAAGCCTTGCTGAAGTCCAAGGTAGACTACGTCAAATGCATTGCCCTCATCTACACACCTGGTCACCTCTTCGAAAAATTCAATCAAATTGGTCAATCATGACCTCCTCTTAACAAAACCATGCTGACTGCTCTTGATTAATCCCTGCCTCTCCAAGTATAAATTAATTCTGTCCCTCAGAATTTGCAGGAAATTACAGAGAAGTGCAAGAATTATAGGGTAGTTATAAGGGGGAACTTTGATTACCTGAATTTGGACTGGGATACTGGTAGTGTAAAGGGCAGTGAGAGACAAGAGTTCTTAGAGTGTGTTCAGGAGAATTGTCTGCAGCAGTATGTTTCCAGTCCAATGAGAAAGGAGACACTGCTTGACATGGTTCTCAGAAATGAGGTGGGCCAAATGGATCAAGTGTCAGTAAGGAAACATTTGGGGGGCAGTGATTATTGTACAATAAGATTTAGGTTGGCAATGGAACAGAAGAAGGAGAAGGAGCAATCCAGAGTAAGAATAATTAACTGGAGGAAAGCCAAGTTCAATGGGGTAGGAATGGATCTGACCCAGATAAACTGGAATCAAAGACTGTCAGGCAAAACTGTAACTGAACATTGGGCTGCGTTTAAAGGAGAGATAGTTCAGGTACAGTCCAGGCTTATTCCCGTTAAGGGAAAAAATAGAACAAACAAATCCAGACTTCCCTGGATGAGAAAAGAGATAATGAGGTGAAGCAGGAAAAATGTGCTAATGACAGATGTCAGGTGGATAATTAAATTAAGAACGAGGCCCAATATAGAAGATTCAGAGGTGAATTGAAAAGCAAATAAGAGAGGCAAGGAGAGGTTATGAGAAGAAACTGGCTGCTAACATAAAAGGGAATCCAAAAGTCTGTGGGCATATAAATAGTTAAATAAGTGATAAGAGGAGGAATGGGGCCAATTAGGGATCAAAAAAAGGATTTATGCATTGAGGTAGGAGGCATTTTGAGGTATTAAATGAATACCCTGCATTTGTCTTTACCAAGGAGATGCAGAGGTAATTCAAGCACTTGAAGGGTTTAAAATTGGTAAGGAAGTGTTTCCAGGTTGTTTGTACTTAAAAGTTGACAAGACACCAGGGCCAGATGAGATGCATTCAAGGATACTGAGGGAAGTGAAAGTGCAGAAATTGCAGGGGCACGGCCATAATTTTCCAGTCTTCTTCAGACTCAGGCAGAGTACCAGGGGGCTGGATAATTATAATTGTTACACCCTAGTTCAAAAATGGGACTCTGGGTCTGGGACAATGGGAGGAGGTGTCAAAGTAGTAGTAATCACATTGCTTAGCAATTACCTTGTTAAAGGCAACCGTGGTTAAAACAGGTAATGGGCATTGGTTCTTCCAACAAAACAGTACAAATAGGTTCAGCTGGAAAACTCTGGGGTGGAGGCTACTAAGAAGTCTGTAGTGCTGTCTTGACAATAACCCAGCTTGAAGTAAAAGATGAGCTTTGGACTCATTCTTCCACAACATGCACTTATTGTGAGTAACATGGTAGCAAAGGATGAACTTTAAGCTTTGGTGACTGATTGCTCTATATGAAGCTTTTTGTCTCAATCCTCTGAGAAAAGAAGTGCACTGTTGCTGATAATTTAAATTATGGAATGGTGGCAGGGCGGTGCAAAATTGCAAGTTTTGACTATCTACCAATTTTTTTCTGAGTCTGAACCATATCAGCAATGGAAGGTTGAAGTTGAGATGTGGACTTGGGTTACTTCCACACCTTGAAAGAAGCAAGGAATGGCTTTGGTGTTATCAATACCAGCCAAAAGTAACATCAGGAGTAAGGTATTTTCAGGGTGAAAAAGTGGATGATTTGGATCACGAAGAGGGATTGGACCTTCTGTTACAATTCTTGGATAAGTTTTACAAAGAGGATGAGTTATTGGAAGCGTATGAAGCTTGGACAATCTTTGATAGGGTCAGGTGATCAGTCCATGGAAAAATATATCATGGATTTTGATAAACGATACAGGAGATTAGATTTGAACGTGAAATTCTGGAGTTGTTCTTGGCGTTTAAGTTACTGGACTGTACTCGCCTTTCCCACGTCATTTGTCTCAGTTCAATTCCAGGGGAAAGAATCTCTCCTAGATCAAATGGCCGCTGCCCGAAAAAAAATTCTGGGGAAAATTATGTCCAGCCACTTTCTTAGCAAATACAAAACAACAATGCCGTGAAACAAATGATGGAGGATTCTATGGGGGCTGAATTTCGAACTCAACCAAAATATTAGAGGTCAATCAAATATTAGACAGATTCCAATACAAAGACAGGGTTAATGACAAGAAGTCTGAAAACGGTCGTAACCCTAGCCAATTTGAGAGTCAAGACAAAAAGTACGTCTGGGACGGTAACCATAGGCAGTTAAACCCAAAAAAATGCACAGCGAATGGTTAATCAGTGTTGTCAGTATGATTCCCAGTATCATCATGCAATGAACTGCCCACAGTGAAATAATTGCGTTTTTGAAGCGACCAACTAGACAGATTCTTCTGAGACTGAAAATGATGATGGTGACTGCCATGATGGAATCGTATAGGTCACAAAGTCTAAATCCAGTGATGAGCATCTTGATAGTCAATTCCTTCAAATGTGCAGTTCTGGACAGTGTTTGCACTTCTACAGTGTGTGGCATGGTCTGGCTTAACTGCTATCTGGGGCCTCTCTGAGGCAGACTGGCGGAAGGTCAAGGAAGGTATGAAAGCTCTACCTGCTTCAGGGCTGGAGATGATGACACATTAACATCTTCCAAAAGGGTGGTCCTCCCTTCTAAGATAGCAGGGATTAGTCTGTTTATCAGTACTGATGTGGTTTGTTGCGAGATACTGCTATTGGTCAGTCGATCTGCGATGAAAGAGGCTCCAATGACGCTAGACATGAAGAACGATAGAGCGAGTGTGCTCGGAAAACTCAGTCAGGCCCTTACTGCTTGCCACCAAGGAAGCCAGAGATTTCTTATCAAGAAGTTCATGAAATTTTAACTGCTGGAAATAAGAATTTGATGGACAAAAAGATCATCTGCCGCTTCACCTGTCTTTGCCTCCACCTATCACAGGCCTCCTATCCAGTTTCACCTGACCTCCTAGTGTCACCATTAGCACCTCCTTTAGCCAGTATCACCACCATCAACACCCCTTCGACCTTTGGTTTATGACATCTTTTGCAATTTCTCCTTTGCCTCCACCTTTCACTGGCCTTCTATCCAGCTTCACCTGTCACACCTTCCCTTCACCCCCTGTCGGCATTCCGTCGGGACCGTTCCCTCTGGGACACCCTGATCCACTCCTCAAGCCCCTCCCACAGCACCTTCCCATGCAATTGTAGAAAGTGCAACACCTGCCCCTTTACTTCCCCCCCACCCCTCCTCACCATCCAAGGGCCAGTACTCCTTTCATCTGAAGCAGCACTTCACTTGCACTTCCCTCAATTTGGTCTATTGCATTCGCTGCTCCCAATGCGGTCTCCTCCACATTGGAGAGACCAAACGCAGACTGGGTGACGGCTTTGCAGAACACCTTCCGTCTGTCCACAAGCATGACCCAGACCTTCCTTTCGCTTGCCATTTTAACACACCACCCTGCTCTCATGCCCACATGTCCGTCTTTGGCCTGCTGCAACGTTCCAGTGAAGCTCAACGCAAACTGGAGGAACAGTACCTCATCTTCCAATTTACAGCCTTCCGGACTTAACATTGAGTTCAACTACTTCAGATCATGACCTCTCTCCTCCATGCTCACCCCTTTTTGATCCCCTTTTTTCAAACATTTATTTTTAAATTTTTATATATATTTTTTCCCACCTTTTTTTTTATTTCCACCTTTTAGCCTATTTCGATCTTTTTTCCCCACATGTCCCCTCCCCCACCCCACCCCCACTAGGGTCATCCGTCACTTGCTCATTCTGCTTTCTACTCTTAATGTCACCATTAGCACTGTCATCAACACCCTTTTGTTTATGACATCTTTTGCAATCTTTCTTTTGCCTCCACCTATCACTGGCCCCCTATCCAGCTTCACCTGTCCCACCCCACTTAATGAGTATATATTTCACCACATTTTTACTTCTCTTTAGTTCTGAAGACGAGTCATACGGACTCGAAACGTTAACTCTATCTCTCTCTCTCTCCACAGATGCTGTCAGACCTGTTGAGTTTTTCCAGCAATTTTTGTTTTTGTTTGAAATCTGTCACTTACCTGGTCTGACCTAAGTGTGACTCCAAACCCACAGCAATGCGGTTGACTCTTAAATTTCCTCTGAACAAGGGCAATTAGGGATGGGCAATAAATGCTGGCCCAGCTAGTGACTCGCACATCCCATGAACGAATTTTACAAAAACATTTGGCTGTAAGTTCCAGTCTGAGACTGATCCATTTATAGAAAGCCAAGATTGTGAAGAAAGAAGAAAACATTCCCAAATACAGTGGATATTGATAAAACTTGAGGGACAGGAGTTTGATATGCTCTTTGGTGTGATACAAGACTTCTTGTAGAGGTTTGGAAGCACTGGGAAGGGAACTATGAGTATCGTGAAAGGAGTGGATGGGCGTTAGGGTTCATTGGTGTACTCACAAACTATGCGGAATCGCAAGAGAAAAGAAAGAGTAGAATGAAAAGGAGGAGAAAGTTGAGAAATAGAAAAGGAGATAGAAGGCCAGAGCGAAGCAGTCTAAAGGAAACAGAAGTGAATAGTGAAAGCAGGAAAGGGGAATAAAGAAACTGAGAAAGGGAAAAGAGGAGAACAGAGAAGGATGAAGAATAGAACACAGAAAGAGAATGAAAACAGAGAAAAGGAAATAAAGATAAATGGTATCTACAGCATAGGAAGTCACGTACTGAGGTGATACAACCCCTCTCCTCCTAAAGGGGCAGACATCTTAAATGCTTCCTGGGTACTATTTGTTTTCGATACTTTGGTTTTGGTACTATGTGGGACAGAATATACTTTTAATTGTTACTTTGCATAACGTATTGTTTGGCTAATTTCCAGACATCTTCTAAAAAAGGCATGTTACATGCAGCAAGTTATCCAGAATGTAAGGTGACAGTAACATTTTATTCTATATTATGACTTGGAGGGGAACTTCCAGATGATGACGTTCCCATCTATCTGCTGCCCTTGTCCTTCTAGATGATAGAGGGTTTGGAAGGTGCTATCGAGGAGCCTTGGTGAATTCCTGTAGTGCATCTTGTAGATGGTACACACTGCTGCTAATGTCCGTTGGTGGTGGAGGGAGTGAATGTTTGTGGATGTGGTGCCAATCAAGCAGGCTGCTTTGTCCTGTATGGTGTCAAGCTTCTTGAGTGTTGTGGGAGCTGCACTTATCCAGGGAGTATTCCATCACACTCCTGACTTGTGCCTTATAGATGGTGGACAGGCTTTGGGAGTCAGGGGGTGAGTTACTCACCGCAGGATTCCTAGCCTCTTGACCAGCTCTTGCAGCCACAGTATTTATATGGCTAGTCCAGTTCAGTTTCTGGTCAATGGTAACCCCACCCCAGGATGTTGATAGTGGGGGATTCAGTGACGGTAATGCCACTGAACATCATGGGGCGATGGCTGGATTCACTCTTGTTGGAGATGATCATTGCCTGACACTGAATGTTACTTGCCACTTGTAAGCCCAAGCCTGGATGTTGTCCAGGTCTTGCTGCATTTGGACATGGACTGTTTCCGATCTGAGGAATCGTGAATGCTGCAGAACAGTGTACGCTCACCAGCGAACATCCCTACTTCTGACCTTTATGATGGAAGGAAGGTCATTGACGAAGCAGCTGAAGATGGTTGGACCAAGGACACTACCTGCAAGCTCCTCAGGAACACCTGCAAGTTCCCTCCAAGTCACTCACCATCCTGACTTGGAAACATATCCCCATTCCTTCACTGTCGCTGGGTCAAAATCCTGGAACTCCCTTCCTAACAGCACTGCAGGTGTACCTACACCACATCGACTGCAGCAGGTCAAGAAGGCAGCCCACCACCACCTTCTCAAGGGCAATTAGGGGTGGGCAATAAATGCTAGTCCAGCATCCCATGAATGAATAAAAAAGTCATAAATTTACATGCATTAAGTAAATAAATAACCGCACGAGGATAGAGCAAGATTTCCAGTGAGAGTTGGGGATGTAAAAAAAAAACCCGGCGCGAGGACAGAGCAAGAGTTAATTAACATTTTTATTGTGTTTAATTAAAATCTATTTTCATTGCAGTAAATAAATAATTCAAGGCATGGCAGGGCTCATACTGGTGAATACACATCCTCTACCATGTGGAGACTCCTAGGCGCTACCCATGTCCTGGACAACTGCATGTACAGAAAATGCTGCCAAATGGAAAAACTCGAGAACCGTATCTTGGAACGCGAGGAGCAGCTGGTGTCACTGAGGAGCATCCGCAAGGATAGAGCTACGTTGATAGTGCACATCAGGTCGTCACCCTGCAGCTTAGAACAGGCAGAGGGGGTCTGAGTGGCCGTCCAACATACAAGCCAGGTAGTGCAGCAGACCCGAGGATATTCCACTTTCCAATAGGTACTCAGTTCTGGGTACCAATGGGGGCAAGTGTTTCTCTGGAGAGAGCAGTGAGAGGGGAGATCAATAGCAGTAGGGGATGCCATAGTTAGGGTAACAGACAGATGCTTCTGTGGTTGCAGACTTGATTCCAGGATAGTATGTTGCCTCTCTGGTGCAAGAGCCATGGATATCACCGAGCAGCTTCACAGCACTCTGGAGGGTGAGGGTGCACAGCTAGAGGTCATGGTTCACATTGGTGCCAATGAAGTAGGTAGCAAAAGGGATGAGGTCCTGCAGGCTGAGTTCAGGGAGTTACGAAAGAGATTAGCAAGCAGGACCTCATACTCACAAAGCTGTGTACTAGTGAGTATGGAAATAGAATGCACCAGATGAATTTGTGGCTGGAGAGATGGTGCAAGAGGGAGGGCTTCAGATTTCTGGGGCATTGGAACCAGTTCTCGGGAAGGTGGGGTCTCTACAAGCCAGGCGGTCTATACCTGAATAGGATCGGGACGAATGTTCTTGCAGGGAGATTTGCTAGTGTTGTTGGGAAGGGTTTAAATTGGATTGGCAGGAGGATGTGAACCTGAGGGCAGATTCAAATAGGACAAATTCAGAACAGAGAGGGAGACAGAAAATTAGTGAGTGATTCTGAAAGACAGAAGTAGTAAAGGTTTACAGCCCAGGAGTTTGGCAACGTTAGAAGGTATTTATTTAAATGCAAGGAGTATAGCAAACACAGCCGATTTGCTAAGGGCACAGACACATGGCAGCATGATATAATGGCCATAACAGAAACTTCTCTTAAAAGAGGAGCAAAATTGGCAGCTCAACATCCCTGGATATAGTTTTCAGGCTGCATAGAGAGGGGCAAAAAAAGGTGGGGGTGTAGCATTATTGGTTAAAGAATCAATTACAACTGTGAGGGGGATGATATACTAAATGAATCATCAAATGAGGCTATATGGGTTGAGCTCAGAAATAAAAAGGGAGCAGCCATACTAGTAGGATTGTACTATAGAACCCCAAATAGTGAGAGGGAGATAGAGCAAATATGTAGGCAAATTTAAGTGTAAAAACAATATGACACTAATGGTTGGGACTTTCAACTACCCCAATTAACAACTGGAATACGGACAGTGTAATAGGCACAGAAGCATTCTTTACATTCAACAGAACTTTTTTAGCCAGCATGTAATAAGCCCAACGAGAGGGAATGCAATTCTAGATTTAGTGTTAGGAAATGAAACTGGGTAAGTGGATGAAGTAGCAGTGGGTGACCATTTTTGAAGGCAGTGACCATAATAGTTAGATTTAATAAAATTATGGAAAAGGATAGACAGAGCAGGAGTAAAAGTTCTAACTTGGGGAAAGACAAATTTTATGAAGCCGAGGGGTGATCTGGTGAAAGTGGACTGGTTAGAGCTACTTGAAAGGAAATAAGTAACAGACCAGTGGGAGGCATTCAAAAGAGAGATTCTATAGGCACGCTGTAAACATGTCCACCCAAAGAAAAGGGGCAGTACTGCCAAATCTAGAGCTCCCTGGTTATCTAGAAAAGGCAGAAAAAAAGCTTACGATGGTCACAAAAAACCTAACACTATAGAAAGCCTGGAGGAGTATAGAAAGTACAGGGGTGAAGTAAAAAAGGTAATTAGGAAAGCAAAGAAAGGATATGAAAAAATATTGGCAGGTAAAATCAAAGAAAACTCAAAGATGTTTTACCAGTACATTAAGAGCAAGAGAATAACTAAGGAAAAGGTAGGGCCTATCAGAGATGTACATGGTAACTTGAGGGTTGATGCTAAAGATGTAGGCAGGGTTCTCAATGATTAATTTGTCTCTGTCTTCACTAAGGAGAGGGATGATGCAGATATTCTAGTTAAGGAGGAGGAGTGTGAAATATTAGATACAATAAACATAGTGAGAGAGGAAGTACTGGAGGGACAAACATCCTTGAAGGTGGATAAATCACCAGGGCCAGGGGGATTGTACCCCAGGCTGTAACGGAAGCCAGGGAGGAAATAGCGGATGCTCTAAGGACCATTTTCCAATCCTCACTAGATACAGACGAGGTACCAGAGGATTGGAGGTCTGCGAACGTTGTACCATTATTTAAAAAGAATGCAAGGGACAGGCCAAATAATTATAGTCGGATCAGTCCAACTTCAGTGGTGGGCAAATTATTAGAATCAATTCTGAGAGATACGATAAACAGTCACTTAGAAAGGCACGGGTTGATCAGGGATGGTTAGCATGGTTTTGTTTCGGTGAAGGTCATGTCTTACTAATTTAATCAAATTTTTTGAGGAAATAACAAGGAGGGTTGATGAAGGTAGTGCTGTGGATGTTGTCTACATGGATTTTAGTAAGGCATTTGACAAAGTACAACATGACAGACTGGTCAGAAAATTAAAAGCTCATGGGATACAGGGAATGTGGCGAGTTGGATCCAAAATTGGCTCAGCAACAGGAAACAAAGGCTAATGCTAAATGGGCGTTTTTGCGAATGGAAAAAGTGGTTTCCAGTGGCATTCCACAGGGCTCCATGTTGGGTCCCTTGCTGTTTGTTGCATATATTAATGATTTGAACTTAAATGAAGGTGACATGGTTGCGAAATTTGCAGATAACACAAAAATTGACCGTCAAGTTGATAGTGAAAAAGATAGCTGTTATCTCCAGAATTATATCAATGGTTGAGTGGGTGCAAAATTGGCAGATGAAATTCAATCTGGAGAAGTGTGAGGTAATGCATTTAGTGAAGGCAAACAAAACTAGGGAATACACAATAAATGGGAGGATATTGAGAGGGGTGGAGGAAGTGAGAGACCTTTGAGTGCATGTCCACAGGTCCCTGAAGATGGCAGGACAGGTGGATAAGGTGGTAAAGAAAGTATATGGAATGCTTTCCTTTATTGGACGAGGTATAGAATACAAAAGCAGGGATGTAATGATGGAACTGTATAAAATGCTGATTAGGCCACAGCTGGAATTTTGTGTACAGTTCACATTACAAGAAGTACATAACTGCTCTGGAGAGAGTGCAGAGGAGATTTACAAGAATGTTGGCAGGGTTTAAAAATTGCAGCTACGAGGAGAGATTGGATAGGCTGGGGTTGTTTTCCTTGGAACTCAGGAGACTGAGGGGTGACTTGATTGAGCTGGACAAGATAGAGGGGCCTAGATAGAAGAGACGGGGATGCCCTGTTTTCCCTAGCAGAGAGGTCAATTACCAGGAGGCACAGTTTTACGGTGATTGGTAGAAGGATTAGAGGGGATAGAAGGAAAAACTTCTTAACCAAGAAGGTGGTGGGTGTTTGAAATTTGCTGCCTGGTTTGGTGATGGAGACAGAAATCCTCAACTCATTTAAAAGGTACCTGGATCTGCACCTGAAGTGCTGTAACCTGGAAGGTTACGGACAGGATGCCAGAAGGTGGGATTAGAATGACTGGTTGGTTTTTCATTTTTTATATTGGCCAGTGCAGACACGATGGACTGAATGGCCTCCTTCTGTGCTGCAACTTTTCTATGGTTCTATATTGTATGTTTATTCTCTAAAACTATTTCATATTGGCAAAAAATAAAGCTCAACAAATTGCCCAAGAATATTTTGTAGAAGTTGACAGTACCAGCAGATTTTGTTCTTCTCAAAAGCCATTACAACTTCAGATTGCTTATAAACATCTGGAAGACCTCTACTGTTGTGCGAAGACACTAATGTGGGTAATTGCATCACTAGCACCCTTCAGGAAGATGAATAGCTCCTTCCTGTGTATATCTGTACACAGCTCATCTGATGGCATCACATTTTCAGATGTGTTCTCGTCTGTTAGAGGTGGGATTTCAGGGATAATGTAATTATAGGATTACATAGTTAACTCAGCTGTCTCATTAAGGAGAATCAGCTAGAATTCTGAGCACATTTATTCATACAGCAATTAGTAGTGTATGGGAAGTCCACTACCCTAGCCACCATAACATTGTTATTTAAAGTACACAGCTGGTCAGAAAAATACACCTGTTACTCGGAATATTTTTTAAAAGCGAAAAGGAAAATGAAAAAATATTTCTAGGGAGTCACACAGCGGTATTGTAGCTCAGTCACAGTCAATACATGCAGCCCCTGAAACAATATTTGACATTAGAGACTTTGGCACTAATACAGTTGAGTCCATATTTTGAGCCACGTTAGAAGCTTGTAATAAGAGTTCTCATGATGAGGACCCCTAACCACAGCAGCCACAATTTACTGAGTGGTTCCCCTGCTGACCCACGGAGACCAGCTGGAAAGGATATGCAGAAAACAAGGTATAGAGAAATTTATCTCAGTGGATCCGGACTGGATATAAACGCAGTGTAAAACATGACATCAGATGAATATCAAAACCTAGGTTCTTCTCAGCATAGTTTGGAAGAAGGCAATGATGACTATATAACATAGGAATTTTTTCAAATAATGTAGAATAAGATGGAATGAAAATTGTAGTGACACTGTTGTATCAAAACCAATAAACATTAAACAAAAATATACACATGCATAGACACGAGAACCTGTTTCTGTATGAAAAACATGGGGGAAATATCACAGATACATTTGTTTTTAACAGGTGCCATTATTCTAAGTACATATTTGCTTGGGGGTTCTGAATGGTCTTTATAATTTCAAAGTACACATTTTCCCAAATACATTTTATACACAACATGCTTATGTTAAGTTTAAAGCAAATTATAGAACTACAAAACTTTTCTTAAAGGTTCTGAAAATAATTATCTTGTTAGTACTTTGTCTAAATTGCTGAAAAAAAATTACACCAATATTTAAGTTAAAAACCAAGGTAAACAGGATCTCTCTTTCACCATGTACATCATAGCACCAAAGGTTTTCAGTACAATTGTGGAACTTAGTGGGCACAATAGAAAGTCCAAGCACATGCCTTTGTATATACATCACTTCGTCTTCAACATTCCCACACATCCAATCACCATGGCCTCTCTGAGATTGCAGCTGCTTATAGTGAATCAGTATTTATTTATTATACTGACTGTCAATCTGAAATCATTTTCCAGTGGACAAAGTGCACATTTGGGCTACTTTTGAAAGCAAATGCCAGGGGGAGCAAAGGATGTAAATAAAGTGTTTTGAAAACTAGGAAACTGACAGAAAATGCACTGGCCTAAGTCACAAACCACTAATGTGGTTAACCAGTAGTGTAGTTGACTCTTTAATGGCCTCCAAAATGGCCTCGCAAGCCACTCAGTTGTATAAAACCACTAAAAAGTCAAGAAAAAGGAATGAAACTGGATGGACCACCCAGCACCGGCCTAGGAACAGGAAACTACAACGGGAAAACCTGTTGACCCTGTAAAGTCTTCCTTACTAACATCTGGAGTGCTTGTGCCAAAATTGGGACAGCTGTCTCACAAGCAAGTCAAGCAACAGCCTGACATAGTCATACTCACAGAATCATACCTCACAGATCATGCCCTGGACACCACCATCACCATCCCTGTGTATGTCCTGTCCCACCAGCAGGACAGGGTCAGCAGAGGTGGTGGCATAATGGTATACAGTCAGGCAGGAGTTCCCCTGGGAGTCCTCAACATCAACTCTCAACCTAATGAAGTCCCATGGCATCAGGTCAAACATGGGCAAGGAAACCTCCTGCTGAAAATCATGTACCACCCGCTCCCCCACCCCCTCAGCTGATGATTCAGTACTCCTCCATGTTGAGCACCACTTGGAGGAAGCACTGAAAAGGGCACACAAGGTACTCTGGGTGAGGGGCTGGAATGTCTATCACCAAGAGTGGCTCAAAAGCACGACTATTGAATGAGCTGGCCGAGTCCTAAAGCATATAGCTGCTAGACTGGGTCTGCAGCAGGTGGTGAGGGAGCCAAGAGGGAAAAACATACTTGACCTCATCCTCGCCAACCTGCCTACCATGAAAGAACCTGTCCACGACAGTACCAGTAGGAGTGACCACCGCACAGTCGTTGTGGAGACGAAGTCCCGTATTCACAGTGAGGATGCCCTTCATCGTGTTGTATGGCACTTTAACCGTGCTAAATGGGAAATATTTTGAATAGATCTAGCAAATCAAGACTGGGCATCCATGAGGCGCCCTGGGCAATCAGCAGCAGCAGAATTGTGCTCAACCACAATCTGTAGCCTCATGGCCTGGCATATCCCCCACTCTACCATTACCACGAAGCCAGGGGATCAACCCTGGTGCAATGAAGAGTGCAGGACGGCATGCCAGGGGCATCACCAGGCATACCTAAACATGAGGTGTCAACCTGGTAAACCTACAACACAACGCGTGCCAAACAGCATAAGCAGCAAGTGGAAGAAAGGATTAAGACAATCCACAACCAACAGATCAGATCTAAACTCTGTGGTCCTGCCACATCCAGTCGTGAATAATGGTGGACAATTAAACAACTCACTGGATGAAGTGGCTCCGCAAATATACCCACCCTCAATGATGGAGGAGCCCAGCACATCAGTGCAAAAGTTAAGGCTGAAGCATTGGCAACAATCTTCATCCAGAGGTGCCAAATGGATGATCCATCTCAGCCTCCTCCAGAGGTCCCAGCATCACAGATCTTCAGCCAATTCAATTCACGCCACATGACATCAAGGAACGGCTGAAGGCACTGGATACTGCAAAGGTGATGGGGCCTGACAATATTCCGGCAACAGTACTGAAGATTTGTGCTGCAGAACTTGCCATGCCCATAGCCAAGCTGTTCCAGTACAGCTACAACACTGGCATCTATCCAACAACGTGGAAAATTGTCCTGCTCTCTCCTGCACACAAAAAACAGGACAAATCCAATCCGGCCAATTACCGCCCCATCAGTCTACTCTCGATCATCAACAGTGCTATCAAGTTGCACTTGCTTAGCAATAACCTACTTACTGATGCTCAATTTGGGTTCCGCCAGGGTCACTCAGCCTCTGATCCCATTACAACCTTGGTTCAAACATGGATAAAAGAGCTGAACTCCAGAGGTGAGGTGAGGTAAAAGTGACTGCCCTTGACATCAAGGCAGCATTTGACCAAATGCGGCATCAAGGCACCCTAGCAAAACTGGAGTCAATGGGAATCAGGGGAAAACTCTCCACTGGTTGCAGTCATACTTAGCACAAAGGAAGATAGTTGTGGTTGTTGGAGGTCAATCATCTCAGTTCCAGGGCATCATTGCAGGAGTTCCT
Organism: Cetorhinus maximus; assembly: GCF_964194155.1. Taxonomy (NCBI): domain Eukaryota; kingdom Metazoa; phylum Chordata; class Chondrichthyes; order Lamniformes; family Cetorhinidae; genus Cetorhinus; species Cetorhinus maximus. Next base: position 55,098,654 of record NC_135887.1, read on the forward strand.
CAGGGTACTCTCCCAGGCCCAACCATCTTCAACTGCTTCATCAATGACTTTCCTTCCATCATCAGGTCTGAAATGGGGATGTTCACTGATCATTGCACAATGTTCAGCACCATTCACGACTCCTCAGATACTGAAGCAGTCCATGTCCAAATGCAGCAAAACCTAGACAATATCCAGGCTTCAGATCACAAGTGGCAAGTAACATTCATGTCACACAAGTGTCAGGCAATGACCATCTCCAACAAGAGAGCATCTAACCATCGTCCCTTGACGTCCAATGGCATTGCCATCATTGAATCCCCCATCATCAACATCCTGGGGGTTACCATTGACCAGAAACTGAACTGGTCTAGATATATAAATACTGTGGCTACAAGAGCAGGTCAGAGGCTAGGGATCCTGTAACGAGTAACTCATCTCCTGAATCCCCCAAAGCCTGTCCACTATCTACAAGGCACAAGTCAGGAGTGGGATGGAATACTCTCCACTTGCCTGGATGAGTGCAACTCCAACAACACTCAAGAAGCTTGACACCATCCAGGACAAAGCAGCCTGCTTGACTGGCACCCGTTCCACAAGCACTCATTCCCTCCACCACTAGCGAACAGTAGCAACAGCTTATACCAACTACAAGATGCATGGCAGGATCTCACCAAGGCTTCTTAGGCAGCACCTTCCAAACCCATGACTTCTACCGTCTAAAATGACAAGGGCAGCAAATACATTGGAACACCACCACCTGGAGGTTCCCCTCCGAGCCACTCAGCATCCTGACTTGGAAACATATCGCCATTTCTTCACTATCGCTGGATCAAAATCCTAAAACTCCCTTTCTAACAACACTGCGTATGTACCTACACCACAGGAACTGCAGTGGTTCAAGAAGGCAGCTCACCACCAAAGTGAGAGCAATTAGGGGTGGGCAATAAATGCTGGCCTAGCCAGTGACACCCACATCTTATAAATGAATTATAAAAAACTAAGGATAAACCAGAAACATACCTGGAACATCAATTAATCTTTTGTAAACATTTAAAAAGGCTGCCTCTGCTTCTTTGCTTCTTTTACTTAGGGCATCGATCTGAAACAAACAACAAAAATTCTCATTAAAAGAAAAACATCACTCTTTCCTTAAAGCCATAGATATGGCTAAATTTTCAATATTAAAATTAATTTTTAAATTGTTTTTACATTTAATTTTGTAATCTCCTCCAGCCCCACAATCTTCAGAGATATCTGTGCTCCTCTAATTCCAGTCTCTTGTTTATTCCCAATTATAATTGCTCCATTGTTGATGGCTGTGCCTTTAATTGCCTAGGCCTTAAGTTCAGGAATTCCCTCACTACATCTTTCTGCCCCTCTACATCACTTTCCACCTTTAAAACACTCTTTAAGACATAACTCTTTGACCAAGCTTTGGTCATCTGACTTAATATTTCCTTACATTGCTCAGTGTCACATTTTGTTTTATAACGTTCCTATGAAGCTCCTTTGGACATTTCACTATGTTACAAGCACTATATAAATTGTTGTTTTGTTACAAAACTTCTGAGTTTCAAAGTTTCACAGGAAAATAATAACTATGTGCATTCAAATCATTCCGAGCATTTATAAATACTTACATCCAAGTTTTGCTCTCCAGAACCACAACAATAGTATAATTTAATCACTTCTTCCCTCATACTATCACAGACATTTTTTTTTTAGTATTACCCTTCTCCCCTTTTCCATGGCTCTGTACTTGCTTAAAAACTGTTCATCATTAGTGTCACCCCAGTTCTGATGGAAGGTCGACAAAAAAAATCATTAACTCTGCTTTTCTCTCTCTATAGATGCTATCTGGCTCACTGAGTGTTTTCAGTATTTTCTGTTTCTTTCATGATTGGAGTAGGATTATTGCTATAGTAAGATAGGAACAGGGTAGGCCATTCAGTTCCTTAAGCTTGTTCCACTATTTAATAGATCAATGCTGCTTTTTGCCTTAACTCTATTTACCCACTGTTTTTTCCCAAAAATATACTTTATTCATAAAAACCTTAAAAAGCATTTCAAAACATTTCAGAATGGTCATTACAGAAAGTGCAATAATATTCAACTTTTCTCTACAGAGCATGTTGCATCTGAGCTGCCTCAGTACAATCCCTTGACTAGCAAAAATCTTATCAATCTTTGCCTAGAAATTTGTAATTGGCCCTCAGAATCCACAGCTCTTTTGTCAAATGTTAACAATACCCCCACTTTAATATCAAAGGAGCAAAAGTAAAAATAAAATCACATCAAACATGTGAAAATAACACCAGCCACAGGTGGGTTTCAATAAAATTAAGGAACAGGGACATCAACAGACACTCATATTGAGAGTAGCTACGAGGAGAGATTGGATAGGTTGGGGATGTTTTCCTTGGAGCAAAGAGGGCTGAGGGGTGACTTGATTGGGGTGTACAAGGTTATGAGGGGAATGGATAGAGTGGACAGGATAAAATTGTTTCCCTTGATGGAGAATTCTAGAACCAGGGGACATAGATTCAAGATAAGTGGCAGAAGGTGTAGACATGAGGAAGAACTTTTTTACGCAGAGGGTAGTGGGTGTCTGGAATTCGCTGCCCAAGTTGGTGGTAGAGGCAGAAATTTTAAACTCTTTTAAAAAGTACCTCGATCTGCACCTAAAGTGCTGTAAGCTGCAGAGCTATGGGCCGGGTGCAGGAAGGTGGAATTAGAAAGCACACCTGGGTGTCCTCGGGCTAGCATGGACAAGACGGGCCGAATGGCCTCCTTCGGTGTTGTAACTTTTCTATGGTTCTATTCCATTATCTGGTTATCTTCCAAAAACAGTTACACAGCCGCAAGGCATTAAACAACTGTTGCAGTCACTAACCGCCCAGCCCATCGTATACAATCACTTCACAAGAAAATTTCATTAGCCTTTTTCTCTCTCTTCCTAAAATATGTTTTTACTGTTTTCCTAACCTGGCCAAACATCATCTAACCCACAATATCTGAGGCTAATAATCGTCTCCAGGATCTGCAAATCATGATACTCTAGGACTCCAATCCCAACAGTGATAAGATTCATGTTTAGCACACTGAGCAACACTATATAGCATTAAGAGAAACCCACACCAGTCACATAAATGCCCCACCTATCAATGTCCTTTCGCTATTGTTTTATTTGCTCTTCCAATTATAATTGGTGCTTTTGAACGATTACATCACACACCTTTTTGTCAGGTTTATGATGTAAACGAAGACCAAGAATTTCCCAATCTTTATAATTTTCCTATCATCGCTGCTCAGAGACCCATTTCTTGCTTTCTACCAGGAATCAAATAATTTACCAAGCAACTTTCTATCGAACAGGAACAGTAACCGGACCAATGATCCAGAGATCTGGATTCATAATCCACAAACATGAGTTCAAATCCCACCACGGCAGCTGGAGAATTTAAATTCAGTTAATCAAATAAGTTTGGAAATTAAAAGACTAATATCATTTATGATGACTATATTGCTACCAAATTGTTGCAAAAACCCATCTGGTTCACTAAAGCCAGTCAGGAAAGGAAATCTGTTGTCCTTACCCAGCCTAGCCTATGTGTGAAACCAGAGTCACTGCAATGTGTTTGACTCTAAACTCTCTGAAAAGGCTAGACAGCCACTCAGTTGTACCAAAACACTCGCCACACAGAATACAGCAGGTCAAGAAGGCAGCTCACCACCACCTTAAGGGCAATAGATGTCAATGATGTCCATATCCCATCAGCGCTTGGAAAAATTCAGGGTAATCAGGGTCAACATGGTTTTGTGAAAGATAAATCATGTTTAACCAGCTTATTGGAGATCTTTGCAGAAGTAACATATGCTGTGGATAAAGGGGAACTGGTGTACGTACTGTAGATTTTCAGAAGGCATTTGTTAAGGTGCCACATCAAAGATTATGGCGAAAAATAAAAGCTCATGGTGTAAAGGGTACATATTGGCATGGACAGAAAATTGGCTAGCTAACAGGAAACAGGGGGAAGGCATAAATGGGTGTTTTTCTGATTGACAAAGTGTAACGAGTGGTGTGCCACAGGGATCAGTGCTGGGATCTCAGCTGTTTAAAATTTATATAAATCACTTGGATGAAGTGAGCAAAGGTATGGTTACCAAATTTGCTGATTACACAAAGATAGGTAGGGTAGTAAGGTATGAAGAGGACACAAGGAGGCTGCAATGAGATATAGATAGGTTAAAAGAGTGGACAAAGATCTGGCAAATGGAGTATAATGTGGGAAAGTGGGAAATTGTCCAGTTTGGTCGGAAAAATAAAAAAGATATAAAAAATAAATAAATATTATCTAAATGGTGAGAGATTGCAGATATGCAGAGGGATCTAAATGTCCTAGTGCATAAATTGCAAAAGGCTAGTATATGTACAGCAAATAATTAGGAAAGCTAATAGAATGTTATCATTTATTGCGAGGGAAATTGAATACAAAAAAGTAGGGAGGGCATGCTTCAGTTATGCAGGGCATTGGTGAGACCACATCTGGAGTATTGTGTACAGAATTGATTTCCTTATTTCAGGATGGATGTAAATGCGTTGGAAACAGTTCAGAGAAGGTTTACTAAACTAATACCTGGCTTGAGATTGAGATTACAGTCATATCAGCCACGATCTTATTGAATGGTAGAGCAGGCTCGAAGGGCCGAGTGTCCTACTCCTGCTCCTAATTCGTAAGTTCATATATTCGTATGTACTATGTGCTTAGTCAACAGGCAGCTCAGGAGTACGAGAAAGGTAGGAACTGTACTTTGTAGCTGTTCCATGTATAGGTCATTGGTAGCTTTACAGCCAGCAGCTGGAATTAAATTTTAATCAGGTCTAACTGTTCTTTTTCTATCAAACTTGATTTCAGTAACATGTTAGCCCCAAGAAAATAATCAGTTCCAACTGTAAAAACAAAATAGCTGTGTATGCCTAAGTGGCAATAAAATGACCATCATGGGAGAATATATAGTACTGGACACTGTATCTGTCTAATGGCTTAGTGAGCAAATATAGTGAGCCACACTGATCTATGCCAATCACATTTCTAATTTTACATGCACTGAAGTTACGAATGGAAAGAGCATTACAGAACTAAAGACAGGATAAAGAAATATGGCCAGAGTTTCCAGTCCTGCTTGTTATCCAGGTATCCTTTTTGGAGGTGAGTGTGCGATAGTGGATGGGTCAGTTTGGGGTCAGCCACGACAACCTCAAATACATTATCCAGGCTCAAACGAGTAACAGCCACTTCAGCAAGGGATTGGAGGGACACTGTTGCACACAGTTTAGGCATAACTAGAAAGTAACAATGCTGAAATTCTTTTCACAAATGGCGACTGAAGCACTGTAATCCAAATTGTTGATGCTGATTAGAAAAGCTGATGACAAAAGCTAAGTTTATATCGCTAGCCCACCAGTCCCTCTAACAAAATGTCAATTTTCATAACTTTCCATAAAACACCCAACTACACATTTAAAGATTCCCTAAAAAGTGATCATTTACATTTTATTTATAGAACTTAATAGGAAAAGCTTCAAGAATCTTTCAGACTTGAGGTTGTAAAAACTTTTTTAAGAATTTACACTGAAGTTTGAAAACAACCGGAAAAACTGACTCTAATTGAAATTGCGCCCACTCAATCCTTTAATGGAGTCAACAAGATATTCTAAACTGCTCTGCGTGGGCCAGAATAAATGAACAAAAGACTCCGTTTGACGCAATCACAGAACTGAATAACTCTCTGGTCTCAGAAGAAAATATCTCATCTCTCATACACAATGTAAAGGTCTCAAAGTAATTCCAAACATATTCATTTCAGATAAGTAAACATTTAATGATCAACATTTAACTTGAAAATCATTAATGGTAGGATTCTGCCTGAAGACAGAAAATGTTCAACCAGACAAAAGTAAAATGTTAATTTCAAAATTCAAATATACAATGGGGAGGGAAGTCCAAGTCCTGTCCCTGTATTCTATGAAACTAAACCACAAGCATCTTGAATAAAAATCTAATCACTCATCCCTTACAAACAACAAGATTGTGGAGATTTCTCCCTGTCAGCACATCCAACCCGACTGAGAAGAGGAATTAAGGTTGAAAATATTTGTTAGACTTGTCATACTTTCACACTCTAATATTATTAACATTGTTTTTCCACCATATTGCAGCCAAAAGCTTGTTTTATATCTCAGTGTTTCCCCATTGAAAATTATATCAACATTTCTCACACTGTACAGCTGAAATGTACTTCTTAAAAACAAACTAGTGACTGAGGGACTGCTAAACCTCTGTAACTCATTGGTTAGGCCACAGTTAAACCATTGTGACCAGTTTTGGGCATCCTGCTTTATGGTGAATGTCAAGGATCCAACGCAGAGGAGATGCACTAAGAGCATATCAGGGATGAGAGACTTTAGTTATCAGGGGAGAAGAGGGAAACAGAAATGGAGAGCAGAACTGAAGAGCTATGGGTGGAAGAAAGAGATCTAGGTTGTGAAGTGGATGGGAGTTCAAAACAGCATTGAGCAGGAAGTTAAGCAGTGGAGAGGGGTTGAAGTAATACTTGAGAAAAGGAAAAAATTGGGAGTTTCAAAATGGTGACATGGAGCAGGGTAGGTAACTATAGTATTAGCTACTCAGTTGAGTGTTGTTGAAAAGTGCCATTAATATTACTGATGATAATGTAGTTTTTAATGGGAGAAAGCAAAAGGAGGAATGAAAAAATATGAAAGAGTATTACATGTCCTCCAAATTGGAGCCGTGTTCCTGCAACAATATTTTCTTTGTAATTTTTAACCCTGATGTCCTGCAAGAGGGATATCATACACAGTACCTTTAGTAAATCTTTCATTATGTCCATGGTACCACCATCTTCACACTTTCTGTCCCTCAAAAACTCTCAGTTGTAATTTCAGACGAAAATTGTGCTAGAAGGCATAGATTTCGAACAGATCTAGCAACTCAAAATTAGGCACCCGAGGCGCTGTGGACCATCAGCAGCAGAATTGTGTTCAACCACAATCTGTAACCTCATGGCCTAACATCGCACCGCCCCCCCCACCCCCAAACCCCCACTCCACCATTACCATCAAGCCGGGGGATTAATCCTGGTTCAAAGAAGAGTGCAGGAGGGCATCGCAGGAGCAGCACCAGACATACTTAAAAATGAGGTGTCAACCTGGTGAAGCTACAACACAGGACTACTTGCATGCCGATCAGAGGAAGCAGCATGCAATAGACAGAGCCAAGTGATCCCACAACCAACAGATCAGATCTAAGTTCTGCAGTCCTGCCACATCCAGTTGTGAATGGTGGTGGACAATTAAACAATTAACTGGAGTCGTCATCTCCATAAATATGTCCAAGGATGGGGGAGCCCAGCACATCAGTACAAAAGACAAGACTGAAGCATTTGCAATAATCTTCAACCAGAAGTTCCAAGTGGATGTCTATCTCGGCCTCCTCCTGAGGTCCCCAGCATCACAGATGTCAGTCTTCAGCCAATTCGATTCACTTCACATGACACCAAGAAACGGCTGAAGGCAGTGGATACTGCAAAGGCTATGGGCCTAGACAACATTCCAGCAATAGTACTGAAGGCTTGTGCTCCAGAGCTTGCCGTGCCTTGAGACAAGTTGTTCCAGTACAGCTATAGCACTAGTACCTACATGGCAAAGTGGAAAATTGCCCAGGTCCACAAAAAGCAGAACAAATCCATGTGAAAAGTAAGATTCACACCACACCTGTGCCAGGTAATGACCATCTCCGACAAGAGAAAATCTAACCATCTGTCCTTGACATTTAATGTTTAATTTAATGCTATCGCTGAATCTTCCATTATCAACATCCTAGGGGTTACCACTAGCCAGAAACTGAACTGGGCCAGCCATATAAATATTGTGGCTATAGGAGCAAGTTAGAGGCTGGGAATTCTGTAGCGCATAACTCACCATGGCCTGTCCACCATCTACAAGGCACAAGTCAGGTGTGTGATGGAATACTCTCCACTTGCCTAGATGAGTGCAGCCTCCAACAATACTCAAGAAACTCGACATTATCCAGGACAAAGCAGCCTGCTTGATTTAAACCCCGTCTACACCGTAAGACATTCACTCCCTCCACCACCAACGCACAAGGGCATCAGTGTGTACCATCTACAAGATGCACTGCAGCAACTCACTAAGGTTCTTTCGACTGCACCTTCCAAACCTCCAACCTCTACCACCAAAGAAGGACAAGGGCAACAGATGCATGGGAACACCACCCACCTGCAAGGTCCCTTTCAAGCCACAAACCATCCAGACTTCGAACTACTTCATCGTTCCTTCACTGTTGCTGAGTCATAATCCTGAATCCCCCTTCCTAACAACACTGTGGGTTTACCTACACCACATGGACTGCAGCGGTTCAAGGCAGCTCACCACCACCTTCTCATGGGCAATTAGGGATGGACAATAAATTCTGGCCTAGCCAGCGACGCCCACATCCATGAACAAATCAATTTTAAAAAAGTTAGTACCATCCTGCAGGTTCCTGCTCATTTGCCTCTGATGCTTTAGACTCGCACATCATTTAATGTAGGGCAAACTGCTCAGCCTGCTAAAGATTTCTCGCACTGAGTACTTTGACCATGAAGCTCTACAGTCACAATAAGCATATGGGAGTTCCTCGGACTTGCTAAGTAGCTCAGGTACCATATGGACTGAGTTTGCTACTGTAGCCAGTGCTGCTAATTTGGTCTGGTTCAGCTCAACAACTGTTTGCTGGCTCTGGCCAAAGCTTCTTGCTCCTTAACCATATTAGCTGTAACATCCTTATCATTCATATCATTCCCAAGTAGAATTTCAAGACAGTATAATTTTTAATTCCTTCTAATTTATTCATTCCCAACCATGTGCAGTATTCTTGGCCTTGTACTGTGGTACAGCAATTGACCTGAAATCATGGATGTGTGTGGATATGGATGCCCTCTAGGCATTGATCACCCCAAAACTGGTGTTCAATGGGCCGCTCACTCACCAATACTGGGCTTCCATATAATGTTTTGTCAATGCACAGCCAATTGTCTCAAACCTCACCATTGGTTCTGTCTCACTGGTTGGGTCTTGGATCATTATCCATCTGTATTTGCAATAGGGAGCACTTCCCTATATTAAACTATGCTGTACTTTTATGATAGTGATTCGTTCCTTCCATTTTTCATCTGGATTAACTGAATGTCTTAGGAGGTTTCAGGTAGACATCATTTGAATCTAAAACTGTTAAACTGAAGATGAACTGCATATATTTCAACAAATCACATATTTGAAGGGGAGAATTTTCACCTCAGCTTGCGGGGGCGGGACTCGCACGCCAACGAGTAAAATGACACGCGGTGACGTCAGGCGTGTGTCCCGGCGTCACTCCGATCTTTCGTTTGGCGGGCACGCACTGGAGGCGGCTGTGCGCCCACTGAACTGTCAAAGGCCTGTTAAGGCCATTAATAAACCAATTTAGGTAATTGACAGGGCTGCCCATCCAACCTTAAGGTTGGCGGGCAGGTGAAGAGTCCAAGCGGCCTTCGCGTTTTTCAGGAAACCTCATCCACGGGCGGGATGAGGGTTCCTGAAGGTTTTATTAAATAATTTTTTTAAAATTTTGACTATTCATAAACATTTCCCAACTCATGTGACACTGTCGCATGAGGCAACATGTCTGAATAATTTACATTTTTCTTTTTTTCAAACTTTAAATCTGAATTTAATCTCCCTGAGGCAGCTCCATGTCTCGGAGATTTCTGCGCTCTTTCACACGTATGCACGATAGAGTGCAGGGCCCAACTCTTCCTCTTCCTCCCGCCCGCACAGGTAGCGCTGAGCACTACCGGACGCGTGTCACGCTGGGCAAGCCTTAGTTGGCCCACCCATGTAAAATGGCGGCACGCAGCCGATTGCGGGCGGTGATCGGCTCAGTGCGCAGCCGATCGCGGACGGTGATCGGCTCCGCGTCCGCTCCCAACTGGCCCGCCCGACTGGCAGAAAATTCTGTCCAAAGTGTGTGCCTTGATTCCCTTCTCTGGATACTTATTTTTAGACAATTGACTAATTATTGCATCGAAATACAAAGACAAAATTTGAAATATTTTGATAAGTAAGCTGGCTTTAATCCCTCACACAGAATCAGAAGAAGCTCTCAGAAACTAAATCTGAATCAAAACTACCAGATTTCCCTCAATGTTGAGGGACGGGTGTGAGACCTTGAGAGAACCAGAGGAAGTGATGGCCAAGAGGAACTGTGGTCCAGCATGTCACTCAACCTTTAGGAGAGTTCGTGGACCCCTCCCCCAATTGCAATGCTATTCTTCCCTATGGAGGCAGAAATTACCAGCACTGACCAAGTTTTCTTTTCAGGAGGAAGGAAAAGGAACTTAGTGTTCTGTAAAATCAAGTTCAACACATGATGGTATCCAGGAATGGAATGGGAAGGGAGCATGGATTCCATGATAGAATTAGTACATGAGTTTGGATAGAGATGGCTTGTCTTTGCTACAAACTATGAAGCCAAATTCCAAAGGGGCCACGCCAGCGTCCTACCAGTGAAACACTCCTACCCAGGATAATAGAGATCCAGGTGCACTGGGTCACCACAATTTCAGGAAGTTTCCTCTTTGCCTGGCAAGGCACAGATTGTGCAACAGTCTTTACAAGGCAAGGTCCCGTAATATGGGAACTGCGGAGTGCAACTAAAGAAAGAACCTCCCCAAGCTTAAAGTTCCTGCACCCAAGCCTGTAAAGGGACCTGAAGCAATCGTGGGATCCATTACATGGAGTGAGCAGAGTAGATAGCTAGAACTAGGAGACCAGCTCAATTCAATACATGTAGATGGACATAAGTATTTACAGAATGTATGATTAGGTAGGCACTGGGGATGTATTTGTAGTACCCACATGCCCCAAGCTAATGACATGTTCAATGGCAGCCCCCCAAACTCTGGGCGGGGTGGGGGAGGGGAGAGATCAGCACCGGAACCAATGACAGGTGCAATATTGGCAGGACTCAAAGTATTTTAGGGCATGTGTTCAGCAACAATGCACAGACATATCATACAAAGTCTTGCTGTTCAACAAATCAACATGCGCATTTTTTAATTCTCAGAATTGCTATTTAGAAACTGTGAGACAACTGAACAACTCTTTCTAACTATATTAAAGCTTATCACAGCATTTTCAAAAATATACAATCTTTTTAAAGTTTTGTCTGAAACTCAAAAGAACTTCCCTCAAAAAAGCCTGGAGAAAACAGTTGTTTTTCATAGCTAGTGGATCACCAATGGCATTGTTCACTGCAAATCAGAGATTGACCTTTTTATAACAATATAGCTGTTTTTACCAAGCTGGGGATAAAATAACACTGACTGAATAAACCAATTTCTTTTCTATCCAATCGTATTCTTGGATTTTTAGATGGTTCTTTGTTGCCTGAATTCCACAACTTTGTCTATTTTTACATGAAAAGTAAAAGTAAGTGCCCGATTAAATTATATATTCCAACCCCGAAGTTGATGAATTCCATCCCATACTACTTTAATGCTGTTGAAATTCAAGATGCACAAATTAGACATAGACATCTGGTATGTAGCAGTACTCGGGAGAGCGCAAGGGTTTTAAGTTGCAGTGCTCTGGCGTACTGGTGGATTGTCCTGGGGTTTGGATACGTGGAGCATTCCTTGCAGGGGGATCCTGGAATTTGTCAGAACTCAGGTTTGAATGTGAAGCTTGGTTCACTGCTGAATTTCAGGTGTGTCTCAGTAAGGTGAGGGGAAGGACATGAATGAGCCTGGCAGTACTGAGTAGAGTTGGGGGTGGGGGGTGGGTGCATTTGGGAAATCCTGGGAAAGCACAAATTTCAAAATCAAAATTCAGCTAACACAGCTCTAGGCAAATGTATCAAGTCCAAGCCCAGGCTTTCGGGAGAGTTTGAAGATTGCAAGAAAAAATTAAGGGAAGCAGCAAAAGACTCAAAAGACAAAACCATAGAAAATTACAGCACAGAAAGAGGCCATTCAGTCCATCGTGCCTGCGCCAGCTGAAAAAAAACTAGCCGCCCATTCTAATCCCAACTGCCAGCACCCGGTAGCCTTGCAGGTTACAGCACTTTAGGTGCAGATCCAGGTACCTTTTAAATGAGCTGAGGGTTTCTAACTCACCCACCAATCCAGGCAGTGAATTCCAGATACCCACCACCCTCTCAGTGAAAGAGCTTTTCTTAATCTCCCCTCTAATCCTTCTACCAATCACCATAAATCTGTATCCCCTGGTAATTAACCTCTCTGCTAGGCGAAACAAGTCTTTCCTGTCTACTCTATCTAGGTCACTCATAATTTTGTACACCTCAATCAAGTCACCCCCTCAGCCTCCTCTGTTCTAAGGAAAACAAGCTCAGCCTATCCAATCTTTCCTTATAGCTGCAATTTTCAAGCCCTGGCAACATTCTTGTAAATCTCCTCTGTGCTCTCTCCAGAGAAATGATGTACTTCCTGTAATGTGGTGACGCAAAACTCCAGCTGTGGCCTAACCAGCAGTTTATACAGTTCCAGAAGACATCTCTGCTTTCGTATTCTATACCTTATCCAATAAAGGAAAGAATTCCATATGCCTTCGGTACCACCTTATCTACCTGTCCTGCCACCTTCAGGGACCTGTAGACATGCACTCCAAGGTCTCTCAGTTCCTCTACCCCTCTCAATATCCTTCCATTTATAAAAATACTTGGAAAAACTCAGCAGGTCTGGCAGCATCTGCGGAGGGAACACAGTTAACGTTTCGAGTCCGAATGACCCTTCAACAGAATTAAGTAAAAATAGAAAAGAGGTGAAATATAAGCTGGTTTAAGGGGGGGGTGGGACAAGAAGAGCTGGGTAGAGGGCCAGTGATAGGTGGAGATAACCAAAAGATGTCACAGACAAAAGGACAAAGAGGTGTTGAAGGTGGTGATATTATCTAAGGAATGGGCTAATTAAGGGTAGAAAGCAGGACAAGCAAGGTACAGATAGCCCTAATGGGGGTGGGGTGGGGTGAAGGGAAGGGATCGAAATAGGCTAAAAGGTAGAGATAAAACAATGGATGGAAATGCATTTAAAAATAATGGAAATAGGTGGGTAAAGAAAAATCTATATAAATTATTGGAAAAAAGGGGGGGGATCGGAAAGGAGTTGGGAATGGAGGAGAGAGTTCATGATCTAAAATCGTTGAACTCAATATTCAGTCCGGAAGGCTGTAAAGTGCTTAGTCGGAAGATGAGGTGCTGTTCCTCCAGTTTGCGTTGAGCTTCACTGGAACAATGCAGCAGGCCAAGGACGGACATGTGGGCGGAGTGTTGAAATGGCAAGCGACAGGGAGGTCTGGGTCATGCTTGCAGACAGACCGAAGGTGTTCTGCAAAGTGGTCACCCAGTCTGCGTTTGGTCTCTCCAATGTAGAGGAGATCGCATTGGGAGCAACGAATGCAGTAGACTAAATTGGGGGAAGTGCAAGTGAAATGCTGCTTCACTTGAAAGGAGTGTTTGGGCCCTTGGACGGTGAGGAGAGGGGGAGTAAAGGGGCAGGTGTTGCACCTTCTGCAGTTGCATGGGAAGGTGCCATGGGAGGGGGTTGAGGTGTAGGGAGTGATGGAGCAGTGGACCAGGGTGTCCCGGAGGGAACGATTCTTGCGGAATGCCATCAGGGAGGGTGAAGGGAAGATGTGTTTGGTGGTGGCATCATGCTGGAGTTGGCAGAAATGGCGGAGGATGATCCTTTGAATGCGGAGGCTGGTGGGGTGATAAGTGAGGACAAGGGGGACCCTATCATGGTTCTGGGAGGGAGAGGAAGGTGTGAGGGCGGATGCCTCCGCATTCAAAGGATCATCTTCCAACATTTCCGCAACTCCAGCATGAAGCCACCACCAAACACATCTTCCCTTCACCCCCCCCCCATGGCGGTATTCCGCAGGGATCGTTCCCTCCGGGGCACCCTGGTCCACTCCTCCATCACCCCCTACTCCTCAACCCCCTCCCACGGCACCTTCCCATGCAACCGCAGAAGGTGCAACACCTGCCCCTTTACTTCCCCTCTCCTCACCGACCAAGGGCCCAAACACTCCTTTCAAGTGAAGCACTTGCACTTCCCTCAATTTAGTCTACTGCATTCGTTGCTCCCAATGCGGTTTCCTCGACATTGGAGAGACCAAACGCAGACTGGGTGACCGCTTTGCGGAACACCTTCGGTCTGTCCGCAAGCATGACCCAGACCTCCCTGTCGCTTGCCATTTCAACACTTCACCTTGATCTCATGCCCACATGACTGTCCTTGGCTTGCTGCAATGTTCCAGTGAAGCTCAACGCAAACTGGAGGAACAGCACCTCATCTTCCGACTAGGCACTTTACAGCCTTCCGGACTGAATATTGAGTTCAACAATTTTAGATCATGAACTCTCTCCTCCATCCCCACCCCCTTTCCGATCCCCCCCTTTTTTTCCAATAATTTATAGATTTTTCTTTTCCCACCTATTTCCATTATTTTTAAATGCATTTCCATCCATTGTTTTATCTCTACCTTTAAGCCTATTTCGATCCCTTCCCTTCCCTTCACCCCACCCCACCCCCATTAGGGCTATCTGTACCTTGCTTGTACTGCTTTCTACCCTTAATTAGCACATTCCTTAGATAATATAACCACCTTCAACACCTCTTTGTCCTTTTGTCTATGACATCTTTTGGCTATCTCCACCTATCATTGGCCCTCTATCCAGCTCTACCTGTCTCCCCCCCCCACCTCCCTAAACCAGCTTATATTTCACCTCTTTTCTATTTTTACTTAGCTCTGTTGAGGAGCCATACGGACTTGAAATGTTAACTGTGTTCCTCTCTGCAGATGCTGCCAGACCTGCTGAGTTTTTCCAGGTAATTTTATTTTTGTTTTGGGTTTCCAGCATCCACAGTTTTTTGCTTTTATCCTTCCCTATATTGTGTATTCGCTTTCTTTGTTTGCTCTCCCAAAATGTATTACCTCACACTTCTCCAGATTGAATTCCAATTGCCACTTTTCTGCCCAATCAGCCAAACCATTAATATCATTCTGGAGTCCATAGCTATCCTCTTTACTATCAACTACACGGCTGATTTTTGTGTCACCTGCAAATTTCCCAATCATGCCTCCCACATTTAAGTCCAAATCATTAACATATAATATAAACAGAAAGGGCTCCGACACTGAGCCCTGTGGAACACCACTGGAAACTGCTTTTCATTCATAAAAACCATCCATCAATCATTACCTTTTGTTTCCTGTCATGAATCCAATTTTGGATCCAACTCGCCACATTCCCTGCATCCCATAGATTTTTACATTTCTGACCAGTCTGCCTTGTGAGACCTTGAGAAATGCCTTACTAAAATCCATGCAGACCACATCCAATGCACTATCTTCAACAATCCTCCTTGTTACTGTCTCAAGAAATTCAATTAAGTCAGTAAGGCACGACTTTCTCATAACAAAACCATGCTGACGACCCCGGATTAATCAATTATAAGTCACAGCTTATCTTGGTTCTCTAATAATTTGCCCACCACCGAAGTCAGACTGACCGGCCAAAAGTTATTTGGCCTATCCCTCGCATTCTTGTAAACAATGGTACAACATTCACAGTCCTCCAATACTCTGGTACCTCACCTGTATCCAGTGAGGATTGAATAATGTTCCTCATGGCATCCGCTCTATCATCCCTGGCTTCTTTTAACAGCCTGGGATACAGTCCATCCAGCCCTGGTGATTTATCCACCGTCAAAGATGTCAGTCCCTCCAGTACTTCCTCTCTCATTATGCTTATTACAGCTGATATTCCACACTCCTCCTCATTAAGATAGAATGTCTGCATCATCCCTCTCTTTTGTAAAGACAGAGACAAAGTACTCATTGTGAGTACTGCCCACATTTTCTGCATAAACGCATAAGCTACCTTGAACGTCCCTGATAGGCCCTACCCTTTCCTTAGTTATCCTCTTGCTCTTAATGTACTGATAAAACACCTTTGCATTTTCCTTGGCAAGTCAGTGGATAAACTAAGTCTTGCTATTTTGAAATAGATTTTTAAAAAATATTGTTTAAACTCATTTTGAACAAAAGAAATTTCAGCTGTTTAGAAAAAATGGCTCACAAAAATTGTTTCTGAAAACATTTGGAGTAAATGTATGAAAATAAATACCGATATGTACAAAGATACTACAAGATACTCATTCGCATTGAGTAATGTGACACATTTAACATTGGAAGTCCTATCACAGAGCTACCTATAGGTATCAGGAGTAATTGCAAAAAAAATGTGGCCACTTTTATATTGAGATTTCCCATAGCTGCTGGCTTATGCAGGAAACAATTAAACACTTGCCTTGTGTACCATTACCTTGGATATAATACATAATTAATTTTTCCCTGAAAGTCTCTGTTTCATAATCATATCAACTAATGATTAAGCAGGTTAAGAAACCACAGTTCTCCTGGTTTGCAGGATGCAAAATTGGCCAGGTTTCCAGTTCTTTTTCACAGCAAACAATGATAGAAGTCCAACAGGATGGGCACCATTCAGCAAAGGATTGGAACTCGTTGCTGGTCTACAGAAATTAATCACATCAAAGGCAAGGTTCTGGGGAAAATTATTGCCTGTGTTGAACATAATAGTGTAAAAGAAAGTCACACCTTCAGGAAAAATGGGGAGATAACTAGAGGGCAAAGTTTAAATGACAAGGATAATATCAAATTACTGACTAAATTAATACACCAGGTCTTATCCAAATTAAATTACAGGGCTTCCACCACATCTCTAGGGAAGGGACACTGAGCTGTGCAGTTAACTTGGGCAGCTGCGTATCAGTCACATCACAACCAGGACTATGTTACAAGAGACACCATCATTTTAATGTGTTTCACTGTACACTGTTACCATGTGCAACAAAAATCACTGACAGTGTCCAGGAACTATAATGTTATACCCATTGTTTTCCTGCAGAAGTAACATGTCTTTATTAACATTACATTCCAGACCTTGAAATTGCACGTCTGTTTGAATTCTGTGTTTCTTCATAAAATAGAAGTAACTGTATATTTGCCATCAAAGGAATGTATCTGCATTCTTTCAAATCAAGGGGTTATAATCAGTACAGATATCAAAGATCGGATCTTGTTATGGCATAGCTGATGGTAAATGAGTTGTTCAAATCCCAAAGGGAAACTTGAAACAACTGCCACAATTTGTTTTGCAATTTGTATAAATTTTGAGATGTGTGCCTTGAATTCAGTAGTAACAAGACCACCAAGTCTTATAGGTTTTTACAAAACTAGATTAAACATTTATTAACAAGAAAAATTATTTTTAAGCACATACATATGTCCACAAATTACTAGTATAATAACTTCTAATTCCCCTACTTAATCTGACTCCCAGTTACACTTACGTTAAGGCAACAGTAAGATCCATAGATTTTAAAAGACCCAGGCAAGGTGACACACAATACACTGAACCAATCAAATTCAAAGCAAATTTTCTTAACTTCAGTTCTTTGAAGACAGCAAGCTTGGGGAATACATGCTGAAGGCTTTTCACACATGTCAGGTCTTAAAAATGCCTACCCTCACACACGGCCTTTGCTCCTTTATATATATTTTCACCTTTGAATGCAAATTTCCATTGTTTTGCTATATCTTTCGACTTTACCTTTCCGGTAATAAAAATCTCTCATAGCACTAAGTTTTACCAGTAATCTTTAGGAAAAATAAACACACAATTTCTGAACTCCACCTGGCTAGGTGTAATATTTCACCCCCTCTTTTGAAAACAACCCAGTCTGGTTTATTTAAAAATGCAAATGTCCTTTTACACCTTACATTCTAAACTTTCCCCATGTTTCCCATATTTACATCAAAGCCTTCAGGCCAGCTGCCTTTAGTCCAATTAAGTCTCTCGCTCACACACAGACACACACATATAGACACAGATACCACTATTTTACAATAAATTCCAATAACATTATTATTTCTTCCTGACAATCTGCCAAGTTCACCTCTTGCAGCATACAAAAAGATTGTATCTGTTGGACAGAATAGAGTCATAGGAACTCTGCACAGAATACATTAGTTTTTAAATGCAAACATATACTGCTGCACTCCTCTGCCAAACCACGCATTCTTCCAGGACCATCTTGGAAAGCAAAGATATCCCAAGCACTTATCTACATCATCTAATTTCCCTGATCTCCAACGAGCTCATGGATTTCTTGATCATTAAAGTTGGAACGAGCTATACATCTGCGTCGATGGTTTCACCCACTCCACCTTCCCTTTGCTAAACAAACCAAGTGTTCTCTCAGAATCCCTGCTGCCCTGATTCTGAACCATCTCTTTCTCTAGTTTTACTTCCATCTCTACAGAAGCCCTCCCACAAGCTCATAATGTCTATGATACCCTCTTGCTCCCTTGGCTCATTCAGACTAAATTTCTGACCACCTACCTTCCCCTCCTGGCCCCAACACTAGCTCTTTTGTAATTTTCTCTCTTCAGATACTGTCTCCCTCCCTTTCAAAGTTATCATCACCCTCTTAAAAAAAATCCATCCTCAACCCCCCTGCCCCCTTGCAAAATAATGCTAACTTCATTTTCTCCTCCAGAGTTGTTGAACATGTTGCTGTCTCCTAAGTTGGAGCCTAACTTTCCCACAAGTTCAGGTTTGAATCTCTACAATGGTGTTAACTAAAGCCGCAAATGACATCAATTGTAACCTGGACCACTGTGCATTTTACTCCTTACCCTCTCTGCAATCTTTGACATGGTTGACCAGATCATCCTTCTCCAAACATTTTCTGCTGTCCTGCACTGTAGAAGTGCCCCTCCCTTGGCTTCACTCTTAAATATTAGACCAGAGATAGAGCATCTCCAGTTTTAATTTCTTTTTCTGATCCCACATCATTGCCTCTGGAGTACTCCAAGAATCCATCCTAGGTCCTCTTCTTTTCATCATCTACTCTCTGCTGCTGTGGTAACATCATTCACAGATATAGAATCAGCTTCCACATGTACACTGGTGGCACACCGCTCTGACCTGTCTCACCACATTCTCTGACATCAAGTCCTGGATAAGTCACAATTTCTTCCAGTTAAGCTCAGAGGAGAATGGAACTATCGCCTTAGGGCCCTTGACACCAATTCCATCCTCCTTGCCACAACCATAATGAACCAAACTGTTTGCAATCACGACTCTATATTTAACCCAGAGCTCAGCTTAACAAACTTGTATCCTCCCCATCACAAAGACCACCTACTTCCACCACCACATCATTATCATCTGCCTCAGCCCATTTTCTGCTCGGCATTGTTGACCTACAATCCTGATCCCACAATGCCTCAGATTTCAAATTCTCATCCGTATCTTTACTCTCACTCTTTTCTGTAATCTCCTCCAAACCGACACTCCAAGAGCTTCCCCCATGATCCCCCACGCAATCTCAGAACTCTCCGATTCCCATCTCTGGCTTTTTAAGTATCTCTGCATGCTCTTTGCCCTATCGAGAGCAGCCATGTCTCAGGCTTTCAACCACTTCAACCTCACACTCTAATTCCCTGTTTAATGCCTTTCACTTCCCTCTCCTCCTTTTAAGGCCCTTCTTAAAATCTACTACTTTGACCAAGTTTTTGATCAGCCCTCCTAATATCTCTAGTTGGTTTGGCTTCCATTTATGTCTGATTACATACCTGTTCAGTGCCTTGGGTCATTTTTCTACATCAATGGCTATACAAATTTACATGTTGTTCTAACTCTATGTTAGGTTATTGTGCTTAACTCTTCTAAATTAATATTTTGGATATTACAGCATGAGCCAAGAGGACCAAAAACCAGATTATTCATGGTATTAAGAAAGGTGATTTTTTTTTTTTGAAAGTCGAACTCATGACATATTTTCTGTGAAAAGATTAAACTGTCAGTGACATTATTGTGTACAGACAGCATTGCTAAAATGGAGTGGCTGGCTCAGAGATTTAACACAGTGGAACCCTGGGCTCTTGCAATTCCATCAGGAGCCTGAAGCATCTTTGGTCAAGTGCTGTATCAAGTGTCAGTAAGGCATACAGCACCATCAGTTAGCAAGGATTTTAGGAGGCTGTATACAAGAGCAGGAGCTGGATATTGGACATGGACTAAATGTGTGTCATCTTAAAGGATACTTTCAGGTAAAAGTAGTTAAAGGCATTTCAACCCATGTTACTCTAGAAACTAAGATATTTTATTTAACTCAGCTGATTTAAACCTGATTTAACATTAAAAGCTTGGCCATGGCAATGTGATTGGGTCTAAAGACTTGAATTGGACAAATCCAACGTAAGTGAATGAAAAAACTGAAAAGTAAGAATGGACACGAAGGGAAGAGAGTAAGCAAAAACTAGATAAGCTGCAATTAAAACAAAGATAAGCTTTAAAGATTTGTGGATGAGCGGACGATAGATGAAGCAGGCTTAATAGCCCTTACGTTCCTTCACAGTTGAAATTGATGCTCATGGTCCCACCTTTTATTAAACCATTCTGTTTACATGAGTGATAGTCTCAAGATGTTATAGGAAGTGGAAGGGGATTGAGGATCCCACCATTGCTATCTTCAGTAGCTTTCCCCCAGCTTCGTGAGAACTAGCAGGAAGACTGTCCAAAAAAGAACAAGTGAGGCAGAATGAGAATGCCGGCACATGTGCAGCTTTTCCCATTTTGACAGTGAATGAAAGCACAAAGCCAGTGCACAGATGGGCAAGAAGAGTCTGCTGGGCAGGGCATTGGTAGCTGCACAGGATTTCACCAGTGAAATTACATATTCATCTTCTCAAAATTGGTCCATGTCTCAGGCTGTGTGAATGAATTTTGGGTCTCGACAAGTTCAGCTTAAAAACAAATACTGGATTGGTCGTATTTACAAACAAACCCAATATTCCTTTTATAAACAAAAAGGGATGAAAGCTTCCATATTCACAAAGACAAACTGGCAGAATCTCAAATTTTCAATTAAGGCCTAAATTGCTCAAATGCCACAACAGCATCAGCCCAAGTCCCAATTCTAAATCTGAGTGTTTCAATTACTAGTCCATTTATCGGTAATAAATTGACCAAAAAGACTCATTCTTAATTTAAAGATTCTGACTGTTTAGCATCTAATTCATCTTGCTGTGACTGGCTATATTAATAAATAGATGGATCTACAGTGAATGATACAAGGCTGAATTATCCCCTTACATGCAAACTGTTCAATTCCCTGCTTCTATGCTGCTCACGAAAATATCCCCAAGATATCTGGCCAAAATTGAATTTGGCTTCCTTTTCGACCATTAATTTCCTATCGCAAGCATGGTTATATCCTTTCCTGCATTAAAAATCTAACCATCTGTAACTATGGGAAAGATCAGGAAAGGCATGTTTTTGATTACTTTATTGCCTTTATCCAACTAATGCAATGTTGATATTCAGCTTTTAAATCAGTTTCTAGAAGCATAATTTAGAGCGTCTATAAAAGTTGAATACATAAAATATTTTTGTTTGCTGGTGAGGAGCTGGTGCAGTCAACAGTTCTATAACTTCTAAAAAAAAAATCACATTCTGAAGTACATAGCAGTCTTTAAAAATTCATTTATGGGATGTGGGCGTCGCTGGCTAGGCCAGCATTTATTGCCCATCCCTTAACCCTTGAAGGGACAGAAACCTAAACACACACTTAATAACAAGCACATATGATCATCTGTTTTTGGTGCGGTTTTCACTGAGTGTAGTTCACCTTCAACATAGAAAGGAGTAAACTACCAAATGAGGATGTGGAGGCAAAAAGAAATTATGGGTCATTGCCCTTGGATCCGCTTGCACCCCCTCCCAAATTTTTTTTTACATCTAAACGCAGTGACATATTGTATAGCACTTTTCCCATGAATGCCAGTACCGCTCATATGCCTCACTTTAGAGGCTGCTGCTCAAGTAAAAACGTAGATGTCAGCTCAGTAGTAGCATGGTCAGCTCTGAGTCAGAAGATTGTGGGCTCAAGACCCATTCCAGAGACTTCAGCACATAATCCATGCTGACACCTCAGTGCCACACTGAAGTAGTTCTACGTTGTTGGCGGTGCCATCTTTCAGATGACATGTTAAGCCAAGGCCTTGTTTGCCATCTCAGGTAGACATATAAAATTCCATGGAACAATTTCAAAGAACAGCATGGGACTTATTCCCGGTGTCCTGGTGAATATTTATCCCTCAACCAACATCATTAAAACAAATTGCCTGGTCCTAATCACAATCCTGCTTGTGGCAGCTTGATGTGTGCAAACTGGCTGCTTCATTTCCTGCACCAAAACAGTGACTACACATCAAAATTACACCATTGGCTATAAGTGCTTTAAACCTTCTTGATATTGTGAAAGGGTAAATATAAATGCAAGTTCATTCTTTCTATTGAAAAGGAACTAGTCCAAGCCATTCGTGCCAGCTGTGGCAACAGAATTCTATCCTAACCCAATGGCCATATCCATCACTTTGAAGGTCATCAGGAACAAGCGTTTTAGCTGATTTATTTATTCCTCTCGAGGTACTGAGCCTCCCATTCCTGCCATGGCTAAGAGGCACGAGTGGAAAGGAAGATGGCTGTGGTTGCTGGAGGTCAGTCATCTCAGCTCCAGGGCATCACTGCAGGAGTTCCTCAGGGTAGTGCCCTCATCCCAACAATCTTCAGCTGCTTCATCAATGACCTTCCTTCCATCACAAGGTCAGAAGTGGGGATGTTCGCTGATGATTGCACAATGTTCTGCACCATTTGTGACTCCTCAGATTTTGAAGCAGTCCATGTCCAAATGCAGCAAGACCTGGACAATATTCAGACTTGGGCTGACAAGTGGCAAGTAACATTTGCTCCACACAAGTGACAGGCAACGACCATCTCCAACAGGAGAGAATCTAACCAGCGACTCTTGACGTTCAATGGCATTACCATCGCTGAAGTCCCCACTATCAACATCCTAGGGGTTACCATTGACCAGAGACTGAACTGGACTAGCCATATAAATACTGTGGCTGCAAGAGCAGGTCAGAGGTTAGTAATTGTGCAATGAGTAACTCACCTCCTGACTCCCCATAGCCTGTCCACCATCTACAGGAGTGTGATGGAATACTCCCCACTTGCCTGGATGAGTGCAGCTCCTACAACACTCAAGAAGCTTGACATCATCCAGGACAAAGCAGCCTGCTTAATTGGCACCACATCCACAAACATTCACTCCCTCCACCACCAACACACAGTTGCAGCAGTTTGTACCACCTACAAGATGCACTGCAGGAATTCACCAAGGCTCCCTGGACAGCACCTTCCAAATCGACGACTACTACCATCTAGAAGGACAAGGGCAGCAGATAGATAGGAACACCACCAGCTGGAAATTCCCCTCCAAGTCACTCACCATATTGACTTGGAAATATATCACCATAGAACCATGGAAAAGTTACAGCACAGAAGGAGGCCATTTGGCCCATCTTGTCCATGCCAGCCCAAGGACACCCAGGTGTGCTTTCTAATCCCACCTTCCTGCACCCGGCCCATAGCCCTGCAGCTTACAGCATTTTAGGTGCAGATCCAGGTACTTTTTAAAAGAGTTTAAAGTTTCTGCATCTCCCATCAACTTGGGCAGCGAATTCCAACGCCCACTACACTCTGCGTAAAAAAGTTCTTCCTCATGTCCCCCCTACACCTTCTGCCACTTATCTTGAACCTATGTCCCCTGGTTCTAGAATTCTCCATCAAGGGAAACAATTTTATCCTGTCCACTCTATCTATTCCCCTCATAATTTTGTACACCTCAATCAAGTCACCTCTCAGCCTTCTTTGTTCTAAGGAAAATACCCCCAACCTATCCAATCTCTCCTCGTAGCTACACTTTTCTAACCCTGGCAACATTCTTGTAAACCTCCTCTGCACTCTCTCCAGAGCTATTACGTCCTTCCTGTCATGTGGTGACCAGAACTGCACACAATACTCCAGTTGTGGCCTCACCAGTGTTGTATACAATTCCAACATTATATCCTTACTTTTATATTACGTGGGATACAGGGTAATTTGATAAGGTGGATTCAAAATTAGCTTAGTTGTAGGAGACAGAGGGTGATGACAGAAGGATGTTTTAGTCACTGGAAGCCAGTGTCCAGTGGCGTACCACAGGGATATGTGCTCAGTCCCCTATTATTTGTCATTTGTATAAACGACATAGATGACTATGTGGGGGGTAGGATTAGTAAGTTTGCGAATAACACATAGATTGGCCGGGTGGTTAACGGTGAGGATGAGTGTCTTGGGCTACAGGAAGATATAGACGGGATGGTCAAATGGCCAGATATGTGGCAGATGGAATTTAACCCTGAAAAATGTGAGGTGATACACTTTGGAAGGAGTAATTTGACAAGGAAGTATTCAATGAATGGCATGGCACTGGGAAGTTCTGAGGAACAAAGAGACCTTGGCGTGTGTTTCCATAGGTCTCTGAAGGCAGAGGGACACGTTAGTGGGGTGGTGAAAAAGGCATGTGGGACACTTGCCTTTATCAATCGAGGCATAGATTACAAAAGTAGGGAGGTCATGTTGGAGTTGTATAGAACCTTAGTGAGGCCACAGCTGGAGTACTGTGTGCAGTTCTGGTCGCCACATTATAGGAAGGATGTGATTGCACTGGAGGGGGTGCAGAGGAGATCCGCCAGGATTTTGCCTGGGATGAAACATTTAGGTTATGAAGAGAGGTTGGATAGACTTGGGTTGTTTTCGTTGGAGCAGAAAAGACTGAGGGGCGACCTGATCGAGGTGTACAAGATTATGAGGGGCATGGACAGGGTGGATGGGAAGCAGCCTTAGTTGAAGTGTCAGTCACAAGGGGGCATAAGTTCAAGGTGAGGGGCAGGAGGTATAGGGGGGATGTAAGGAAAAGCTTTTTTACACAGAGGGTGGTGACGGTCTGGAATGCACTGCCTGGGAGGGTGGTGGAGGCGGGTTGACTCACATCCTTTAAAAAGTACCTGGATGAGCACTTGGGACATCATAACATTCAAGGCTATGGGCCAAGTGCTGGTAAATGTGATTAGGTAGGTAGGTCAGGTGTTTCTCACATGTCGGTGCAGACTCGATGGGCCAAAGGGCCTCTTCTGCACTGTGATTCTGTGATATTCTATACCTCTGCCAATGAAGAAGAGCATTCCATTTGCCATCTTTACAACCTTGTCTATTTGAACTGCTGCCTTCAGGGATCTGTGTACTTGTACGCCAAGATCTCTCACTTCATCCACCCCTCTTAGTATATTCCCATTTATTGTGTAATCCCTGTAACTGTTTGACCTCCCTAAATGTATGACCTCACACTTCTCTCTGTTAAAATCCATCTGCCACTTTACCGCCCACTCCACCAACCCATCTATATCATTTTGGAGATTATGGCTATCCTCTACACTATCCACTACTCGGCCAATATTTGGGTCATCTGCAAATTTCCCAATCGTGCCTCCCACGTTCACGTCCAAATCGTTAATATATAACACAAACAGCAAGGGTCCCAACACCGAGCCCTGTGGAACACCACTTGAGACAACTTTCCATTCGCAAGGGCATCCAACGACCATTACCCTATGTTTCTTGTTGCAAAGCCAACCTTTTATCCAGTTTGCCACATTACCCTGAATCCCATGGGCTTTTACTTTCCTGACCAATCTGCCATGTGGAACCTTGTCAAATGCCTTGCTAAAATCCATTTACACAACATCCACTGCACTACCTTCATCAACCCTTCTTGTCACTTCCTCAAAGAATTCAATCAAATTTGTGAGGCAAGACCTTCCTTTTACAAATCCATGCCGACCATCCCTGACTAGTCCGTGCCTTTCCACATGACAGTTAATCCTATCTCTCAGGACTGATCCTACTAATTTGCTCACCACCGATGTAAGACTAACTGGCCTATAATTGTTTGGCATTTCCTTTGATCCCTTTTTAAACAATGGAACTACATTTGCATTTTTCCAGTCCTCTAGTACCTCCCCTGTATCTAGTGAAGATTGGAAAATCATCCTCAGAGCATCTGCTATCTCCTCCCTGACTTCCTTCAGCAGCCTTGGAAACAATCCATCTGGCCCTGGTGACTTATCCACTTTCAAGGATTTCAGCCCGTCGAGTACTTCCTCTCTCTTTATGACTATCCCGTCCAATATCTCGCAGTGTTCCTCCTGGACTACTATATCTACATCCTCCCTTTCCTTTGTAAACACGGAGACAAAATATTCATTCAAAACTCTTCCCACAGCCTCTGCATCTACACACAAGTTCCCATCTTCATCTCTGATAGGTCCCACATTTTCCTTAACTAACCTTTTAGCGTTAATGTATTGGTAAAACATCTTTGGGTTATCTTTAACTTTACTTGCTAATCTTTTTTCATGCCCTCTCTTTGATTTCCTTATTTCCTTTTTTACTTCGTCCCTGCACTTCCTATATTCGTCTAGGCTATCTGCAGTGCTTAGTTCTTTGTGCCTATCATACGCTTTCTTTTTCTGTTTGATCTTCCCCTGTATTCCTCTAGACAACCAGGGGGGATTTGGCGGTACCACTCTTATTTTTGTAGGGGACATGTCCACTTTGTACAATTAGGATCTCGCTTTTTAGGGCTTCCCACTGGTTTTCCACTGTTTTATCCTCCAGCAGTGCTGTCCAGTCCACCTCAGCCAAGTCCCTTCTCATTTCTGCAAAATTTGCTTTCCTCCAGTTCAAGACTTTTACTCCTGCCTTATCTCTATCCTTTTCCATGATAATGCTAAATCTAACTGAATTGTGATCACTGTCCCCGATATGGTCGCCAACTGTCACTTCACCCACTTGCCCTTCTTCGTTTCCCGAGACTAGGTCTAGAATTGCATCTCCTCTCATTGGGTCTGTCACTAATTGGTTGAAAAAATTTTCCTGGACACACTGCATGAATTTTTCTCCCTCAGTGCCCCTTATATTGTTTGAATCCCAGTTGATATTAGGATAGTTGAAGTCTACAATTATTGCCCTCTTGTTCTTACAAGCAGAAATTTGCCTACATATTTGTTCTTCTATCTCCCTTTCACTATTTGGGGGTCTGTACTATACTCCCAGTAGTGTGACTGCCCCTTTTTTATTTCTAAGCTCAATCCATAAAGCCTCGTTGTTGACCCATTTAGTATATCATCCTTTCTCACAACTGGAATTGTTTCTTTAACCATTAGTGCTACCCCCCTCCTTTTTCATCTCCTACTCTATCGTGTCTGAAGACTCTATAACCAGGGATATTTAGCTGTCAGTTTTGTCCCTCCTTTAGCCAGGTCTCCATTATAGCAATGACATCCTGCTGCCATGTGTCTACCTGTGCCCTTAACTCATCTACCTTGTTTGTAATACGCCTTGCATTGAAGTATAAACAGTTTAACCCTGTCAATTTCCTTTGCTGGACACTTTTTAAACTTTGCTTCTCCTGTAACTCCATGTCTATCACAGCGTCCCGAGCTAATGTTCTACCTACATTTTTTTGAACTGAATCTGACCTATCTGATCCTATTCCTGGGATCCCATTCCCCTGCCACACTAGTTTAAATACTCCCCAACAGAACTAGAAAAAACCCCCTGCAAGGACACTGGTCCCAGCTCTGCCTGGGTGCAGCCCGTCCAGTTTGTAAAGGTCCCACCTTCCCTAGAACCAGTCCCAGTGCCTCAAGAATCTGAATCCCTCCTAGCTACACCAACTCTCCAGCCACGTGTTCATGTGGTCTATCCTCTTATTCCTGCTCTCACTAACATGTGGAACTGGGAGTAATCCTGAAATTACTACATTTGAGGTCCTGCATTTTAATTTATCTCCTAACTCCCTGTACTGAGCTTGCAGGTCCTCATCCCTTAGTTTACCTATGTCGTTGGTACCAATATGTACCATGACCACTGGCTGCTTACCTTCCCTCCCCAGAATATCCTGCAGCCGCTCCGTGACATCCCTCCCCAGAATATCCTGCAGCCGCTCCGTGACATCCCGGACCCTGGCGCCAGGGAGGCAACATACCATCCTTGATTCACGTTTGCAGCCACAGAAGCTTCTGTCTGTGCCCCTAACACTATAGCCCTGCCACTTGTTTTCCTCCCACCCCTCTGAGCAGCAGAGCCACCCACAGTGCTGTGAACTTGGCTGTTGCTGTTTCCCCCTGAGAGGCCATTCCCCCCCAACAGTATCCAAAG
This sequence comes from Cetorhinus maximus, assembly GCF_964194155.1. NCBI lineage: Eukaryota > Metazoa > Chordata > Chondrichthyes > Lamniformes > Cetorhinidae > Cetorhinus > Cetorhinus maximus. Next base: position 55,126,979 of record NC_135887.1, read on the forward strand.
CGGTATATCTGTTAGAGAGGGGGATGACCAGAGCAGACTCCTGCACTACCTTCCTTAGTCTTTTACTGTTCCTGATGGTCACCCATTCCCTTTCTGTCTGTGTAATCTTCACCTGCGGTGTGACCACTCGCTAAACGTGCTATCCACGACTTGCTCAGCATCGCGGATGCTCTACAATGAGTCCTCCCACAGCTCCAGCTCCAGCTCCGAAATCCAGCTACCTAGAAGCTGCATTTGGACACACCTTCTGCACACATGGTCAACAGGGACGCTGGAAGCGTCCCTCTTTTCCCACATCCTGCAGGAGGCACATATCACGGGTCTGAAATCTCCTGCCATGACGTCCCTCTCGATTAAGCTAGTTACCCCCTTAAAAAAATACACTAGCTCAGGGCCTTATTTATGTTAGCTAGGAACCTTGTTTCTTGACTAATTATACTTGTACAGTACTACTCTATTTTTTTTTTAGCTCCTACCTCAGTATTAAGCAATGAATAACTTTAATAGATTGAAAAAAAAACTCACCAGGATTTACTCACCAATCACCTGCTTTTTTGTTTTAAAATTCACTTTCAGAAGAGTGTCACTCGCAAGTCTGGTGCACTCCTGAAGGGACTGCCTCTCCCTTTTTTTTTGGTTTGAGGGGGCAGGGACGGAAACACCACAGCAATGTAATGTTTGGGGCTATTCCGTTCTTTGGCAGTGGGTCCTCCTTGATCCCCTTCTGAGTCGCGGTGTCTGCGGTGACTTTTCCCAGAATGCTTCAGTCACTTCTCACTACCACCCTCTGTTGGATCCGCATTACCCTAGGTCTCTGGATTACTAGTCCAATGATGATACCACCAAGCTATCATCATTCCTTCATTGTCGCTGAGTCAAAATCCTGGAACTCCCTTCCTAACAGCACTATGGGTGTACCTACACCACATGGACTGCAGCGGTTCAAGAACATCTGAAAGATGGCACCACCACCACCTTCTCAAGGGCAACTGGGGATGATCAATATATGCTGGCCCAGCCACCGAAATCCACATCCCATGAATGAATTAAAAAAAAGATAAGTTAACACAAACTGAATAGTGGAGCAGGAATCTTCCTGATCTGCACAAATTAGTAACAAAGTAAGAGGCTCATTTGCCCACAGAGCCATCCAAGAAGCCAGGAACAGGCTCTTTTCAAACTGCTTCATTAACAATAAGGCACATCTTCCTCTAAGTCAATTTACTGTTATAATTCTTCATTCTGGATTTACATCTCTGAAGAGAATTTAGTGGGGTTAAAATTTATACATCATTATCCAAAATAAATGCAAAATTTAGATGTGATCTCCAAAGTATCTAACCCAAATACCAGATATAGAATTAGTTGGCCAGCTTAACCCCAAGGTTGGCTTACATCTCTGTTCACAAAGTTTGGAACACAAAACCATGATAAAGTCATGCTGCCATGCTTGAGTCTATGAAGAATCACCCAATGGATATCACTAAATAAAGCTTCAAATGCCTCTCACAACTCCAGATACTTACAGGTGCTTGTCACCTAGAAATGATCACTGAATAAGGCATTAACATACTGGATAAAAGGCATTGAACACAGGATGCAGGAATTGCTGGCTGAAAAGAAGACCACAGTTCATCTAATTCATCTTCTATCATCCTGGCAGTTGAATACTTCAGCAATAACGGATTACTGACTATTCATGGTAATCAAACTATATCAATTAGTCTGCAACAGACCAAGATATGAGGAAAGCTTGTCAAAAATCTCTGCGAACCATAGGTCAAAAGTCACCTGTTCCTCCCAAGCATGCTCAACTCACCATATCCATGTCTGAAATTACTTACATACGCTACCTCAAAATGTTATCTTCCAGAAGAAAATCTATCTAATTTACATTTAAATGAATAAATACGAACTGCTCCATTGTTTCACTAGGGAACTTGTTCCATAGATGGACCACACATTCACTGAAATGTTGTCACAGCTTAGATTTTTTATAAATGCTTCTTTGAGCGCATGCCGTGTCTGCTGGTGCTACTGTTCTGGACAAGGTGAAACAGCTCATCATGGTCCATTTTACCTACTCCTTTTAAAATCCTAACTCAGTAATTTTTATCAATGAGAACATGCCCAAATTACATGATCACTCATCCAATCCTCTCACCACCTCGCTTACGAGTCAGGAGGGTATAGAGTCGTAGAGAAAAGAAAGCGTAGAAGGCGGCCATTCAGCCCATCATGCCTGTGCCTGGTCCTTGATAGAGCTATCCACTTAATCCCACTTCTCTGCTCTTTGGCCTTGCCTTGTAATTCTTTCCCTTCAAGTATTTATCCAATTCTATTTTCAATGTTACTACTGAAACTGCTTCCACTACCTTTTCAGGCAGGGCACTCCAGATCACTCAGATAAAAGTAAAAAAACTGCAGATGCTGGAAATCCAAAACAAAAATAAAAATACCTGGAAAAACTCAGTAGGTCTGGCAGCATCTGCGGAGAGGAACGCAGTAAACATTTCGAGTCCATATGACTCTTCAACAGAAATAAGTAAAAATAGAAGAGGTGAAATTTAAGCTGTTTTAAGGGGGGTTGGGACAAGAAGAGCTGGATAGAGGGCCAATAGTAGGTGGAGATAGCCAAAAGATGTCATAGACAAAAGGGCCAAAGAGGTGTTGAAGGTGGTGATATTATCTAAGGAATGTGCTAATCAAGGGTAGAAAGCAGGACAAGCAAGGTAGATAGCCCTAGTGGGTGTGGGGTGGGGGGAAGGGATCGGAATAGGCTAAAAGGTAGAGATAAAACAATGGATGGAAATACATTTAAAAATAATGGAAATAGGTGGGAAAAGAAAAATCTATATAAATTATTGGGAAAAAAAGGTGGGGGGGAATCGGAAAGGGGGTGGGGATGGAGGACAGGAGTTCATGATCTAAAATTGTTGAACCCAATATTCAGTCCAGAAGGCTGTAAAGTGCCTAGTCGGAAGATGAGGTGCTGTTCCTCCAGTTTGCGTTGAACTTCACTGGAGCACTCCAGATCACTCGCTGTGTTTAAAAAAAGCATTTCTTCCTGTTGCCTCTAGCTCTTTAACAAATCACCTTAACTATGTATTCTTTAATTTATTATGACCTTAGCAATGTTATTTGCTGCGCAAACCAAATCCCAGACGACAACTTAGCTTATGGGCCATACATTTTTTGTATTCTGAAAATGAGAGAAAAACATACTGATTTCAGCAGCAAGAAGTCCAGCAACACTTTTGGGATTTTAAAAATTAAAAGTTAAAGTTTTATTAACAAGAATAAAAGAAAACTTAAGCATACATGATTACAATTGCACAATTAAAATTAGGCTTAGAAAATATTTCCCCAAAGACTCCTTGCTTGGTCAGGCCCACAAGTAACACCTTCCAGGCAACATTCCCTTATGGGGATACCTTCCATCTTGTTGTGTGGCACTACCAATGTGCTAAATGGGATCAATTTCGAACAGATCAAGCAACTCAAGACAGGGCATCCATGAGGCGCTGTGGGCCATCAGCAGCAGCATTGTACACAATCTGTAACGTCTTGGCCTGGCATATCCCCCACTCTACCATCACCATCAAGCCAGGAGATCAACCCTGGTTCAATGAAGAGCGCAGGAGGGCATGCCAGGAGCAGAACCAGGCATACCTAAAAATGAGGTGTCAACCTGGTGAAGCTATGACGAAGGACTACCTGTGTGCCAAACAACATGAGCAGTAAGTGATAGACAGACCTAAGTGATCCCACAAGCAACGGATAACATCTAAGCTCTGTATTGCTGCCACATCCAATCATGAATGGTGGTGGACAATTAAACAACTCACTGGAGGAGGCAGCTCCACGAATATACCCATCCTCAATGATGGAGGATCCCAGCACATCAGTACAAAAGGTAAGGCTGAAGCACTTGCAACAATCTTCAGCCAGAAGTGCTGAGTGGATGATTCATCTTGGCCATCTCCGGAGGTCCCCAGCATCAAAGATGCCAGTCTTCATCCAATTCGATTCACTGCGTGTGATACCAAGAAACAGCTGAAGGCACTCGATGCTGCTAGAACTATGGGCCCTGACAATATTCTGGCAATAATACTGAAGACTTGTGCTCCAGAACTTTCTGCGCCCCTAGCCAAGCTGCTCCAGTACAGCTACAACACTGGCATCGACCCGACTTTGTGGAAAATTGCCCAAATATGTTCTGTACATGGAGGCAGGACAAATCCAACACAGCCAATTACCGCCCCATCATTCTACTCTCCATCATCAGTAAAGTTAAGGAAGGGATCAAGAACAGTGCTATCAAGAGGCTCTTGCTTAGCAATAACTAGCGCCCAGTTTGGGTTCCACCAGGGCCACTCAGCTCTTGACCTCATTACAGCCTTGGTTCAAAAATGGACAAAAAGATTTGAACTCCTGAGGGTGAGAGTGGCTGCCCTTGATGTCAGGGCCGCATTTGACCAAGTGTGGCATCAAGGAGCCCAAGCAAAACTGAAGTCAATGGAAATCGGGGGGGAAACTCTCCACTGGTTGGAATCATACTTAGCACAAAGGAAGATAGTTTTGGTTGTTGGAGGTCAGTCATCTCAGCTCCAGGACATCACTGCAGGAGTTCCACAGGGTACTGTCCTTGGCCCAACAATCTTCAGCTGCTTCATCAATGACCTTCCTTCCATCATAAGGTCAGAAGTGAGGATGTTCGCTGATGATTGCACAATGTCCAGCACCATTCCTGACTCCTCAGATACTGAAGCAGTCCATGTCCAAATGCAGCAAGACCTGGACAATATCCAGGCTTGGGCTGACAAGTGGCAAGTAACATTCGCACCACACAAGTGCCAGGCAATGACCATCTCCAACAAGAGAGAGTCTAACCATCGTCCCTTGACGTCCAATGGCATCACCTTCACTGAATCTCCCACTATCAACATCCTGGGGGTTACCATTGACCAGGAACTGAACTGGACTAGCCATATAAATACTGTGGCTGCAAGAGCAGGTCAGAGGCTAGGAATCCTGCTATGAGTAACTCACCTCCTGACTCCCCAAAGTCTGACCACTATCTGCACAAGTCAGGAGTGTGATGGAGTACTCCCCACTTGCCTGGATGGGTGCAGCTCCCACAACTCCCTCCCTCACAGCACTCTGGGTGCACCTACACCACATGGACTGCAGCAGTTCAAGAAGACAGCTCACTACCACCTTCTCAAGGGCAAGGAGGTATGGGCAATAAATGCTGGCCCAGCCAGCTAAGCCCACATCCCATGAATGAATAAAAAAAAAGTTGTCCAATCTCATCCTGAAAAATAACACCTCCCATCATCGTGAAGCACTCCAGCTACTGAACCACCAAGAGCCACCTAAATTTACTCAGAGGGCTGAAAACATGCTAATGTTCACTGTAGTTGGTGATTAGTAAACTGAAATTCAATATGCTCAGTAACTATCAATGCCAAAAGGATGTTGTTCAAGTCTGACATTGTTTATGCAGCAGTAGTTGCAGAAATCTTCTCACAAATAAAATTGCACAATTAGTCGATTTAGCAACCACTTCCAGAAGAGGTAGAAAACCTCAAAGATTCTTCACTGTCAGTCAGTTTAGAGAATCTAAAGTTAATGCCTTGCTATGTACTATATCAAACCATATTAACTGGATATTAATTAACAGATTAATTAATTCCTTTATTAAAAAGCTTAGTTGAATTTTCAACCAAAGCAAGTTGCAATACTATCAATAAGATATAAGCTAAAAAAAACAGCTTTTGATAGTATTTATCAACATTAACTTCAATTTAAAGGAACCCTAAAAAACTTGCATGAAAAAGAAAATTTGAGCATTGCAATTACAGAAATTTATTAAAAGAAATAAATTTGTATCTGCTTACTGCGTGGACCATTATCAGAAGCACTGCATCATTACCCATTCCATTTAAATTCCAGCTGTTCCTCATAACCTGAGATTTATGTAAATATTCAAGAAATTCTAGTGAATTTTCACATTTAAAGCATGCAAAAGCCATCCTCGTGATTAAATATACAAGAGAGGTAAATTGACAGTAAATAACTGGTGGTTAAACAGAAGAGAGATTTTCTATGCAGTTATCTTCTGGTCCAAATTCTATTTCAGGGCCTTCTGTCGAAGGCATTTTTATTTCAGAAGCATGTGGCATAAACTAAATGTGGATATACTTTTGCTTAATGTACGCATGTGCAAAGAAATCCAGTGTTTTTCTCATTTGGATTTCTGCTCTTATCCTCTGCAATGATCTTTTACTGTAAGCTATGCGAACACAGAAAATAATTTAACCAGAAATAATTCTAAATGAAGGATTTTTTTAAAATTGGAAACGTGGAAGGAAAGTCCTCCTATTGAAAGAATATTGGGGAGAGATTGTTACCATCGGGATGAAGCCAAACAAAAGTGATTTCCACTACAACAGTATCGTTCAATGTGATTTATATCGCTGAACAACAAGCAAATGAGAAAAGGCTTTCCAAATATTTCATTAAGAAGTTGGCCCTTTTGAACTTAAACATGTTTACAAACTTGAACATCTGCAAGGTGCAATAAAAGCAAAAAATGGTAACATAAGATCATAAGAAATAGTAGTAGGAATAGACTATTTGGCCCTTCAAGCCTGCTCCTCCATCCAAGATGATCATAGCTGATCCACTACCTCTGCTGCACCTTCTCACACTATTTGCATATTTCTTGATTTCCTCAGTATCTAAAAATCTATTGATCTCTGACTTGAATCTACACAATAACTAAGCTTTCTGCGGTGCGGAATTCCAAAGATTCACAACCTTAGGATTGAAGGAATCCTAAATGGCTGACCCTTTATTCAGAGACTGTGGCCCCTAGTTCTAGATTCCCCTGTTAGATATCGGGGGAGAGACACACCTCTGGATATGATAATCTAGGTGACCCATTGCACTCAGGGTTCTTGACCAATTCTGACCTACAAGGTACAGGCTCACATTCTTTAATCAAGTCAGAGAGTTTGTTAAGTATCACAGCGAAATAATAAATTAATACATAACAATGGCAATAGGTGTACAGCAAGATTCAGCTCTGAAGGCTCCTGCTTCCAAGCACTCTGAGGCACAGTCTTCTCTTTTTTGCTTCCTGTGTTCTGTTGACTGTAATTTGTCTGTCTTTTTCTCGATGTGTCAACGACGTCCTGTAGCCTCCTTCCTTTTATCCCCATTGAGAGACCCTTACTATGCCATATTAGGCAATAGTCTGTCCTGGTTAGTATGACTGGATCAAGTTGGCAACATGGATCCCATACGCCCCAACATGTAGGCACTTACAGGTCTTTCCTGATTTTCCAAAGGTTCTAAGATTCATATTTCTCTTAATTGCTCAACTTCAGCAAATCGGCAGTTTCACATTCATTTTATCCTTTATTTTCTGCAAGCAAGCACTAAACTTTCCATCTTAACTCTTCCATTGTTCTCATACAAAGGTTTTAACCGAGTATAGCTTTGAAAAACATTTCATACTGAAGCAAGCAGTATTAACTCAAACAGATTTCAATATATTAGCACACATAACATATAATTAGTTCTATTAATTTAACTGTTCTATCTTTCATAAACATAAAATATGTTGTAGTCTTTTGCCTTTGTAATGGTCCATAGGAGTTGATGTGTGGTCCCCTTTCCAGCTACACAGCTTCCTATTTTTCAGTGTGAGCAGTTTCACACATACATATATTCCAACATTGACAAATTCACATATTTCAGCAAAGCTAACTATCATGCTTTGCAGTCCAACCTCAACATTAGTTTTTCAAGAAGAATATTATAGACAAACCATAAAAATCTACTAATCCCAACATCCCGGGCAGGAATATATTCTCCCAGCATCTGCTCTGCAAGTCCCTTCAAAATTTCATATGTTTCAATGAGATCACTTTTCATTCTTTTAAACTCGAGGGAATATAGGCCTCGTCTATTCAGCACCTCCTCAACGGCAAGTCCCTCATCCCAGAAATTGGCCAAAAGAAAACTTCTTGCACTCCCTCTAAGTCAAATATACCCTTCCTTTGGTAAGGAGACCATGCATACAAACATACGAATTAGGAACATTAGGCCATTCAGCCCCACCATTCAATAAGATCATGCCTGATTTGATTGTGGCCTCAACTCCCCATTCTGCCTACCCGATAACCTCTGACTCACTTGTTGGTCAAGAATCTATCTACCTCTGCTTTAAAAATATTCATTGACCTTGCCTCCACCATTCTCTGGGGAAGTGAGTTCCAAAGATTCATAAACCTCAAAGAAAAAATTTCTTCTCATCTCCGTCTTTAATGGGAGACCCTTTATTTTTAAACTGTGTCCCCTAGTTCTAGTCTCTCCCACAGGAGAAACATCCTTTCAGCATCCACCCTGTCATTACCCTCAGGACCTTAAATGTTTCAATAGATCACCTAACAATCTTCAAAGCTTCAACTGAATACAGGCCCAGTCTGTTTAATCTTTCTTTATAAGATAACCCCTGCCCATCCCAGGTATCAATCAGGCGAACCTTCTCTGAACTGCTTCTAACGCATTTATATCCTTTCTTAAATAAGGAGACCAAAACTGTACACCGTACTCTAGATGTGGTCTCACCAACACCCTGTACAACTGTAACAAAACATCCCTGCATTTATATTCCATTTCCCAAACTGGACACGGTACTCCAAGTGTGGTCTCACCAAAGTACTATGTAATTGCAGTAAGACTTCTTCACTTTTATACTCAAATCCATCTACAATAAAGACTAATCAATCACTTGCTTTCCTAATTGCTTGCTGTACCTGCATGTTAACTTTCTGTGATTCATGTACAATGGAAACCAGGTCCCTCTGAATACCAACGTTCCCCATCTCCCATCTTTTAAAAAATATTCTGCTTTTCTATTTTTCTAACCAAAGTTGATAACTTCACATTATATTCCATTTGCCACATTCTTTCCCACTCACTTAATCCATCTAAAGCCTCTTTGCATGCTCCTCACAGCTTACTTTCCCATGTAGCATTGATATCAGCAGCAAATTTGGATGTGCCAAAGAATAGTTACAGCAGCTATGACTGGGCACCCAGCCATAAATAAACAGATATGTTTGAATATCAGAAATAATGATGGGACAAACTCTAATAACAGTAGTTATAACTTACATAAATTCTACATATAAATAATTGACAGAGAATGAATGCTGGCATTTTAAGAAATTCAGCAAGTTAAGCTAGCCAAACCAAAAATATTAGGAAAGCCAGAAGCAGTGCTGTGTCTTAACACTTCTTTTTGACACATTTCTTTTCATTTCCTCAAGACTTCACCTCCAAGTTAAAATATAAATGTCTGAAAAATCTGGGATATGTACATGACTACCATCACAGCACTACAGTCACTATTAATTCTAAACATAGCACTGTTCACTTATGACTGTAAGAAGGGGAGCTCAATTTAAATAGTGCAATCATACTGATTGCAAATTATGAACTTGGAAGACCAGCAAACATTTTGAAGCTTTCCTGCAACCTCAAAGATAATTATGGTTTTTGGATCCGGACCTTTAAACACATTTCAGAAGATAACAACAATACCACAGCAGGTTTGGGGTTTTAAAATAAAAGAAAGAGCAGACATAAATGTCAGCAATCTCAATTTCAGGGCAAACTACATGACAGTAAAACCTTTGCTGTTAGAAATGGTGCACTTTAATTGCTTTATTTAGAAAATTTAAAAATTTTAAAAGATATCCTACAAACACCACTCTTTAAAACATTGTACCTTATTTGGTCTTATGAAATCTGAAATAAGACTCACCTCTGCCTGAAAACTCTTCAGCAATGGTGCCACTAGTTTCCTCAAGTCCTGTAGTTAGACAGGTGGAAGGGGGGGGAAATCAGAGTGGGTAGGAAAGGTAAAAGAAAAAAGAGCTCATTAGCAAAACAGTAATGAAAAATTTCAATTTACTATATAATTGGTCTTATTCATCTTGTATTAGGTCATCATTTGCCAATTTATTAAACAATTTGCTGTCTGAAATAATGTTACCCATGCAATAGCATAGAAGGGAAGCAAACTCATTGTCAGTTTGTGTCCCACAAACTTTCAGTTAAAACCATGCAGTGAACTCCCCCCCACCCCCCTCCAGGTTTAGCTGATGAAAGCAGTGAATGACTCTGCCATACAGACAGGAGGTTGTAGGTTTGATTATGCTGCATTAGCTGATCTTAACAGGAGTGCAGTACAATTGGTTTCAGTATTCCTGGCTTCGATGTGAGTAAGTCAGCTAGGACTTGGTAACCTCAGCTGGAAAGTCTCCATGGATGTACAGGACAGGGTCCGGCCCATCTGTGATCTCCTCTACAATAGAGCAACCTGTTCACACTCTGGGCTCACACGTGAAGAATGTACATTTGCACAAAGTGCCGGAGTGTGCCTTATATCATATGTCAGGTTGAGTTAGTGCTTTTGGAAAGAGCGAAAACTTGAGAAACAAAACGAAATCACTGTTTAGTATTACATACTCTCCACCCTTACATTCCGCAGTTCCATATTATGTTAAATATGTCATATTGTTGAAAATTTTCTATAGAGCCTTCAAATAAATAAATTAAACATTTTCTATGATTGGGAAGATAATTTTCTTCTACTTCAAGTGTCAGGTTCTGTACCCTGTCCCCACTTGTATGTACTAACAACTAATAAAAAACAGCTTTTTATCTGTTTTTGGAATTTACAGAACATGCATTAACTAGCTGTGATTTTGCTTTATGACAATTCCGCCAGAACAGTACATAGAATGTTACCTGTTCCTTGGGACACACACCACTTTGATAGACCACAGGAAACTCTGTCCCTGGCTTCTGATCTAAAAATCTTCTTCAGTATTCGAGACTTCCCATTTCTCTTATTTTTGTGTCTTTGTGTCATTGCACACTGTAATTACTTGCTTGAATGTCAGTTATTCACATTTGATTTTCATTTATCAATCCAGGCATGTATCACAGTAAGTTTAGTTTACAAGCTAACAGGATAGAAGCAGGTTAATTTTATACAAACAACAACTTTTCTTCTTCTTAGGCAGTCCCTCGGGAGGTAGAGTGACTTTCTTCCACTCCAGGATTGTGGGTCCTGAGGTGACTAAAAAGTGCGGGTGGGTGGGATGCTCCGATTTTGGTACACTCCTTCCACTGTTTGTGCTTAGCCTCCAGCTGGGCCTGTTGGAGGCGTTCAAAATGGTTGGCACCTTCGCAGATGCTTCTTCTCCAGTTTGGGTGGTTTCGAGTAAGAGATTCCCAGATATCGGTGGGATTACTGTATTTTTTTAGGGACCCTTTGAGGGTGCCCCTGGAACCTTTCTTCTACCCTACTGGTAACCGCTTGCCGTGACAAAGCTCGGAGTAGACAGCTTGTTTTGGAAGTCTTGTGTCAGGCATGTGGACAATGTGGCCCTCCCAACGTGACTGATTAGCCATAACCAGCGCCTGAATACTGGGGATGGTGGCCTGAGAGGGGACATTGATATTGGAGTGCCTATCCTGCGATTTCATTTGCAGGATTTTGCAGAGTCATGACTGGTGATACTTCTCCAAGGGTTTAAGGTGCCTGTTGTACATTGTCCATGTCTCTGACACATACAGGGGGATAGATAGCACTGCAGCCCTGTAGACCATGAGCTTGGTGCTGGGTTTCAGGTCTTTGTCCTCAAACACTTTTCTTCAGTCAGCCAAAGGCTGCACCAGCACACTGAAGGTGATATTGAGTTTCATCATCGATGTCTGCCTTCTCTGAGAGAAGGCACCCAAGGTATGAGAAATGATCCATATTGTCCATTGGTTCGCCGTGGATCTTGATAGTCTGGGGGCAGTGTTACACAGCAGAGGCAGACTGATAGAGGACCTTTGTCTTCTGGATGTTTAGCTCATTCTTTCACAAGCTTCCGAGAATGCTTCGATGATAGTTTGAAGCTCAGCCTCTGAGTGGGCGTACTGCAGCTCAATAATCAAGGTTAGCATGTTCTTGGTTCTGGACTGGAGGCGGCACAGGTTTAATAGTTTCCCGCTTGTCCTGTAGAGTAGCTCCACTCTGGCAGGGAGCTTCATGGAGATGGGGTGGAGTGTTGTGGCAAGGCAGATGGAAAAGTGTGTTGGTGCAATGACACAGCCTTGCTTGACCCTAGTTTGCACTTATATTGGGTCTGTGGCAGGTCCGTTGGTAAAGATCACGGCTTGCTTGTATTCGTGCAGCAGGCAAAGGATGGTGACAAGTTTCGGTGGGCAGCCAAATTTGAGGAAGATGCTCCACAATCCTGCTTGGTTGATAGAGTTAAAGGCATTTATGAGGTAAAAGAAGGCCATGAATAGAGGCTGCCGCTGCTCTTTGTATTTTTCTTGAACTTGTCTTGCTGTGAAGATCATGTCCACTGAGCCTCTTGATGGACGGAATCCACATCGTGACTCCAGTAGCAACTCAGGTGATTGAGAAGGGCTCTTGCAACGACCTTCCCTGTGGCGGACAGCAGAGATATCCCTCTATAGATATAGCAGTTGGTCTTGTCTCCTTTTCTGAAGATGGTCACAATTACTGCCTGTACCATGCTCTCCTCCTTCCAGATGAGGGAGATGAGGTCATGTATTCGTGCCACGAGTGCTTTCTCCGCCATACTGTAGTCTTTCGGTAGGGATTCCATTTGCACCAACTGCTTTATGGATTCTTAGCTGTCGGATGGCTTTTCAACCTCATGTCGGGCTGGAATCACGTTGAGGTGGTGGCGGGTAGCATGCTGTGGAACGTAGTTGAGGGCACTCATACCGAGATCCGAGTCTTGGTTGAGGAGATCCTGGAGGTACTCCTTCCGAGTGCTGACTGCCTCTCTGTCCTTGATGAACCCCACTCCATTCTTAGCACTCAGTGGAATAGGTCCTTAGTTGCTTGGGCCATAAATGGTCTTCACTGCACTAAGAATCCACGCATGTCGCGGCTATTGATGAGTTGCTGTATTTCCTGTGCTCTTTCCACCCACCATCTGTTCTTTAGTTCACGGGTTTTTTGTTGGATCTCGGCCTTCATTTGTCTGTAGACCTGCTTTCTTTTCCTCAAATTTCGGTGGTGCTTCCAGTTCAGGAATGCCTTGCACTTGCGATTTAGTAGTCCCTGGATCTCCTGGCTGTGCCAAGTCAAACCAGATTTGATGTTTCCTGGTGGAAAAACCAAGAGTATCCTTGCAGGTGCTGATTATGGTAGATTTAAAATCAGTCCAGGCAGTATGGACATTCTGTGGTTCCTGTTCGTTGAGCGTGGTCAGGCTGCTTGGGAGGCATTGTCTGAATAGGTCTTTCTTCACAGAGTCCTCAAGCCCATTAACATTGATTTTCCTGCAGCACTTCTGCTGCCGCTGCTGTTTTTGGGCCAGGTTGATGGAGATTAGGCAATGGTCGGTCCAGCAGCCGTCAGCTCCTGTCATGGCACAGGTGATGCGCACATCCTTGCGGTCCCTCAATCAGACAATGGTGGAGTCAAGCAGGTGCCAATGTTAGGAGTGAGGGTTTTGTGATGTGGGGTCTTGTATTTGCCTCTCTGATGAAATAGGGTGTTCATTATGATCAGACCATGTTCTAGGAAATTTGTCAAGAGGAGGACTCCATTGGCGTTAGCTTTCCCTACACCTTCCTTGCCAATTATGCCTTCCCAGAGGGTTGTGTCCTTCCCTACTCTGGAATAGAAATCACTGAGGAGAATCAACTTGTCTTCCTTTGTAACACGTGACAGCAAGTAATCAAGGCTGCAGTAGAATTCCTCTTTGGCATCATCTGTTGCATCTGGCGTTGTGGCATACACGCTGACAACTGTTTCTGGACTAGGACAACTTGTTTTCAAAGATCAAAGAACAAAGAAAAATACAGCACAGGAACAGGCCCTTCGGCCCTCCAAGCCTACGCTGATAATATTATCCATCAACTAAAATATTTTCATTTCCAGGGTCCGAATTCCCTCTACTCCCATCCTATTCACGTATTTGTCAAGCTGCCTCTTAAATACCACTATCGTACCTGCTTCCACCACCTCCTCCGGCAGCGAATTCCAGACACTCACTACCATCTGCACAAAAAACTTGACCCGCACATCTCCTCTACAGTTTTCTCCTCTCACCTTAAATCTATGTCCCCTAGTAATTGACTCTTCCACCCTGGGAAAAAGCCTCTGACTATCTACTCTGTCCATGCCACTCATAATTTTGTAAACTTCTATCAAGTCGCCCCTCAATCTCCGTCGCTCTAGTGAGAACAATCCGAGTTTCTCCAACCTCTCCTCATAGCTAATAACCTCCAGACCAGGCAGCATCCTGGTAAACCTCCTCTGCACCCTCTCCAATGCCTCCATTTCCTTCTTGTAATGTGGCGACCAGAATTGCATGCAATATTCCAAGTGTGGCCTACTAACCAAGGTTCTATACAGCTGCAGCATGACCTCCCTGCTTTTATACTCAATACCCCTGCCGATGAAGGCAAGCATGCCATATGCCTTCCTAACTACCTTATCCACCTGTGTTGCCACTTTCAGTGACCTGTGGACCTGTACACCCAGATCCCTCTACCCGTCAATGCACTTAAGGGTTCTGCCATTTACTGTATAATTCCTGCCTGTATTAGAACTTCCAAAATGCATTACCTCGCATTTGTCCAGATTAAACTCCATCTGCCATTTCTCTGCCCAAGTCTCCAACCGATCTATATCCCGTTGTATCCTTTGACAATCCTCTTCACTATCTGCAACTCCTCCAACCTTAGTGTCATCTGCAAACTTACATTTTCCTCCAAATCATTTATGTATACTACAAACAGCAAAGGTCCCAGCACTGATCCCTGCGGAACTCCACTAGTCACAACTCTCCATTCAGAAAAGCACCCTTCCACTGCTACCCTCTGTCTTCTATGACCAAGCCAATTCTGTATCCATCTTGCCAGCTCACCTCTGATCCCGTGCGACTTTACCTTCTGTACCAGTCTGCCATGAGGGACCTTGTCAAAGGCCTTACTGAAATCCATGTATATAAAAAATATTTCATATAAAAAAAAGATCAAATTGTATTTTATTTTGTGGGTTTTTACCCATGGGCTGTTTCACATAATGTCAGCCATTGTCTTATTCCACTGCTTCTCTATATTCAGTTATGACCACAGCCAGTGTTAATAGCTGCAGAAACCAAATTCCAGAAGGAAACTTGGCTTAAGGGCCATACCCTTTCCTTTGTATTCTGAAAACGAGAAGATGACGTACCAATCTCAGCAGTAAGAGGTCCAGTAACACTTTTGGGATTTTAAAAATTAAAAGTAAAAGTTTTATTAACAAGTCTAGAGGAAAACTTAAGGACACAAGATTACAGTTACACAATTACGGTTAGTCTTACAAAACATTCCCAAAAAACTCTCTACTTGGTCAAACCCACCTTCCAGGCAACACTCCCTTATAGACGTCTAACTATGAAATCCAGTAATATTATTCAATGCAAACTGTTGTAGCTTTAATAAAGGCATACCACATGACCTCTACCCTCATCCACTCTGCAGTGGAAACCGCTTCAGAATAAAAACTGCTTGTTGCAGCCCATGACCTTTCTGGCTCAACTGGATGGCTGGTTCAAACGGCATCCTCTCCCAGCCCAGAGCTCCAGCTCAACAGCTCAAACAGTTCTAGCTATCTCCCTATCCTAAACTCTCCAGCTATCTCCCTATCCTAAACTCTCCATAGTAACTCTAAAATACCTTTGTTCCCTTTCATCTCTAACTCCATTGTCCTCACACCTCTTTGAAACTCAAATCCTTCCAAATATATGTCTTTTATGTCTCTATCTTGTCTTTGCTTTCGGGTCAATAAAATATAATATTCTGTTTACCTATGGAACTCCTGCAAGATGCAAATATGTTTCTTTCTACCTCTGACTCCCCTTTGACATTCAACGAATCTTCACTTATCTAAAAATGCAAATGTTAGACCTAACCTATTTAGTTGTACCTCAAACTTAACATCTCTATCCTTTTCATGTTTTAAACCTCCCAGTCAACCTGACTCCTATCAATCTCTTGACCAGCTTAATTAAATCATACACACACAGGCACCCAGTCTTGTTTACAGAATAACACAATATTCCCCAAAAATATTTTTTAAAAATAACATCCATTCTCACATCACTTTAGTGAACCTGGCAGAAATTAGTGAAAAATAATAGAAATCAATTTAAGCTCCTGAAAAGCTTATCCCTTGAAAAAACCAAAAATGTTGTAAAAACTAGTAATTTAGGATGACAGTTTATGCAAAATGAACCACGCATATTGCACCCATTCTGCCTGCAAACTCTCCATCTCAGTGTTACTGGTGATTTAACTCGATTCTCTGTTTATTGCAATGCATGAGAGTAAGAGCTAACTAAGGATGGAATTGGTCAGTTAACAGGAAAGTCAATGGGAAGCAGATAAGAACTGAAGTGGAGGATAAATGTTAGATATGGAATGCGCTCAAGTCTATCCACTCCAGAGGTGAATGCATGCCATTCAACTCTGATTTTTATCTTCATCCGGCTGCCTATTCAATGATAAAGCTGCCATCTGCGGTGAATTCTCACTCATGCCCATTCAGATAAATGAAAAAGTTTTCTTGCAGCTTCATCATCATCATTTAGGCTGTGTTCACCCAGTGTAGGCCTCCTCGTGTTTATCCAGTTCTCTCTATTCTTCACCATTCTCACCCATAAGGTTCCTAGGTCATGTCTCCATCTTCTTCTCTGTCTCCCCTTTCTTCTCTTCTTGGCTGCCACTCCATTACCTTTTTTGTCCACCTGTTATTATTTCATCGAGCAATGTGCTCAGCCCATCTCCATTTGGCTTCTTTTATCTTCTGAATTATGTCCTGAGCTCTGGTTTTCTGGTATATTTCATTGCACCTAATTTTATCTCGAATGGGTATATGTAACATTTGTTCTATATATTTTGTAGTTGTCCATGATTCTATCCCATATATCATGATTGGTAGCACACACTGATCATACATCCTGTTCCTTCATGCCAGTGGTATTTTCTTATCACACAAAATGTCTTTGGGTGCCGCACTTCCAAAGGAACTCCATGCTGCCCTAATTCTACTCCGTGCTTCTTCATTTCTACAGTCCTCCATCTTTAACATTTAGCCCAGGTATTTGCATTCAATTTTAAAATAAGGGCTTGCTAAAATAATGTTTTATCAAAAAAATGTGAATGAACCAATAGGGGTTAGTGCCTGAGGACCAAACATTAACACCATGTCACTCTCAAAAATAGTAGATCAGACACGACTCACACCATCTGAGGCTTTGCAAAAAGGGGCATAGCATACAAGAGCAAGGAGGTTATGTTGAACTGGAATTTTACACTGGTTCAGCCTCAGTTGGAGTGTTGCATCCAGTTCTGGATGCCGTACTTTAAGAAGGGTGTGAAGGCACTGGAGAAAGTGCAGAAAGGATTCATAAGAATGGTTCCAGGGATGAGGAACTTCAGGTATGAAGATAGACTGGAGAAGTTAGGACTGTTTTCTTTGGAGAAGAGAAGGCTGAGCAGAGTTTTGATAAAGATATTCAAGGTTATGAGGGGTCTGGACAGAGTAGATAAAGAGAAACTGCACCCATTCATGACAAGATCAAGCACAAGATTTAAAGTGGTCTGCAAAAGAAGCAAAAGCGAAGAGAAAAAACTTTTACACACATCAAGTGGTCAAGGTCTGAAATGCTGTGACTGAGACTACAATGGGGGCAGGTTCAATCGAGGCATTCATAAGGGAATTAGACTATTATTTGAAAAGGAAGAATGTGCAGGGTTATGTGCAGAAGGCGGGAGAATGGCACCAAATGAATTTCTCATTTAGAGAGCTGGTGCAGACACGATGGGCTGAATGGTCTCCTTCTGCACTGTAACAATGATGTGAAATTCTGTGAAATAGACAAGTAGCATGAGAATAGTGTATGCAGTACAGGTGCATAAAATTTGAATCCTTAATTTTGAGTGTCTTACACAGAATAAACTTTTTTGAGAGATGCTAAAATGCTTCTTCTCGAATTAAACTTTGGAAATGGACTCTCATTATAAAATTTGATGCTGATAGTAGAAATCAAAATAGCAGTAGTAGGGAAGCTAAATGTCAAAGAGGGGAACTTTAATATTAGTTTTTATAAATGGAAAAAGTAATAGAATCTGTCTGACAATGTTTAGGGATCACTAA
The DNA here is from genome assembly GCF_964194155.1 of Cetorhinus maximus. Taxonomy (NCBI): domain Eukaryota; kingdom Metazoa; phylum Chordata; class Chondrichthyes; order Lamniformes; family Cetorhinidae; genus Cetorhinus; species Cetorhinus maximus. The sequence goes on from NC_135887.1 coordinate 55,145,250, forward strand.
CGTGGTAGATAGGGAAGGGTCCATGGATGCTATCTATATAAACCTACATAAGGTTTTGATATGGTTTCACACAAGAAACTATCAACAAAAATAAAAGCATATAGAATTTGAGGTAAACATTTGGCATGGGTTAGTAATTGGTTGAGATGTAGAAGACAGGGAGTAAGGATAAAGCAAATCTGCTAAGATTAGCAGAAAGTGGCAAATAGCACTCAACCATGAGGGTGAACAAACTCCAAATGATAGAATCATAGAACGATACAGCACAAGAGAAGGCCATGTGGCCCACTGTGCCTGTGCAAGCTCTTGAGCTATCCAATTAGTCTCTTTTGTAAGAAACGTATATTTTTACTTCTGCTGGTATGTTGCAAAGAACATGTCTTTTTATTTTCTGTTGGACTGTGGATTACAATGGCTGCAGTTTTAAGGACATGTCAACTAGAACAGAATGAGGTATATATATATATATTGTAGTCCTGGAACAGAGTGTGCCATGAAAGGCAGGATGGTGCCAGAAAGGAGTCCTGGACCAAGGGAGCTGCCTGGCAACAGCATTTTCATTGGCTCCTGACCAGGTGACCAGGGTTTTGTGTGGTAGCAATACAGCAGAAAGCTACTGGCCTGCAAAAAGAAAAACATCTAAAATCTCTTTTCCTCATGTCGCTATAACCTACTCTCTCTGAGGAAAACCCTGTAAAAAGGAAAAGGGGAAAACCACTGTTAGAGATATTGAAAAGCAAGTTCTAAACCAGTGAACTAAGTACTGAAAATGCTGGAAGACCATCTGGTCTCATCAACAAGAACTGAAAGGGTAAAAGCAAAATACTGTGGATGCTGGAAATCTAGAACAAAAATCTAGAACTGAAAGGGATTTGAAAGATATCGATCAAAATCAACCCATCGAAACCTGTACTCCGGATTGCTGCTATTGAACTGTTTTATCCCACCTTTAAAATCCATGTTTTGCGTGTCTTATGTGTCATGTGTGTGTGTGTGTCTGTGTGTAGGGATTTAAGAAGTTTAAGTTAGCAGTTCATATTTCTCTTTTGTCACAAGTTAAAGACAATTTGTTCAATAAAAGTTATTTACTTATTAAGTTTACAAACCTGGTGCCCGTATTCTGTTAATCTAAATTAAACAGTTAGGTAGAATTGGGGCAATCTGGTGGTTTGGTTAAACTTTTCACATTTGTCACAGCTCGAGGAATAGTGGGGCTTGATATTACAGTGCACTATCCCCTCCGAGTCGTGACACTTTCCCTTCTCTTTACCCATAGTCCTGTGAATTTTCACCTTTATCTCAAGGGGTCTTGATTAGAAAGGGGAAAACAGTTGTCTCAGTTGTACAGAGCCTTCATCATCCCCCATTTGGATGATAAGTGTCGTGTTCTGGGCACCATACTTCAGAGAGAATATATTGTCCTTTAAGGAAGCACACTGATTGACCAGAATGATATTGGGGTTTAAATTATGGGGATAGCCATATACATTTGCTGTTTATTCCCATAGTTTTTGAAGTTTGAGGGGTGATCTAATCGAGGCGTTTAAAATGATAAAGAGATTAGTAGATGCAGAACAACTATTTTCTTTAATCAGAGAATCTAGAATAAGCTGCACAATCTTTTAAATAGATATAATTAGAATAACTGGGCTATTCAGGAGTGAAATCAGGAAGCATTTTCTTCCACACAAAGGTTGGTGGAAATCTGAATTCTCTCCCCCACAAGGCTGAAAATGCTGGGGGTCATAGAATCACAGAATTGTTACAGCACAGAAGGAGGCCATTCGGCCAGTCATGTCTGCTCTGGCTCTACAATTTACCTTGTGCCACACCCGTCTTCTCCCCGTAGCCATGCACATTCTTCCTTTCCAGATAATCCAATTCCCTCTTGAATGCCTCCATTGATCTCTTGGGCAGTGCATTCCAGATCCCAACCACTTGCTGTGTGAAGAAGTTTTTCCTCATGTCTCCATTGCTTCTTTTGCCTTCAATACGTGCCCGCTTGTTCTCAATCCTTCCACCAATGGGAACATTTTTTTCCGTATATGCACTGTCCAGGCCCCTTATGATTTTGAATATCTCTATCAAATCTCCTCTCAACATTCTCTTTTCCAAGGAAAACAGTCCCAACTTCTCCAATACACGTAACTGAAGTTCCTCATCCCTGGAGCCATTTTTGTGTATCTTTTCTGCACTCGCTCTAATGCCTTCACATCTTTCCTAAACTGTAGTGCTCAGGACTAAACATAATACTCCAGGTGAGGCAAAATCAGTGTTTAATACAAGTTTAGGCGGTAAAGTGAAATTTTCAAGTCTGAGACTGACGGACTTTAATTAGGAAAGGGCATCAGGGATGTAGAGCAATGGCTGGTAAATGGAATTAATGTACAAATCGACTATGATCTAACTGAATGGTGGAACAGGTTCGAGGGGCTGAATGGCCAACTTCTTTTGCTATGTTTCCATGAAAACACTGCAATAATCCCTTTTAAAACATTCTTTCTATTTTATGGACAATACAACACTATATATTGATTGCCAATGACAGCTGACAGCACGTAACATCAAGTCAAAGAAAGAGACAAACAATTTGAAGGTTTAGTGCTTCTCAATTTAAATGGAAAATGTGACATGTGTATGTTACACAGTGCTCCAGACAAGGAAGCAAACTATAATCTCCCAAGTCAGTGCCGTTCCAGCTTGTGTGTGTGGCACAGCCTTTACGTTTCTTATATACTTCAATCATCCTGTCTATAATACATTCAGTCTCTGCAGTATCTAGGGTTCACAGGCTGACCTATCTGTGTCTCTTATCTGATTGGCTCTGACCTACAAGATGGCTTTCTCCCCAGTACACAGTCCAAAATATTGGGCAAATGTTTTATCAGTAATAACTATCCACTACATTTCCGATCAACTTTGCTGACAATATGTTCTTTTCATTATCCAGATGCACTCTGGCTAGCAAGTGTTCCTAGATTCAATACAGTGGAGATAATGAGATGCAGTGCAGTTGTTCCTTCTTTGGTGACATCATTAGCCCAGCTGTCACTTTCTATTTATGAAGTGGTCTGTCTCACACACACAATGACAGGCCTCTACTGGCATCTCACCCTTTTGCATTCCCACATTCCTTGTTATTCTGAACAGAATAATGAAAGACCAACACCTGGTGCCACTCTGGATTCATTCAGCCAGCTACTGTAGTGCCTCAATCTGAACAACAAATGCAAGGAAGCCAAACATGCTGCTCAGTATAAATTGTTGCTTATAATTTCATTCCAGAAGCTCCGTGGAATTGGAAAGGCTACACATCAGTCGTGTAAAGTTTAAAATGGTCTATTGATAGCATTGAGTGCACTACAGAATCAATTTTGCAATACAAAATTGCGAATGACCATGTTTTAAAGAGATTTTTTTTTTTTTACTTGGGAAATGAAAATTAAATCAAGAAAGAAAGCAAGTTTTTTTATATAAAGAATACAAAAAGGGATACTTCGACTCTGAATCTTTTTCCAATTTCCCAGTATGCAAGGCATAAACGACAACAAATTCTGAAACTGCTTTGTAGTACATTCTTGTACCAGGTTTTGGTACATGTGTACCTGTGAGTTTCATTTCAAAACTGTGGGACAGTTTACCATCGCAATGAAAATTGAAACTTGCAGAGTGGTAAGCAGGCGTTACTGACTGTGTACAGTTTGGGTGTGATACGACTTATTTCAAGATCTGTCATGAGTGAAAACAGGCCAACATCAAAAGGAATTATTCAAACCGTTGTTGCTCATTTCAACCATAAACATACTTTCATATAGTCAACACCATACAATAGTTTTCCAGTAAATCTTCTTACTGTGTTGTAAGACTAGAGGTCAGAGTACTTATAAAAGGAAATGTATTGTTCATGAATATCTCACATGTAAAAGGTCAAATAATCCCGAAATTCGATTTCTGTTTACCAGTACAAACAGAAAGTTTCAAATCAACTCATAACCAGATGCACCTCAGTTTAGATCTTGTGGCAAGGAGAATTTAGACAACTGCTATTATAAACCAGCAATAGACCATGACACAAAATGTTTCCCCTTCCTCTGCCCGAATACCAGCCAACAATTTTCTCCTCCAATCTCATTCTTACCATTTCTTTCACGCAGGGAAAACTAGTTTCAAAGTGAAAGATTTCCACTTACTGACAAGCTTAGTGTTCGAAACTATTGCTAATAGATAATTGTCATTGTTTCTAAGACAAAAAGGAAACCTTTCTTAAAGACAGATTTCATAAAAAGATGTATATAGCAGGATCAGATTAGCCACCATGCAGACCACGCAATCAACAAGGATCACACAAGATTTAGACAACATCCAAATTGGACAGCTCATTATTTCTTCTGGCCTTCTTCAGCTGCATGCTATTTAGAAAAATAAACCTGTCTATTGCCACTTTCCAAATGAAGGAAATAGCTCAGCAAAGGCAACTTACAATCCTGTTTAAAAACAGCACACAACTCACCAATCTGGGCGTGTTTTTTTAAAGAATACATAAATTAACATTAAGATAATTCTTTGACAGGCCTTTTACCAGAGGTTGATTTTGTTATTTTTTCCACCACTCAGTCTTCTTAGATCATGCACCATCCCTATAAAGCAGGGATTCTCAATACTTGGGGGGGGAGGGGGGGGTCTGCAGCCCCCTAGGAGTCCACAAGGTTTCAATAGGTCCACCAAAAACGACCAGAGAATGTGTGAAGAGTGGGCCGTGAGCTATGCGGAATTCACCCACGCCCCCCTCTGCGATAAGTTTTTAAACCTGCGCCAGTAACTGAACTTCACCACTTGCAGCTACAACATGTCACTACACCCATCACCCTAAACTTGATCTGGTACTGGTGCCCCTCAACTGAGCCTCAACCCAGTGCCACCAAGCTTCACATTTCATAAGTAAAACAAGAAGGAATACGTTTAAATGCGTAACTAATTTTTTAATAGAAAAAAACTGTTGTGCACAGGGGGTCCATGTTAATTGTATCAATTGAGGTTAAGTACATAGGGGTGGAGGCACTGAATGGATGCTTACTTGAGTACATATAAGGAGGCAATTACTGGCACAGGAGTAGAGTGGAGTCAGGAAATATATACCTGTAATGTTTCACTCTGAATAAATCTATTCCAAGTAAAGATTAACTCTGGCTTCTTCCTTCACCAACTGGCAAACAGAAGCATAACAGTTCATGGAATTTTATAACACGGAAGTGGGCGTTCTCAGAAGCAAAAAGGTTGAGAACCCTGCTGTAAAGAGCAGCTAGAAAACTTCCTCCAGCATCTATCAATACTGTAAGTTGAGGAGCATCTGTATAGAGATGCAAATCAACTTCATGAACAGCAAAGTTAAGATCACAATTCAACATGTGCATGTTGTGCAGTCTCAACATGTGCCGTCTACTTAATTTCTGAGAATTAGTACGATTAGAATGCTTTTCTTTAGCTTCTAGCACCTTCTGATCAGTAGTTTTTACACAGCATTTACAGTCCCAAAGCAGATCATTCAGCCCAACTGGTCTGTGCTGGTGTTTGTGCATCTCATGAGCCTCCTCCCACCTTACTTCATAATACATTATCGACATACAATATTTATATGAAAGAACAAGCCTCACTGAAGTCAAGTCTACAAAGGGAATTTTGTAAGTCCTCGAAAGTGAGAAAAAGTGATATTAGGCACCTATTCGAGTTTTAGTTTAATGCTCTGCAAACTTGAAAAGTATTAAATTGGAAGAGAAAGACACAATGAAAAATGAGAGGAGGTAGATAGGGGAAGAGGAGTAAGAACTTCTTTAATTTCACGTCAATTCAATTTACAAAACACAACTGAATTTTGAAGCTAACTAACTGTTTTGATAACTAGCTAATCAATTACACCTGTGAGGCAAAATCAAAAGATTTATGGAACTGCAGGGGGGAGGCCAGGGGATGGGTAGAAAACACTACAATTTCTGTCCTCATTCTAATTCGATATCTGTTTAAAAACACACTTGGCACTTGCAAGGCCAGCAAAGTCTCTTTGTGGAAAACAGGTAGGGTAGGAAAGCAGGAGGGAAAAAATTAAACTGTGAGAGAGAGGGACTTCTGGTCTCGCTGCCTGCAAATAATGGAGTGAGTGGGTTTGGGAGAGGAAATGAATAGAAGGTTAAGGGTGAGATAACTGACAAGCAGATCTACAGAGAGAGGAAGATACAGGAGTTAAAAAGTTGTTCAGAAGGATGAGGGAAGTAGGAAAGTGAATGGGTGGAGGACAAGGCAGCACCGTCAAATTGGTGGAAACTTGAGCAGAAAGATATGATTACAGCTGGCAAAAAATATAAATATTTCTTTATGATTAATCATTAACGGAGTACAAGATCTATGCAAGATAAGAAAACATGGTTTAAGGGGTAACATATTAGCATGGATAAAGAATTGGTTAGTTCACAGGGAGCAGAGAGTAGGGATAAATGGGTTTTTATTGGGTGGCAAGCTGTAACTAGTAGAGTGCCAAAGAGATCAGGGCTGGGGCCTCAACTATCTACATCAATTATCTGGATAAAGGGACCAAATCCGTGGTAGCTAAATTTGCCGATGACACCCAAGACGGGTAGGAAAGTAAAAGCAAAATATTGCAGGTGCTAGAAATTTGAAATAAAAATAGAAATTGCTGGAAAAACTCAGCAGGTCTGGCAGCATCTGTGGAGAGAGAAACAGAGTTAATGTTTCAAGCCTGTATGTCACTTCTTCAGAGCTAGAGACAGGTAACTCTTTCGAATTATCAACAGTCACAGATTGTAACTCTTTCGAGTACAATCACAGTTCTTGGTTTCCGGGAGTGGGACATGAACCCACAACCTTCTGATTCAAAGGCGAGGGTGCTATGAACTGAGCCACAGCTGACACCTCGTAGCTAGAGACAGGTAGAAGTGTGATGAATTTTATACTGCTGAAGAGAGGGGTGGGCGTGGAGCAGGTGGAGCAAATTAGGTCAGGAGAGATTTGATAAAGATGTCATGGACACAAGACAAAGGGAGAGTTAATGGTAGTGTTAAATACTAAAGGAGGTGCTAATAGTGGCAAAAGGTAAGATAGCAGAATGTATTAATAGGATAACATGAGTCAGCACTCTGTGAAAGCGAAACATAAGAACAAGTTGCAGTTGGCCCTGTGTATGGGGAGGGGGTTGGGAAAAAAATTTAAATATCAAAATGGAGGACAGGGTTCATGGTCTGAAGTTGTGGAACTCAATGTTAAGTCCAGAAGGCTGTAAAGTGCCTAATAAGAAGATAAGGTACTGTTCCTCCAGTTTGCATTGGACTTCACTGGAACACTGCAGCAGGCCAAGGATGGAAATGTGGGCATGAGGGCAGGATGGTGTGTCGAAATGGCAAGCAACAGGAAGGTCTAGGTCATACTTGCGGACTGAGCAAAGGTGTTCCGCAAAGCAGTCACCCAGTCTGCGTTTAGTCTCCCTAATGTAGAAGAGACCCCATTGTGAGCAGCGAATACAGTAGACCACAAGTGATTTGCTGCTTCACCTGAAAGGAGTGTTTGGAGCCTTGGATAGTGAGGGGGGAGGGGGTAAAGAGGCAGGTGTTGCACCTTCTGCGAATGCATGAGAAGGTGCCATGGGAAGGGGATGAGGAATTGGGGGTGATGGAGGTGTAGACCAGGGTGTCACAGAAGGAATGGTCCCTATGGAGTGCTGACAGGGGAGGTGAGGGGAAGATGTGCTTGGTGGTAGCATCATGCTGGAGTTGGCAGAAATGGCAGAGAATGATCCTTTGAATGTGGAGGTTGATGGGATGAAAAGTGAGGACAAGGGGAACCCTCTCATGGTTCTCGAAGGAAGGGGAAGGGATGACGGCAGAGGTGCGGGAGACGGGTCGGACGCAGTTGAGGGCCCTGTCAACCACAGTGGGAGGGGGAACCTCAGCTCAGGAAAAAGGAAGACTTGCCAGAAGCGCCATTTTGGAACGCAGAATCATCAGAACAGATGCGACAGAGGCGAGGTAGGTGTGGGAGGAGGTGGGCTTGTGATGAATATTGATTATCAGCCTATCATCAGAAACGGAGACAGAGAGGTCAAGGAAGGGAAGGAAAGTGTCAGCGATAGACCATATGAACGTGAGGGAGGGGTGGAAATTGGAGGCAAAAATCGATAAATTTTTCCAGGTCCAGATGAGAGCATGAAGTAGCCCCGATACAGCCATTGATGTACCAAAGAGAGAGTTGTGGGAGGGGGCCTGCCTAGGACTGGAACAAGGAATGTTCCATATATCCCACAAAAAGACAGGCATAACTGGGGGCCATGCGGGTACCCATAGCCACACCTTCTATTTAAAGGAAGTGAGACAAGCTAAAGGAGAAATTGTTCAGTGGGAGAACAAGTTCAGCCAGGCGGAGCAAAGTGGTGGTGGATGGGGATTGTTCGGGCCTCTGTTCAAGGAAGAAGCAGAGTGCCCTCAGACCATCCTGGTGGGGGATGGAGGTGTAGAGGGATTGGATGTCCATAGTAGGTAGGCAAGTAAATTGTCAAGAGAAGGTAGAGAGTCTGCAAAGGGATAAATGAGTGAGAAAAAATTTGGCAGATGAAGTATAATGTGGGAAAATGTAAACTTGTCCACTTTGGCAAGAATAGAAAAGCAGCATATTATTTAACTGGAGAGAAATTGCAGAACTCGGTGATACAGAGGGATCTGGGTGTCCTGGTACGTGAATCACAAAAAGTTAGTATGCAGTTGCAGCAAGTGATTAGTAAGGCAAATGAAATGTTGGCATTTATTGCAAGGGGAAAGGAATATAAAAGTAGAGAAGTTTTGCTGCAGCTGTGCAGGGTATTGGTGAGACCACATTTGGAATAATGTGTACAGTTTTGGTCTCCTTTTTGAAAAAAGATATAATTGTGTTAGAAGCAGTACAGAGAAGGTTCACTCGACTCATGCCTGAGATGAAGGACTTATCCTAAGAAGAAAGATTGAACAGGTTGGGCCTATACCCATTGGGGTTACTGAAACATATAAGATCCTGAGGGGACTTGATAGGCTAGACAAAATGAGGGTGCTTCCATTTGTAGGGGGAGACTAGAACTAGGGATCACAGTTTAAGAATAAGAGGTCTCCATTTAAAGACTGAGATGAGGAGAATTTTTTTCCTTCAGAGGGCTGTTAGTATGTGGAATTCTCTTCCCCAGAGAGCAGTGGAGGCTGGGTCATTGAATTTATTCAAGGCAGAGTCAGATAGATTTGTGATAGTCAGGGGAGTCAAGGGTTATGGACGGAAAAGTGAAATTGAAACCACAACCAGATCAGCCCTGGTCCTACTGAATGGCACAGCAGGTTCAAAAGGCCAAATGGCCTAATCCTGCTCCAAGTCGTATGTTCCTACATCAACTGGAGAATTGTTATTAATCCACAATTTCTTCCAATTCTTATAACACTATCACTAAACATCCAGAGATTGATCATTTTATCATGCTGCAGAATGCAGAAGCTATATTAGAAAAGTCTTCAATTTCATAAATCACAAATTTTATATTTAAGATACTTATTAGCTTTTAATGATATTGTAATCAACATGTTAGTTAGATGTATACATTACTTTTTATTTTACATAAAATTAGGAATCATATATAAGCCATTGGTTCTGAAGCAGTTAAAACCACAAACAGCAGACGGCTACAACACATTGTTAGAAGGAAGTGATTAGGCACTTAATAAAGTACAGCTGCTCAATGTTTCAAATAAAGGGTTTCTGTCAAGGAAATACCATACTTCCTTGAATACAAACCCTTAAATATTGGCAAGTCTCATTCAGTTGTCAGGAACATGGCTCAAACCAAAGCACTAGATTTGCGTCTTAAATTTAAAACCCATATACTAATGTTAGAGGTCTGACTGACAGACATAAATAATTTCAGCAATGCACTGTTATAATTCATCTCATTCCTTATTGGAATTAATTGACAAAAGAAATTGACAAATCAGCTTTTTTTTTATTTTTTTTTTATTTCAAGTGCATCATTTTAACACAATTAAAAAGTGCTGCTACAATGCATTTTACAGAAAGCAAAAACCAAGCTGTTATGAGCTTCAAATTTGGGTAAGAAGCTGGCCATGATTTCTGTAACAACAAACCTAGGCTAACAGACTGAGAATCTAGCTATATGAGTTCTGTAAGAATAAATCAATTAATATCAGAATAACTGATGTTGCAAACAATTCCAGCCTGAGCAAGAAACAAATCAAATGAAAACATCGCACCCATCCGTTTGACTGTGGGCGGTTTCTTAGCTTATGACAAATGACATCCCGGTTTCTGGTAACAGCAAGCTGCCTCAATTTTTGTTTACTGTATATCTGTTTTTCCTTTACGAAACTGAATGTGCTGAGCTGGCAGCGCATCATTTATGAGGATGGAAAATATGAGGAACAGGGCCCATACATGTTGTTGCTTATGATAAGTATAATATCGAAATATAAATCAAATCTTGCTACATTTAATCCAAATTGACACAAGTCTGTTAAATTACTGTGGAATGCATGATCTGCTGTTCTTGTAGAACAGTAAGTCACTGGTAGATAGCCAAGATGTAAACAATGTACACGAGAAGAAGATAATACATCTCTGGGTTCACATTGAACCTTTACCATAAATCCCACTGGTGCCAAAAACCAAGAATTAAGGCATACAGCCTTGTTGCTGCCCTACTCCTGAAGATGCACTTTTTTCTGATGCTGTTGTCAAAATATGAATGTTTGTTTTTATAATGGAAGTTAGATGCTACAACTGCCAAATGTGGTCCTATTTTTAAACCATACGTGCGTAGGTTTAGAATAAAACAGGCAATAAGACAATTTTCTTCTCAAGTTTAATACAAATTTAATACACATTTTAGATGAAAAAGATAAAAACACTGGATCAGCAGTAAATGAATAGAAACCTACATAAAAAATCAACACATTACTTGCATGCCGCCTTTAAACTGCAATGTAACCAAATGCAAACAATCTGTTCACCACTATCCTGCATCTGTACGTTTGGTATTTCATCCCTTGCCTGTCACCAAACTTTGTGAGGATGATCTTTACTATGGTTATATATGCTGGTATTCCAATCTGGATGAGAAACATTAGTGACTGTTCTACAGTGAAGGTGAAAGTGTTCAAAAGCCACGGCTATACATACGCAGTAATTTGTCACTCTGAACACCCATCTGCCACTCTCTGTTACTATTCTCAAAGGGCAAATTACGGTCAACTTTCAACATAAAAGAAAAATACTGTAGATGCTGGAAATTTGACTTCTGGTCAAATTGTACTTCCTTCAATTTAGTATATTGTATTTGCTGCTCACAATGTGGTCTCCTCTACATTGGGGAGACTAAATGCAGATTGGGTGACTGCTTTGCGGAACACCTCCGCTCAGTCCACAAGCATGACCCCAAGCTTCTGGTCGCTTGGCATTTTAATTCATCACCTTGCTCACATTTCTATCCTCGGCTTGCTGTAGTGTAGTAGAGAAGCTCGAGGAACAGCACCTCGTCTTCAAATAAGACATTTTACAGCTCATACATTACCCCAACTTCATGAGTCCTTGTTTTGCATTTTAACCCTTGGTGTGGCACCATATCAAATGCCTTTGGAAATCGGAGTATACAACATCTAGTGATTCCCTTTATTCACCCTGCTAGTTGCTGTTATTTCCTCATACCAGGCAGCATCCTTATAAATTCGCACAATACCCTTTCTTACTGTCTCAATATCCTTCCTTTAGTGCGGAGCCAAAGTGCAGTGATCTTGCATTTCAACTTCTATACCAGAAAACCCAGGATTCTTCCAATTGCTTTTTTTATGCCGTTATCATTGCTGTTTCATTGTCAGGATCCCTAAATGCTTCTGCTCTTCCACATCACTGCATAAGGGCACAACAGTGTTGGTCCATTAGCATCCTCTTCCATTAATCTGTCTCAGGGAACACCCTGTGCTGTAAACCTTGAATGCATTAAGAAGACATTCACTCCCCAAGAACAACAATCTAACCAGGCCACTTTGTCCATGCATAATTCAAATAAACACAATGGAAGAAAGACATTATCAAACAAGCAGTGTTTGGGGTCTTCCTTTTAAGAACGTAAAAATATTTTGAACGTAGTTAGGCTGAAGATCATGAAATCTTACCTGAAGTGGGTGTGTAAAAGTTTTCAATACTTTCAAGACACAATTTATCTAAACAGAACTGCAGGCTTTCTAACTGCATCATTCACCCTATATTTAAATTCTCAGATGTTCACCCCAGTCTAAGGGATCAAGCTGTTTTCTTCCTATTGTTCATCTGACACATTTAAAAACTCATCAACATGCTTAAGAGACTTCAAACAAACTAGCGAAAAATTCACTAAAGCTTTCATTTTTCTGTTTCTTGATGCAGAGTGCACTTCCAACTTACCTGAGCCAGGAAATTTAGGTGCAAAACAAAAACAGAATTACCTGGAAAAACTCAGCAGGTCTGGCGGCATCGGCGGAGAAGAAAAGAGTTGACGTTTCGAGTCCTCATGACCCTTCAACAGAACGGAGTAATATTAGGAGAGGGGTGAAATATAAGCTGGTTTAAGGTGGGGGGGTGGGGAGGGGAAGAGAAGTTTGGGGGTGGGGGGGAGTGGTTGTAGGGACAAGCAAGCAGTGACAGGAGCAGATAATCAAAAGATGTCACAGACAAAGGAACAAAGAGGTGTTGAAGGTATTATCTAAACGAATGTGCTAATTAAGAATGGATGGCAGGACACTCGAGGTACAGCTCTAGTGGGGGTGGGGTGGAAAGACTAACAGGGCATTAAGGATATAGACTTAAAAATAATGGAAAGAGGTGGGGAAAGAAAAATCTATATAAATTATTGGAAAAAACAAAAGGGAGGGGGAAGAAACAGAAAGGGGGTGGGGATGGAGGAGGGAGTTCAAGATCTAAAGTTGTTGAATTCAATATTCAGTCCGGAAGGCTGTAAAGTGCTTAGTTGGAAGATGAGGTGCTGTTCCTCCAGTTTGCGTTGGGCTTCACTGGAACAATGCAGCAAAACGTCAACTCTTTTCTTCTCCGCCGATGCTGCCAGACCTGCTGAGTTTTTCCTGGTAATTCTGTTTTTGTTTTGGATTTCCAGCATCCGCAGTTTTTTGTTTTTAAATTTAGGTGCAGATTGGTAAGGATCGAGGTTCCTTTAAGAAGCTACTTCTCTATTGCCAATTAACCTAAATTTTAGAACTGTACTTTCCCTGTTCCCTATAAACCCCTCTGCCCACAATCAACCTTATAATTATCCCAGAAATTGACTGTTTTGCAAACCTCCACCACCCCCCGCCGCCCCCACCATCATGATCACTGGAAGTATTGTAAACTCAATTATGAATAACTCACTGTTTTGTTACATGCAAATATTTGCAACATAGAGGTAGAGGTAAAAACAAAAAACTACTGCGGATGCTGGAAATCCAAAACAAAAACAGAATTACCTGGAAAAACTCAGCAGGTCTGGCAGCATCGGCGGAGAAGAAAAGAGTCGACGTTTTGAGTCCTCATGGCCCTGTTGAAGGGTCATGAAGACTCGAAACGTCGACTCTTTTCTTCTCCGCCGATGCTGCCAGACCTGCTGAGTTTTTCCAGGTAATTCTGTTTTTGTTATAGAGGTAGAGGTGCTCATTCAGCCTATCGTGTCTCAAAAGGTTTGCCTGGAAACAATTTTTTGCTCAGATATTTCAATTCTGCACAGAAGCAACAAGGCAATCAGTCAAAAATCCAAATTAGGAAAATAATTGGCCCAGCTGAGAAAAAAAATCAAACCCCCCCCACCAAAACCCTCAACAGATATAAAAGCATGGGACATTTGAAGTTGGACTTAAAGTTGCTATACTCCAACAACAATAAACCAACTGCTGTACATAAAATGGCAACCAGACAATCATGTGTTTAATTGTAAGTGGGTAATGACAATCAAAGTTCATGAAGAACAATCCATATGCAAACATTATAAATGTGACAGAACCATGAATATTCTGCAGTGACAGCACAAGAGCTTTGGTTGACTGACTCGATTATAGATTCACTGAGTCATCTTGTGGTTTTTCTTCATTAGGCTGGCTTAAAAGTGTGTCAAAAATATTTATTTCCTTCACTATATAAAGTTAATCCAAAACTAGCCGTTGAAACATAATCACTTACTCTTCGGAAAAGGTCAAAGAATAATGTATCCAATTTACAGTAAAAAAAATCCTGTAACTCCATTAATTTCAAGTTCCTTTAGAAATTCTAGTTTTATTTGTTAAAATAAGATTAATTAGGTACCCATTTAGGGTTATATATCTGGACATACCCATAATCATCACCAGCATTGCTACAACAGGGAAACTCTTAAAATCAAATACAAAAGGTTTCTGATTTATAAGACATTGCAGGATCAAGCAAGCAGAACAGCTTTAATAACTAACTGTGGTGAGGTCCTTCTGGAAGGCGCCAGAGGACCTGACACACTACAATGAATTATTTGTGACAAATCCGCTTTCATTGCTTAGTCTCGCTGTTAAATTGTCTCGTTAGTTTTGTGGGTGGGCGGAGTGGTGGAAGAGAGAGGAAATAGAGAACACATGGATAAATCCACCAAAAAATATATTTTGTCTTCAGTTTTACAAGAAGAAGGAACAGTAATAATTTGTAAGTGATTGGCAAATAAATCTAAAAATTTCACAAAAATTAAAATGCATCGTGTGTTATGTAGAAGGAGAAATCCAACCATATGCTGCAAACTTGAAACCAAATTGTGAAAAGAATTGTTCAGAACAATGGAATTTACAACACAGGAGGAATCATTCAATCTATTAGACCTGTGCAAAACTAATCCAAAAGTAATCTAAACTAAGAGAATTTTATAAATCACTCATTCATCCTCAGCTGGAGTATTGTGGACAATTCTGTATACCACACTTCAGGAAAGATGTAAAAGCCTTAGAAAGGGAATGGAGGAGGTTTACCAGGATACTACTAGGACTGAGGAACTGCGGAGAGGCTGGAAAAGTTAGGACCACTTTAGTTGGATCAAAACAGGTTAAGAGAGTTGACCGAATAGCGGTTTTCAAGATGATGAGAGGTATTGATAAAGGAGAATATTCTCTTTGGTAAGTGGATCAATAGTCAGTGGTCATAGATATAAAATCACTGGCAAAGATCTAGAGATAAGGATTTTTTTTTAACTGAGTATTGACAGAATCTGGAATGCTCTTCCTGAAGAGGTGATGGAAGCTAATTCCTTATAATTTTAGAAGGGAGTCGGACAGGTAGTTAAGGATAAGGAACTCACAGCATTACAAACAAAAGAAAGGGTTGTGGGGCCAAGGAGGACTGCTTGCTCAAAGAGCCAGCATATGAATTACAAGTCCATGGCCCTCTTGCACTGTAATACTTTAGTGACCCTGTCCTCTCCCCATAACTTTGTGTCTTTAAGTATTTATCCATTTTTCCCTTAAAATATGTAAAGATCTTCACTTCAACTACTCCCTGCTTCTAAGTATTACCCGCTACAACAAGTTCACATATATTTTTTCCTAATCCTTGCTACGATAAACTTTTAGTTGATGATCCCTCATCACTGAATCACCTGCCAGGAGAAATAGTCTGTTATAATCTATCCTACCAAAACACTTCATAATTTTAAAAAATCTCAATTAAATTTGCTCTTAGCCATTGCCCAAGTAGAAGTTGACATAGTCTTTTCTCATGATCTTTGATCAAGTCTTTTCTCATAACAATAGTTCCCATTGCTGGCACAGATAACCCTGGTGAATGTACATTGTATGCTCTCCAAAACTTTAATATCCTTCCCAAAACGGGACGCTCAAAACTGCACACTGTACCTAAAATGCTGGTTTAACTTTATACAAATGCTTTATTCTTCATTAAACCCAAAAGCTTATTAGCTTTATCTCTCTGTGCTTGAACATTTAGGAAATTATGTATTTGAAGCCCTAGGTCTCATTGAGCATCCAGATCCTTCAGCATCTTTCCATTAACTGTATATGCCCATTTCTTGTTTTCCTCGCAAAATGTGTTACCTCGCAGTTCTCCATATGACATTCTATCTGCCTGCCACTAACATTCTACTGACTGATGTCCCCTGAAATTTTGTACAATCATCTTCACGTTTGCCAAATCCCCCATTTTTTTTCATATCGTGCTCACTATATCCAAGTATAAATTATCTATATATCAAACAGAGAACAAAAGTGAATTTGGCACTGATCCAAGGAATATAACAATTCCAACTCTTCAATCAGAGCAAGACCCATTTTATAACTCGTGTTTCCTAACTTTTTATTAATGGGACACTCAGGTTGCATGTTAAATAACCCTTCTATTGAGTAATTTAAAACTAGATATACAAAGCTTTTCTATGTTTTTGGCTTATTTACTCCAAATATAAAGGAGCCTCAAATTAGAATGATGCTATCATGAACCATTGTGGAACTGATGACGCTGGAAGCAGTACAATGTGATTCAGCTCCGTGTCAGATTTAACTGTCGATAAGCAAGAGCAAGAGTCGATAATGCATGACTTGCATTACTGAATGCCAAAATAAGAAATATATCTGAACTTCAACAAACCCAGGAAGATATTCATCCAAAAAAGCTAAACAACGCACTCCTTAACACAGGTGGGAGGAATACTTCAAGTATAAAGGGTGGATTTTAACTTTTTCACCTACCAGGAGCAGAGGGGGTGGGCGGGTGCCCAGTAGTGCAGGGGAAACACAAAAAGTCAGGGCTTCCCCATGTGCTGTAGAGTTTTAAACTCTGTGGCATGTGACGTCCCTGACAGATTCCCCGCCTGACAGTCAGCTTGATTGATAGGCTTGGTTTCCAGTCAGGTGCGGAACCCTTGGGAATTATAGAAAGTTTACAGCACAGAAAGAGGCCACTTGGCCATTGTGTCTGCACCAACCGAAAAACGAGCCACCCAGCCTAATTCCACTTTCCAGCATTTGACCCATAGCCCTGCAGCACTTCAGGTGCATATCCAGATCTCTTTTAAATGAGTTGAGGGTTTCTGCCTCTCCTACCCTTTCAGGTAATAAGTTCCAGACCCCCATAACCCTCTGGGTGAAAAAGTTTTTCCTCATCTCCCCTCTAATCTTCTTAGCAATCATTTTAACTCTATGCCCCCTAGTCACTGACTTCTTTGCTAAAGTAAAAACGCCTTTCCCATCCACTCTATCCAGGCCGCTCACAACTTTGTACATCTCAATAAAATCTCCCTTCAGCCTCCTCTGTTCCAAGGAGAACAACCCCAGTCTATCCAATCTTTCCTCACAGCTGCAATTTTCCAGTTCTGGCAACATCCTTGTAAACCTCTCTACCCTCTCTAGTGTAATTACACCCTTTCTGTAATGAGGTGGCCAAAACTGCACACAGAACTCAAGTTGTGGCCTAACTAATGTTTTATAGTTCCAGCATAACCTCCCTGCTCTCATATTCTAAGCCTCAGCTAATAAATGAAAGGATTCCTATGCGTTCTTAACCACCTTATCAGTCTGTCCTGTTACCTTCAGGGATCTGTGGACATTCACTCCAAGGTCCCTCACTTCCTCTAAACCTCTCAGTATCCTCCCATTTATTGTGCATTCCTTAGCCTTGTTTGACCTCCCCAAATGTATCACCTCACTGCGTTGAATTCCAGTTGCCACTTTTCTGCCCACTTGACCAGTTCATTGATACCTTCCTGCAGTTTACAGCAATCGTCTTCACTAACACCTCTGCAGCCAATTTTTGTGTTGTCTGCAAACTTCTTGATCATCCCCCGTATATTTACTTCCAAATCATTAATATATACCACAGAAGTAGGGGACCCAGTACTGAGCCCTGAGGAACCCCACTGGAAACAGCCTTCCAGTCACAAAAAACATCCATCAACAATTACATTTTGTTTCCTGCCACTGAGCCAATTTTACACCCAGTTTGCTACATTCCCCTAGAACCCACTGGCTTTTATTTTTTTTAAACCAGGATGCCATGTTGAGAAGTAGCCACAGGATTCAATCCCTGACCCAGGGTGGGGGGCAGAAGGATGCTTCAGTCAGTGGGGTGGGGAGAGAATTGATTCAGCAGGTAACTGGAAAGACACTTAGCTCCTGGATTCAACAGTCCTTGCCATCCTTTAGCTGCCAGGAAACCTGGCCATCCAGGTTCAAACTGGAAATGGTGTATAAAAATGAGGCGCATGCTTTTTGGGGGTTAAAATGCACTCCCACCACAAGAACCTTGCACACATTGAAAGCTCTATATATAGATCGGAGAAGTTGGGACTGTTTTCCTTTGAGAGGAGAAGATTTGATAGAGGTATTCAAAATCATGGGGGGTCTAGACAGAGTAGATAGGGGGAAAAGCTGTTCCCATTGGTGGAAGGATCGAGAACCAGGGGGCACAAATTTAAGGTAGCTGACAAATGAAACAATAGTGACATAAGCAAAATCTTTATCACACAGGGAATGGATAAGATCTGGAATGCACTAGAGTGTGGTGGAGGCAGGTTCGATTGAGGCTTTCAAGAGGGAATTGGATTACTATCTGAAAAGGAAGAACGTGCACCGCTATGGGGAGAAGGTGAGGGAATGGCACTAGGTGCATTGCTCATTCGGAGTTCATGACATGCTGAATGGCCTCCTTCTGCACTGAAAAAATTGTGTGATGATTGGCTATATGATATAAAAGTGTACAATTTTTGTCAAAAACATCTGGCATCTGGGGCAATTCACTATCATTGATGAAGAGCCGCCATTACTTAAACTATCTTGAACTGACACACCAATTTACAGAAACGTTTTGTCTGCACAGCGGAAGCACACTCCTGAGGCGTACACTGTACAAGTTGTACCATATTCAGGTGATGCCATGAAATGCTTCAACTAAGTCAGCAACTGCCCATGTTTTTCGATGAAACATCCCATTTAACCCACAAAATTAGACCTGATAGTCAGTGATCAATACAAGAGAAAAATAATGTAATGCCACAACTAGATTATTGTGTCCAGTTCTGGTCACCACAATTTTGGAAGGATATGAGGGTCTTGAGAGGTGGTAGAGGAGATTCATCAGTGTGAGGAACATATCTTTTTATTTTCTGTTGGAATGTGGATTTAAAATTACAATGCCTGCAGTTTGAAAGACATGTCTACTGGGATAGGATGAGAGATATATACAATGTTTCAGTCCTGGAACAGAGTGTGCCACAAAAGACAGGAAGGTGCCTGAAAGGAGTCCTGGACCAAGGGAGCTCCAGACAACAGCATTTTCGTTGACCAGGTGACCAAGGTTTTGTGTGAAGAGCAGGGTGCAGAAAGCTCCTGGCCTGCAAAGAAAAAAACATCTAATATCTTTTCCTCATATCTCTCTCTGAGGAAACCCCTGTCAGGGGGCAAAGGGGAAAACCACTGTTAGAGACATTGAAAGGCAAGTGCTCAACCAGTGAACTACAGATTGAAAGTGCTGGAAGACTACCTCGTGTCATCAACAAGAACTAAAAGGAATTTGGAAGACATGGATCAAAATCAACCCATCGAATCCTATACTCCAGAATATGGGGGGGGGGGGTAGAGTTTTAAGTTATAGTGTAACAAATTAGCAGTTGATATTACTTTCTTTTGTCACTAGTTAATGACAGTTTGTTCAATTTACTTTACTTATTAAGTTTACAAACCTGGTGCTCGTATTTTTTTAACCTCAAATTAAACAGTTAGGGAGAATTGGGGCAATCTGGTGGTTTGGTCAAACTTTTCACATTTGTCACGGCTCAGGGAACAGTGGAGCTAGATATTACAGTGCACTATCCCCAGTGAGTCATGACAAAGTTTGGGGGCTCGAGTCTAGGGTGTTTTAGAACAAAAGACAATGACGATTTAGGTGTAGATTTAATAAGTAATAAAAGCTAAAAGGAAACACCAGGTTTGCACTATCAAAAATAAGATGGCACTGGAAACTGCTAAAGCCTTCCTGCAAGTGGAAGAGATGCGCCTGACGATTTTACAAGGGATCCCAAAAGCCAGGTTGATCGAATTGGGAAGTAAATTAAGAGTAGGATTGCCTGCCAAAACTAGGAAGGCAGAGATAATCGAAGAGATGGCACAGCATTTGAAATTGGAAAGAATACCCAAGGGACCAAGTTCTCCAAGGGGTGGTTCATCGGAATGGGCTCAAATCCAGTTGCAAATGAAAAAAATGGAACTAGAGGCAGCAGAAAAAGAAAGAGCATTTCAAAGGGAACAGACAGAAAGGCAGGGGAGAGTAAAAAAAAAGAAAGGTAATTAGAAATGGTGAGATTACAAAAGGAAGAAAGAGAAAAAGAGGAGGACAGAGTTTTTCAGCTTATAATGCTGGCAGTTAAAGAGGCACCAGTAGGTGAGGCTGAACTTATTTCTACATCAGAGCCCAGTGGGGAATGTTTAAATTTGTGCAGGCTCTTCTGAAGTTTGAGGAAAGAGATGTTGAAGCATTATTTATTTCACTTGAGAAGATAGCTAACAGATGAACTGGCCAAAGAAAAACTGGAGATTGACCATGCAGAGCAAATTGACAGGTAGAGCACAGGAAATTTATGCTTCACTGTCAGAGGAGGTTTCTAGGGATTATGTTGTGGTGAAAAGGGCCATTTTGTGTGCATATGAGTTGGTTCCTGAAGCATACAGACAAAAGATTCGAAATTTAAGGAAACAGCCTAGGCAAGCTTACACTGAATTTGAAAGGATTAAGCAAAGTAATTTGGACAGGTGGATACAAGCATTAGAAGTTGAAACTACCTATGAAGTTCTCAGAGAGATCATTCAGAAGAATTTAAAAACTCTTCTGTATTACCTTCTGTAATAAAAGCCCATGTTGAAGACTAAAGGGTTGCAGCTGCAAGACAGGCAGTAGTAATGGCTGACGATTATGAGCTCATCCATAAAACTAAACTTTTTTCCGTCACCCTATAAATTTGAAAAGGATAGAAAGTGGGAGAGTGAAAGGAAGACAAGTGGCCAGGGTAAAGAATGGATAGCTGGCAATACCTCAAGATCTCTTCCCCAGATCAGGAAGGAAGGTACTGAGGGTGGAGCTGAAACTCGAAGGCCTAAGTGGTCCCATTGTAATAAAGTGGGACACATTTGTTCAGAATGCTGGAAGTTGCGAAGGAAGCCAATGGGACTTACTGGAGTTCGTAAGAGTGAGTCAAAATAAAAATGCTACAGATCAAATTGGAGCTTTAACTACAAATAAGGGCAGGAGTGAAAGTTATAGCTTTGGTCATAATTGTGGAAAGTTCAAGAGAGGCTAAAGAGATGGAGCAGTTACAAGAACAGTTCCTGATATTTTTCCAGTGTGGTGACCAGAGCAATGGCTAACAAAGTCCATCACCAGAGGTCAAAGTAATACTACGAGCAGACGTTAGATTAGCTGAAACTTTCTTTCAGGATGAAGATAATTCAAAGGAAGTGTTTGGCAGGTCTTCATCAATTGAGGCTCAGAAAGCAGATCCAGAGTTAAACAAGTTGTCACAGTCAGCTCACACTGCAGCTGAGATGGAAGAGTTTCGGAGTGCTATTACCTTAAAAACAGAGTTCTGATGAAGAAGTGGAGACACCCTCACAGGCCTGTGGATGAGGAATGGATGGTTGTTCATCAGATAGTGATACCACTCAAATATGGTAATGTGATATTGCAAGTAGCACATGAAATCCCTATGGCAGGAAAAGTAGGAATACAGATAAACAGGCATTTTACCTGGCCAAGACTTCATAAGGGCGTAGTGGAATTTTGTAAAACGCGTCATACATGTCAGGTAGTAGCTAAACCTCAACACATAATCCAACTAACACCTTTAATACCCGTACCAGTTTTTGAAGAACCATTCAGTCGGACATTAGTAGATTACGTAGGACCATTACAGAAAAAGAAAGTAGGGCATCAGTATATCCTTAGAATCATGGCTATGACAACCCGATTTCCAAAAATTATTCCTTTAAGGACAGTTACAGCTAAAGTGGTAGTGGAAAAGTAACTTTGTTTTTCATTCATTATGCCCTACCAATTTAAATACAATCTGACCAAGGCTCTAACTTCATGTCTGAAATTTTCCAGGACATAATCAGCAATTTGGGTATCAGACAACTAAAGCCTATCACCAACAGACACAGGGCGGTTTAGAGAGATACCATGAGACTCTCAAAACCATGATTAAGACCTATTGCCATGAACACCCAAAGGATTGGAACAAAGAATTAGATTTCTTATTATTCGCTACCAGAGATTCTCCGAACGAATCTACTGGATTTAGTCCATTTGAACTGATCTATGATCATGAAATAAGAGACCCATTTAAAGTCATTAAGGAAAAGTTCCTAAAGCAGAAATATGAATCTTCCATGTTGGATTACATGTCCATGTTTCTAGAAAGATTCAAAGGAGCATGAAAAGTAGCACGAGAGCACTTAAAAATTTCCCAAGTCAAAATGAAATAATGGGCAGACAAACATGCTAAAACTAGAACGTTCCAAGCAGGAGATGAAGTAGTGGTATTATTACCTTTGCAGGGTGATCCCCTGAAAGCGAAATTCAGTGGCCCCTATGAGATAGGAGAGTTAATAAAGTGACTTATCTGATAGATACTCCTGAACGTAGGAAAAAACAACGGTTATGTCACAGAAATATGTTGAAGCAATATCATCGCAGAGAAGATGATAAGGCAAAGCAAGTATGTCAGGTGGTAGGGAGTGGTGGAGGATGACAGAGACAGTAAAGGCAAGGTAGAAGGAGAAGTAGACAGTGCCCAAAACGAACCATCTACAACTCGACTAGCCAATACGTCAATACTGGGACAGTTAGACACTGTGTTCTCATACTTAAAGGAAGGACCAAGGGAAGATCTAATAAGGTTACTTGGAAAGTATAAAGGGAATTTGTAGGGATACACCTGAAGTTCTTTGAAGATGTGACAAGCAAAATGGATAATGGGGATCCTGTAGATGTAGTATATCTGGACTACCAGAAGGCCTTTGATAAGGTGCCACACAAAAGATTAATACACAACATAAGATCACACGGAGTTAGGGGTAATATATTAGCTTGGGTAGGGGATTGGCTAACCAACAGAAAGCAGAGAGTCGGGATAAATGGGTCTTTTTCTGGATGGCAAGCTGTAACTAGTGGAGTGCCACAGGGTCCCGTCCTTGGGCCCCAACTATTTACAATCTATATTAATGACTTGGATTCAGGAATAGAAGGTGCTATAGCTAAATTTGCAGATGACACCAAAATAGGTGGAAAAGTAAGTTGTAATGAAGAAATAAGAAATTTACAAATGGAAATGGACAGGTTAGGTGAATGGACCAAAATTTGGCAGATGGAGTTTAACGTGGATAAGTGAGAGGTTATCCATTTTGGTCGGAAGAATAAAAAGGCAACTTATTATTTAAATGGAAAGAAACTTCAGAATGCTTCAGTGCAGAGGGATCTGGGTGTCCTCGTGCATGAATCGCTGAAAGCTAGTATGCAGATACAGCAGGTAATAAGGAAGGCAAATGGAATTTTGGCATTTATTGCTAAAGGAATAGAGTATAAAAAGTAGGGAAGTGTTGTTGCAACTGTACAAGGCATTGGTGAGACCGCACCTGGAGTACTGTGCACAGTTTTGGTCTTACTTGAGGAAGGATGTAGTTGCATTGGAGGCAGCTCAGAGGAGGTTCACTAGATTGATTCCAGAGATGCAGGGCTTATCTTATGAGGAGAGACTGAGCAGTTTAGGCCTATACTCGCTAGAGTTTAGAAGGATGAGAGGAGATCTAATTGAGATATATAAGATGCTAAAGGAGATGGACATAGTAGATGTGGAGCGAATGTTTCCCCTTCTGGGGCATTCTAGAACGAGAGGCCATAGTTTTAGGCTAAGGGGTGGTAGATTTAAATCAGAGATGAGGAGGAATTACTTTTCTCAAAGGGTCGTGAATCTGTGGAATTCACTACCTCAGAGTGCAGTGGATGCCAGGATGCTGAATAAATTTAAGGAGGAGATTAGACAGATTTTTAATTAGTAATGGGTTGAAAGGTTATGGGGAGAGGGCAGGAAATTGGAGTCGAGGCCAAAATGAGATCAGCCATGATCGTATTGAATGGTGGGGCAGGCTCGAGGGGCTGAATTGCCTACTCCTGCTCCTAGTTCTTATGTACTACGTTAGCTACACATGATGTGGACGTAGGAGATTCAGTGCCGATAAAACAACATCATCATCATCGGTTGAGCCCAGAAAAACAAGCTCAGTTAGGAACAGAGATTCAATATATGCTGGACAATCAATTGATTGAGCCTAGCCAAAGTGGCTGGAGTTCACCGGTAGTATTGGTTCCTAAGCTGTATGGATCCAATAGATTTTGTAGAGACTACAGGAAAGTGCAAGTAGTAATGAGGACAGGTTTGTACCCAATTCCTCAGTTAGAAAACTGCATCAATAAGGTTGGCAGTTGATCACTTGAAGGAGTACTGGCAAGTGATATTAACATCAAGGGCTAAAGAAATATCCGCCTTTGTTACACCAAGTGGGTTGTATCAATGTCCAGTCATGACGTTTGGATTTTAAAACGCCCCAGCTATATTTCAGAGGCTTATGAATCAAGTCGTAGCTGAAGTACCTGTGTGGTTTATTTAGACGATGCCGTAATATATAGTAACACATGAGAAGAACATGTAAAGCAATTAGAGGAGCTTTTTAAGCAATTGCAGTTGGCTAGCTTAGTCATCGATCTGGCCAAAAGCGAATTTGCAAAAGCAAGGGTAACTTACCTAGGTCACATCGTAGGACGAGGGCAAGTGTTGCCAAGAACAGCAAAAGTGAACGCTCTAATAGGATTTCCCATTCCTAAAACTAAACAAGAAATTCTGAGATTTTTGAGAATGTGTGGGTTTTATATGAAGTATGTGCCTAACTTCAGCACAATAGCTGTACCTCTCACGAATTTGTTAAGAAAACAGGCAAAAGTGGTATGGTAAGCAGAATGGCAAGCAGCCTTTGAAAAGCTGGCGGCAAGCTTAATAAATGAACCAGTGTTGGCTGCTCCTGACTTTACCGAATCTTTTAAAATGCAATTGACGCTAGTGACTTGGGGGTAGGTGCAGTCTTATTACAATACGATAAATTAGGGATAGAGAAGCCAATGGGGTACTTTTCCAAGAAACTAAATCAATATCAGAGGAAGTACTCTATAGTAGAAAAAGAAACTCTAGCATTGTTGTTCTCCCTTCAACACTTTGAAGTTTATGTCCGACATAATAACAAAGAAATACTAGTCTACATTGGCCATAATCCACTGGCATTCATTGAAAAGTTTAAAACTCAAAATATGAGACTGTTTAGATGGAGTCTATTGTTTCAATAATTCAATGTAAAAATCGTTCACATTGCCGGTAAAGTTAATGTGATTGCGAATGCAATGTCCTGGGTGTAAAATACTAAAATAAGTTAAAAGGGTAAGGGATGCTGAAGATTGTATAAAGGGGGAGGAAGGATGAATGAAAGTAAGTCTTGTGTTTTCTTGTCCACGTGCCACATACTTTGTGATGAAACGGAGTTTTGAAATGGTGTTTCATCTCTTTTAAGGGTGAAGGCATGTAAGGAACATATCTTTTTATTTCTGTTGGACAGTTGTAAAGAATATATCTTTTTATTTTCTGTTGGAATGTGGATTTTAAAATTACATTGGCTGCAGTTTGAAAGACATGTCCACTGAAATAGGATAAGAAATATATACAATCTTGCAGTCCTGGAACAGAGTGTGCCATGAAAGACAAGATGGTGCCAGAAAAGTGCCCTGGGCCAAGGGAGCTAAGAACGTAAGAACATTAGAAATAGGAACAGGAGTAGACCATTCGACCCCTCGAGCTTGCTCCACCATTCAATAAGATCATGGCTGATCCTATTGTGTTTCGATTTCCACATTCCCATCTAACCCCGATAACCTTTGATTCCCTTGCCTAAAAGAATATATCTACCTCTGCCTTAAAAATATTCAATGACCCCCGCCTCCACCACCTTCTGAGGCAGAGAATTCCAAAGTTGCACAACCCTCTGAGAGAAGAAATTTCTCCTCATCTCCGTCCTAATTAGGTGACCCCTAATTTTAAAACAGTGCCCCTAGTTCCCCTACAAGAGGAAACATCCTTTCGACTTCCAACTTGTCAAGGCCGTTCAGGATCTTCTACACTTCAATCAAATCACCCCTCACTCTTCTAAATTCCAGTGGAAACAAGTCGAGTCTGTCCAATCTTTCCTCATAAGACAACCCGCTCATTCCAATAAACCTCCTTTGACCTGCCTCCAATGCATTTACATCCTTCCTTGAATAAGGAGACCAAAACTGCACACAGTATTCGATGTATGGTCTCATCAATGTCCTGTATAACTGAAGCATTACATCCTTACTTATATGTTCAATTCCTTTCGTAATAAAGGATAGCATTCCATTAGCCTTCTTAGTTACTTGCTTTACCTGCATACTAATTTTTTGCGACTCATGCACTAGAATAACTAAATCCCTGCACCTCAGAATTATACAGCTGTTCTCCATTTAAGTAATACTCTGCTTTTTTGTTCTTCCTGCCAACATGAACAACTTCACACTTACCCACATTAAACTCCATTTGCCAGATCTTTGCCCACTCACTCAACCTATCTATATCCATCTGCCACCTCCTAATGCCCTCTTCACAACATACTTTTCTACCTATCTTTGTGGCATCTGCAAATTTAACCACCATGTCTTGACTCCCCTCATCTAAGTCATTGATGTAAATCGTAAAAAGTTGAGGCCTCCGTACAGGCCCCTGTCAGACTCCACTCGTCACACCCTGCCAATCAGCAGAAGACCCATTTATGCATACTCTCTGCTTTCTGCCAGCCAGCCAATCTTCTATCCATACTAATATGTTACCCCCTACACCATGCACTTTTATTTTCCGTAATAATCTTCAATGTGACACCTTATCAAATGCCTTCTGGGAATCCATGTACAGTACATCTACAGGCTCCTCTTTATCCACTAAGCATGTTACTCCTTCAAAAAACTCCAATAAATTGGCTAAACATGATTATCCTTTCACAAAACCATGCTGCCTCTTCACGATTGCTTTGAGCTCTTTGTAAGTGCCCAGCTAAAACCTCCTTAATGATCGATTCTAATAACTTCTCCACGACAGATGTCAAGCTAACTGGACTATAGTTTCCTGTTTTCTGCCTCCCTCCCTTCTTGAATAGTGGGGTTATATTTGCTACTTTCTAATCCGATTGAACCTTTCCAGGATCTAGCAAATTTTGGAAAATTAACACCAGTGCATCGATCACCTCATTAGCCACCTCTTTTAAGACCCTAGGATCTAGTCCATTGGGACCCGGAGACTTGACAGCCCGCAGCTCCAATTTGTCAGTAATGTTTCCCTAGTGATTTCAATTTCATCAAGTTCCTTTCTCCCGTTCACCTCCTGATTGCAGCTATTACCGGAATGTTTTTTGTATCCTCCATAGTGAACACAGAAGCAAAATATTTCTTCATTGCTTCCACCATTCCTTAATATTTACTATTAACTCCCCACTGTCACTCTCTAGGTGAACACTCACTTTACATATTCTTTTCCTTTTTAAATACCTGTTGCTATCAGTTTTTACATTTCTAGCTAGCTTCCTCTCATACTCTAATTTCTTTCTCCTGATTAACCTTTTAGTCATTCTCTGCTGTTCCTTATATTCTGCCCAATCATCTGTCCTGCCACTCATCTTTGCAGAGTTGTATGCTTTTTCCTTAAGTTTGATGCTTTCCTTAACATCTTTAGTTAACCACGGATGGTGGGTCCTCCCCTTAGAATTTTTCTTTATAGTGGGAATGTGCTTATTCTGAATACTCTGAAATATCCCCATAAATGTCTGCCCACTGCTTTTCTATTGATCTATCCTCTAGCATAGTTTCCCAGTTCACTTCAGCTAGCTCAGCTTTCATCCCCACATAGCTGCCCTGACCAGGTGACCAAGGTTTTGTGTGAAGAGCAGAGTGCAGAAAGCTCCTGGCCTGCAAGGAGAAAACATCTAAAATCTTTTCCTCATATCTCTGTAACCTGCTCTCTCTCTGAGGAAACCCCTGTCAGGGGGTAAAGGGGAAAACCACCATTAGAGACATTGAAAAGCAAGTGCTCAACCAGTGAACTACAGACTGAAAGTGCTGGAAGACCACCTCGTGTCATCAACAAGAACTAAAAGGAATTTGGAAGACATCGGTCAAAATCGAATCCTATACTCCAGATTGGTGCTATTGAACTGTTTTGCCCCACCCTTAAAATCCATGTTTTGTGTGTTTTATATGCGTGCATGCACGCGCGCGTGTGTAGGAATTTAAGAAGGGGTTAGAGTTTAAGTTATAAATGTTAGAAGTTAGCAGTTCATATTTCTTTCTTTTGCCATCAATTAATGACAGTTTGTTCAATAAACACTTATTTACTTATTACATTTACAAACCTGGTGCTCTTATTCTGTTAACCTAAAATTAAACAGTTAGGTAGAATTGGGGCAATCTGGTGGTTTGGTCAAACTTTTCACATTTGTCGCGGCTCGGGGGACAGTGGGGCTTGGTATTACAGTGCACTATCCCCAGTGAGTCGTGACACCAGAATAATTCCAGGGATGAGAGAATTTAGCTTCAAGGTTAGGTTGGAGAGCTGGGGTTGTTCTCCTTAGAGTAAAGGAGGTTGAGGAGGGATCTGCTAAGAGGTGTACAAGATTAGATAAGTTAGACAAAGGAAAGCTGTTCCCAAGGACTGGGAACACAGCCTTCAGGTTTTGGTCAAGAGGTACAGGTGGGAAATGAGGAAGAACCTCTTTTACATATAACCTGGAACTTGTTGCCTATAATGGTAGCGGAAATGGAGATGATAAAGTATTTCAAAAGGAAATGGGAGGAAAAGATACTTGCAGGACTACAGAGATAGAGTGGGGGAATGGGATTGACTGGATTACTGTACAGAAAGCTGGCATGGATGAGATGGGCCAAATGGCCTCATTCTGTGCTGTAATGACTCTATGGTTCTAAATTGGATTAAGCTCAACACTAGAAAATCGCTCTCCCTGGTGGTAGTTTTTCAGCAAAAGTCATCATAACAGCAATCTGTTGTAAAGCAGCCACATCTCCAAATCATTATAACTTCCACAAATGGATAAATCAGTTGACTTCCAGATTGTGCTCAAATTTACATCATCAAATGAACCCATTTAAATGCTGCTCTGAATGAAATCCAATGTTACAGGGATGTCAGTTCCAGTAGAAAATACTGACAGTAGAGGCAATTCCCTCCTTCTTATATTTCATAAAAAGGATGTCAAATTAATTTTTTTAATTCTATCACGGAATGTTGTCATCGCTGGCTGGGCCAGCATTTATTCCCATCCCTTATTGCCCTTGAGAAGGTAGTGATGAGATGGCTTCTTGAACCGTTGCAGTCCCTATGGTGTAGATACACCTACAGTGCTGTTAGGAAGGAAACTCAAGGATTTTGACCCAGTGACAGTGAAGGAACGGCAATATAGTTCCAAGTCAGGATGGTGTGTGGCTTGGCGGTGAACTTACAGGTGGTGATGAAGGGCCCTTGTCCTTCTACGTGGTGGAGGTCACAGGTTGGAAGGTGCTGTCAAAGAAGCCTTGGTGATTTGCTGCAGTGCAGCTTGTAGATGGTACACACTGCTCCCACTGTGCGTCAGTGGTGAAGAGAATGGATACTTAAGGTAGTGGATGGTGTGTCAATCAAATGGACTGCTTTGTCAGATGATGTCGAGCTTCTTGAATGTTGTTGGAGCCGGACTCGTACAGGCAAATGGACAGCATTCTATCACACTCCTGACTTGTGCCTTGTAGATAGTGGGCAGGCTTTGGAGAGTCAGGAGATGAGTTACTCACTTCAGAATTCCTGACCTCTGACATGCTCTTGGAATCACAGTATTTATATGGCTAGTCCAGTTCAGTTTCTGGTCAATGGTAACACCCAGAATGCTGATAGTGGGCGATTCAGCAATGGTAATGCCATTGAATGTCAAGGAGCAATGGTTAGATTCTCTCTTGTTGGAGATGGTCATTGCCTGGCATTTGTGGGGCACAAATGTCACTTGACACTTATCAGCCCAAACTTCAATGATGTCCAGGTCTTGCGGCATATGGACATGAGTTGCAAATGGTGTTGAACTCTGTGCAATCATCAGAGAACATTCCCACTTCTGACCTTATGATGGAGGGATTGTCACTGGCAAAGCAGCAGAAGATGGTTGGGCCTAGGACACTACCCTGAGGAACTCCTGCAGCGATGTCCTGGGACTGAGATGATTGACATTCAACAACCACAATCATCTTCATTTGTGCTAGGTTTGTCTCCAACTAGTGGAGAGTTCTCTCCCAGGGGCTCCTTGTTGCCACACCCAGTCAAATGCTGTCTTCTTTGTCAAGGGCAGTCATTCTCACCTCACTTCTTGAGTTCAGCTCTTTTGTCCATGTTTAGACCAAGGCTGTAATGAGGTCAGGAGCTGAGTGGCCCTGGCAGGACCCAAACTGAACGTCTGTGAACTAATTATTGCTGAGCAAGTGCTGCTTGATAGCACTGTTGACGACACCTTCCATCACTTTGCTGATGATCGAGAGTAGACTGATAGGACGGTAATTGGCCAGGTTGTATTTGTCCTGCATTTTATGGATGGGACATGCCTGGGCGATTTTCCACATTGCCAACTAGATGCCACTGTTATAGCTGTACAGGAACAGCTTGGCTAGGGGGCGTGGCTAGTTCTGGAGCACAAGCCTTCAGTACTACTGCTGGAATGTGGCCAGGGCCCATAGCTTTGCAGTATCCAATGCCTTCAATGATTTCTTTTGATATCATGTGCAGTAAATAAGAGTTGGCTGAAGACTGACATCTGTGTTGGCAAGAGGAGGAAAAAGTGGATCATCCACTCAGCACTTTTGGCTGAAGATTGTTGCAAATGCTTCAGCCTTATCTTTTGCACTGATGTGCTAGGCTCCCCCATCATTGAGGATGGAGATATATGTAGAGCTTACTCCTCCAGTGAGTTGGTTAATTGTCCCCCACCATTAATGACTGGATGTGGCAGGGCTGGCAGAAGTTAGGTCTGATCCATTGGTTGTGGGATCACATAGATCCATTTATTGCATGCTTCTTATGCTCTTTGGCATGCTCCTGTGTTGTAGCTTCACCAGGTTGACACCTGATTTTTAGGTATGCCTGATGATGCTCCTGGCAAGCCATCCTGTACTCCTCATTGAACCAGGGTTGATGCCCCAGCTTCATGATAATGGCACAGTGAGGGATATGCCAGACCATGAGGTTACAGATTGTGGTTGAATACAATTCTGTTGCTGCTGATGGCCCACAGCACCTCATGAATGCCCAGTTTTGAGTTGTTAGATCTGTTCAAAATCTACCCCACGGTGGTAGTGCCACACAACACGATGGAGGATATTCTCAATGCAAAAATGGGGCTTTGTCTCCACAAGGACTGTCCGCTGGTCACTCCTACCAACAAAGATGCATCTGCGACAGGTAAACCGTTGAGGACGAGGTCAAGTATGTTTTTTCCTCTTGTTGGTTCCCTCACCACCTTCCGCATACCTAGTCTAGCAGCTACATCTTTTAGGAATTGGCCAGCACGGTCTGTAGTTGTGCTACCAAGCCACTCTTGGTGATGGACATTCAAGCCCCCCAGCCAAAGTACATTCTGTGCCTTTGCCACCCTCAGTGTTTCTTCTAAGTGATGTTCAACATGGAGGAGCACTAATTCATCAGCTGAGGGTGGGGGGGATGGGAGAGGTGGTGGCAGTTGATGTTAATCAGCAGGGCGCTGTCTTGCCCATGTGATGGTGGTGTCTGGGACATTACCAATAAGGTATGGTTCCATAAATATGACTATATCAGACTCTTGCTTGACTAGACTGTGGGGCAGCTCTGCCAGTTTTGGTACAAGCCTCCAGATGTTAGTAATGGGGACTTCTGCATGGTTGACAGGGTTAGGTTTACCATTGTGTTTTCCAGTGCCTAGGTCGATGCTGGGTGCTCCATCCAGTGTCATTCCTTTTCGACTTCATGGCAATGTGATACAATCGAGAGCTTGCTAGGCCATTTAAGAGTCAGCCACACTGCTGTGGATCTGGAGTCATACGTAGGCCAGAGCAGGAAAGGGTGGCAGATTTCCTTCCCTAAAGCACATTAGTGAACCAGATGGGTTTTTACAATAATCAGCAATGCTTTCATGGTCACTGTTACTGAAACTAGCTTTATATTGCAGATTTATTGATTGGATTTAAATTCCACCAGCTGCCCACGGTGAAATTTGAACTCGTGTCCCCAGTGCATCAGTCCGGGTCTCTGGGTTACTAGTCCAAGTGACATTATCAATACGCCACTGTCTCCCCATAATTATCAAAATGCCCCAAACTGTATTTTCTTACACAAATATTAAATACTGTTAGCCAGGTGATATTAAATTTACCCATAATGTAAATATCTTTTTTTTAGAAGGAAAGGGGAAAATGGAGGATTGATTTTGCCAGATCACTGTCACACAACCTGTCGCAGCCAGCTCTGAATGGATACAAGGTCATCTACTGCTGACATCTCAGATAAACAAAGCTACCTGGTGCAAAGTAACTTTAAGGAGTCATAACAGCATCAAAATGTTATATAATACGATCATGCATCTGTTCCATCCATTCCTGTCAGTTTGCTTAAACAGTGAATAATAATGACATAATCAGGCCACCGGCCTGAATTAGTCAGTGTGTTTGACAGTGCAAAGGAGCTGAATTTTCACAGGAATGATTCAGCATGTTTATTCAGCTCCAGTGCACTGTCAGACTCGGTAACTCCTTCAGGCTTCTAACCCAATGATGTCACCAGCAGTCACTTTTTTCCAACCTATGTTTAAAATTGACAGATGGGTAAAACAAAATAAACAAACTACATACTTTAAACCCAGCTTATTCTAAGGTTAACCATTTGCAAACTAATTTTCTAACTGTTTAACTAATTTAACTAACTGATAAATGACAGCACTTTGTACAAAGACATGCTGGGTGAGATAAGGAGAGCTTGGTTAAACCTTTTGTCAAATTAACAAGGATGCACTGCTGGGTGAGCATATAAGACGCAAGCTCTTAACACACTGATACGTTCTCAATCTTGGGAGACACGAATCAGAGACAACATATATTTCATGAGCAGCTGATGCATTTTGGGCAGAAGAGATAGGAAGAAGTAATATAGACTTAATGACACAATTCTAAAGAGTGTGCAGAAACAGGGGGACCTAGGGTGTAAGTGCATTGATCTTTGAAGGTGGCAGAACATAATACGAGAGTGATTAGCAAGCCTTATGGGATCTTGGGCTTCATAAATAGAACCATTGAGTACAAAAGCAGGGAAGTTGTATAAACCTTTATAAAGGTCTGATTAGGCCTCAACTGGGGTATTGCATCCAGTTCCGGTCACCACACTAAGTAGAATGTGAGGGTTTTTGTGAGAGTGCAGAAGAAATTTACCAGAATGGATCCAGGGGTGGGGCATTTGAGTTACAAGGTTAGGCTGAAGAAGCTGGGGTTGTTCTCCTTGGAGCAAAGGAGATTGAGGGGAGATTTGATAGAAATGAATTACTGCAATTACTGCTCATCCCTCCTTACTCTAGGAAGGCAATGGTAGCCTTGAACAGCTGCAGGTCTTGAGGTGATGGTGTTCTTACAACGGTGTTGAGGAGGGAGTTCTAGGATATTGACAGAGTGAAAGGACATCAGTATCTGTCGAATTGAAACACTGCGCAGCTTGGAGGTGAACTTGGAGACAATGGTGTTATCGTGAGGTTGTAATTATATTGCACTTCATAATAAAGCATTCTAAGGCACTTCAGGGGAGTGTTATCAAACAAAATTTGACACCAAGCCACAGAGGTATCAGGGCAGTTACCAAAAGCTTTGCCAAAGAGGCAGCCTAAAGGAGCATCTTAAAGCAGGATAAAGAGAAAGAGACACAGAGAGGCATAGGGAAGGAATTCTAGAACTGATGGCTTTGGCAGCTAAAGGCACAGCCACCAATGGTGAAGCAATCAAAATCAGGGATGCTCAAGAGGCCAGGATCAGAGGAATACAGGTATCTTGGATGGAGGGTTGTGTGGCTCGAGGACAGCGATGGGGGAGGTGGGGATAGGGGTTGGGGGTGGCAGGGCATGGAGGAAACTGAAAACAAGGATGAGAATTCTAAAATCAAATTGTTCCTTAATCGGGACCCAGTGTACACCAGCGAACACAAAGGTGATAGGTGATTGGGTCTTGGCATGAGTTAGAACATAGGCAAAGTTTTGGATGGCACCAAGTTTCCAGAGAGCAAAATGTGGATGTCATTAACAAAAGCAGAGGAGCACCTCGGCCTGGATATCTCAGCAACTGCTTGTTATTCCTTCGTTGTCACTCTACAGGCAAGAACAACATGCAATCTAGCACTGGCTCAATGAAAGAGTGCACATAAACCACCAGTGATTATGTTCAAAATGCTAACAACGTAACAGGATGGGAGCTCCCAATATAGGAAAATGCCATGCTCAAAACAGTTCCCACATAAAATACAGTTAACTCCCACCGTTCGTGACCCCCTCACTAACTGAAGATTGCTGCAATCATTCAGCCTTTGCGCTAACGTGTTGGGCTATCATTGAACAGGGGATGTTGTGGAGCGTCGTCCTCTGGTTGGTTGTTTAGTTGTCCTCCACCATTCACGGTCAGATGCGACAGGACTGTAGGTCTTTGATCTGATCCATTGGGAGTATTTAGCTCTGTTTATTGCATGCTGCTTCCGCTCTTTGGCATGCAGGTAGTCCTGTGTTCTAGCTTTACTAAGCTGGCACCTCATTTTTAGGTCAGCCTGGTGCTGCTCCTGGCTTGCTCTCCTGCACTCCTCAGTTAACTAGACTTGATCCCTTGGCTTGATGGTAATGGTAAACTAAGGAATATGGAGGCGGTTGAAAACAATTCTTCTGCTGCTGATGGCCCACACCACCTCATGGGTGCCCAGTTTTGAGTTACTAGATCTGTTCAAAATCTTGCCCATTCAGCATGGTGGCAGTGCCACACAACACAATGGATGGTGTGAAGTTGGGACCAAGGGTTGTGGTCATTCCTACCAATACAGTCATGGACAGATACCAACTCAGTCTATAGACGGTACTACTGGGTCACTTGCTACCCTCTGTGCTTCTACAAGTGATATTCAACATCAGCTGAGACAGGGCAATCGGTGGTTATCAGCAGGAGGTTTCCTTGCCCATGTTTGACTTGATGCCATGAGACTTCATGGGGTCCGGAGTCAATGCCGAAGACTCCAAGGGCAAATCCCTCCCGACTGTATATCACTGTGCCGCCACCTCTGCTGGGGTCTGTCCTGCTGGTGGGACAGGACATACCCAGGGAAAGTGAAGGAGGAGCCTGGGGCATATTCTTACTCACGAAATCACACCTTACAATGTCATGCTGTTACTTGATCAGTCTGTGGGCCAGGTCTCCAAATTTTGGCAGAAGTCCCCAGATGTTAGTAAGGGGGACTTTGCAGAATCAACTGGGCACAGTGTACCACTGTCATTTCTGTTCCCTAGGTCAATGCTGCTTGGGTCGTCCAGTTTTTATTTCTTTTTGACTTTTCCGTTGCAGTTTGTGCATCCACGAGGTGCTGTGGGTCATCAGCAGCAGAAAAATTGCATTCAACCGCCTGCATATCCTTCAGTTTACCATTACCAACAAGCCAAGGGATCAAGTCTAGTTAACTGAGGAGTGTAGGTGAACAAGCCAAGAGCAGCACCAGGCATACCTAAACACGAGGTGCCAACTTAGTAAAGCTAGAGCACAGCACTGTTAAAACAGCGAGACGTCGGGAGAGAGGTTAAAACGGGGGACTTCGGGAGAGAGAGGTTAAAACAGCGAGACTCAATTAGTAGTAAGGGTAAAATAAAAACAAAGGTCCATATTCTATTTAGTTAAGATATGTCTGGGGAGCTCAGTCCCGTGAATTGCACATCCTGAGCTATATAGGAAATCCTAGCCGCTCCTGGTGATCTGGATGATCACATGTGCAGGGGGTGCCTCTGACTGGAGCAACTCAAACTCTGGGTTTTGGAGCTTGAGCGGCAGCTGGGGGTACTACGGTGCATTCACGAGGCTGAGAGGTTCATGGATAGCATATTTTAGGATGTGGTCACCCTGCAGCTTAAGGAAGTGCAAGCAGAGAGGGAATGGGTGACCACCAGACAGAAGAAGGGGACCAGGCAGGTAACGAGGGAATCCCCTGAGTGCATCTCACTCACAAACTGTTTTTCGGCTTTAGAAAACGGTGAGAGCGATGATTCCTCTGTGGAGGCCAACCAGAGCCAAGGCTATGTCACTGTGAGCGGTCCATCTGCTCAGGAGGGTGGGGAGAAAGAAGTGTGGAAGGGCAATAGTGGTAGGGGATTCATTAGTGAGGGGAGTAGACAGGTGCTTCTGCAGCCGTAGACGTGGCTCCAGGGTGGTGTGTTGCGTCCCGGGTGCCTGGGTCAAGGATGTCACGGAATGGCTGCAGGGCATTCTGAAGGGGGAGAGTGAACAGCCAGGGGTTGTGGTCCATGTTGGTACCAATGACATAGGAAGAAAGAGAAATGAGTTCCTGCAAACAGACTTTAGGGAGTTAGGTAGGAAATTGAAATGCAAGGTAGTAATCTCCAGATTACTCCCAGTGCCACACAGTCATGATTATAGGAACAGAAGGATAGAGCAGATGAATGCGTGGCTGGAGAGATGGTGCAGGAGGGAGGGCTTTAGATTTCTGGGGCATTGGGGCCATTTCTGGGGGGGGTGGGACCTGTACAAGTTGGACAGCTTACATCTGAGCAGGAACGGCACCAACATCCTCGCAGGGAGGCTTGCTAAAGCTGTTGGGGTGGATTTAAACAAAATTGTTAGGGGGTGGGATCCTGAAAGTAGTTCAGAGGAGAACAATGCTAAGATGGGGTTAGAAGTTAAAATGCTAGTAAGTGAGTCTGGAAGGTGGAGCCTAGATAAGAAAGAAGGGAGTTTAGCAAGGCTAAATGGAACATATTTTAATGCAAAAGCATGAGGAATGAGACAGATGAGCTGAAGGCACAGACAGACTTGAGGGAGTATGATATCATAGCTATGACTGAGATTTGGCTAAACGAAGGGCAGGGTTAGCAGCTCAACATTCCTGATTATAGGGTATTCAGACGAGATAACGAGAGAGATGGAAAGGGGGCTGGGTCGCAATACCGATCAAGGAATCAATTATGACACTGAGGAGGGATGATATCCTGGAAGGATAATCAAATAAGGCCATATGGGTGGAAATAAAAAAATATAAAATGGGCAAACACGCTGCTGGGTGTGCACCATAGCCCCCAAACAGGCAGGGAGAGATAGAGGATCAAATATGTAATCAAATTTCAGAGAAGTGTAAGAATAATAAGGCAGTAATAGTAGGGATTTTAACTACCCAAGTATTAACTGCGATAGTTTTAGTGCGCAAGGTAGAGAGGGAGCAAAATTCTTAAGTTGCAGCCAGGAGAACTTTTTTTTTAGCCAGTATGTAGAAGGCCCAACAAGGGAAGGTGCAGTTCTGGAACTAATATTCGGAAATGAGCCCCTGGCATATCAGTAGGGAAGCATTTTGGAGGTAGTGACCATAACTCAGTTAGATAGGAAGAAAATAAAAATTCTAAACTGGGGAAAGGCTAACTTTACTAAGATGAGATACGAGAGGCGTTTCTGCGGCTGTAGACGTGACTCCAGGATGGTGTGTTGCCTCCCTGATGCCAGGGTCAAGGATATCACTGAATGGCTGCAGGGCGTTCTAAAGGGGGAGGGCAAACAAACAGAGATCGTGGTACATATTGGTACCAACGACATAGGTAGAAAGAGGGATGAGGTCCTGCAAGCAGAACATAGGGAGCTAGGAAACAGATTAAAAACCAGGACCTCAAAGGTAGTAATCTCTGGATTACTTCCGGTGCCACACACTAGTGAGTATTGAAATAGGTTAGTCCAGATGAATGCATGGCTGGACAGATGGTGCAGGAGGGAGGGCTTTAGATCTCTGGGACATTGGGACTGTTTCTGGGGGCAGTGGGGCCTGTACAAGGCAGACGGGTTGCTCCTGAACCGGAATGGGACTAACATCCTTGCAGGGAGGTTTCCTAGTGCTGTTGAGGAGGGTTTAAACTAGCTTGGCAGGGGGATGGGATCCTAAGAGGAGGTTCAGCAGGGAAAGATGCACAGCCAAAATTAGAAGAGAGAGCAAGTGAGCCTGGAAGGCATAGAAATTATAGGCCAGTTAAGGCACAAGGCAGTTTGGCATGGTTGGATGATATTTAATTTAATGCAAGGAGTCTGACGAATAAGGCAGATGAATTGAGGGTACAATTTAACACGTGGAAGTATGATGTCATTGCTGCGACAGAGACATGGTTGAGAGAAGGCCAGGATTGGCAGCTCAATATTCCAGGATATAGGGTCTTCAGTCAAGACAGGGAAGGAGGTAAAAGAGTAGGGGGTTTCGCAATATTGATCAAGGAATCAATACTGCAGTAAGGAGGGATGACACCTTAGATGACATCCTCAAATGAAGCCATATGGGTAGAACTGAAAAGCAAAAAAGGAGCAATCACATTGCTGGGAGCGTACTATAGGCCCCCAAACAGTCACAGAGAAATAGAAGTGCAGATATGGAGGCAAATTTTAGAGAAGTATAAAAATAATAGGGTAGTAATATTGGGGGATTTCAACTTCCCCAACATTAACTGGGTTAGTCACAGTGTCATAGGTTTAGAGGGAGCGGAATTCTTAAAAGGCATCCAGGAAAGCTTTTTAAGCCAGTACGTAGAAGGTCCTTCAAGAGAGGGGGCGGTCCTGGACTTAATTTTAGGGAATGCAGCCGGGCAAGTGGTAGAGGTATCAGTGGAGGAGCATTTTGCAGATAATGATCATAACTCCGTTAGATTCAATGTTGTTATGGAAAAGGATAAGGATGGGCCAGAAATCAGAGTTCTAAATTGGGGGAAGGCCGATTTTAATAAGATCAGGTATGATTCGGCCAGAGTGGACTGGGAGCAGCTACTTTTAGGTAAATCTGCGTCAGAGCAGTGGGACACATTCAAAAAGGAAATAGGGAGAGTACAGGGCCAACATATTCTCAGTAAAGATAAAGTGTGGGACCAACAAATCCAGGGAACTCTGGATGTCGAGGGATATACAGGATTGGATAAAGAGAAAAAGGGAGGCTTATGGCAGATACCGAGGGTTCAAAACAGCGGAAGCCCTAGAGGAGTATAGAATGTGCAGGGGGGAACTTAAAAAGGAAACTAGGAGAGCAAAAAGGGGGCATGAAAAAACATTGGCAGGTAAAATAAAGGAAATTCCAAAGTTATTTTACAAGTACATTAGGAGTAACAGGATAACTAGGGAAAGAATAAGCCCATTAAGGACCATAGTGGTAATGTGTGTGTGGAGCCGGAAGACATAGGTAGGGTTCTAAATGAATACTTTGTGATGGTGTTCACAAGCGAGAGAGATGACATGGATATGGAAATCAGGCAGAAGGATTGTGATATAATTAAAGAAATTAGCATAGAAAGGGAGGAGGTTCTAAATGGTCTGGCAGGCTTAAAAGTAGATGTTCAAGAAGGGAGGAAGCGATAGACCAGGGAACTACAGGCCAGTCAGTCTAACCTCAGTGGTGGGGAAACTATTGGAAACAATTCTGAGGGACAGAATTAATCTACATTTGGAGAGGCAGGGATTAATCAAGGACAGCCAGCATGGATTTGTTAAGGGGAGGTCATATCTGACCAATTTAACTGAATTTTTCGAAAAGGTGACCAGGTGTGTAGATGAGGGCAATGCATTTGATGTAGTCTACCTTGGACTTCAGCAAGGCTTTTGACAAGGTCCCGCATGAGAGACTGATAACATAGGTAAGAGCCCATGAGATCCAAGGCAATTTGGAAAATTGGATCCAGAGTTGGCTGACTGGGAGGAAACAGACGATGATTGTCGAGGGGCGTTTTTGTGACTGGATGCCTGTGTCCAGTGGGTTTCCACAGGGATCGGTGTTGGGTCCCTTGCTGTTTGTGGTATATATAAACGATTTAGACTTGAATGTAGGAGGGTTGATCAGTAAGTTCGCGGATGACACGAAACTTGGTGGGGTGGTAAATAGTGAGGAGGATAGCCTTAAATTACAGGAGGATATAGACGGGCTGGTCAGATGGCATTTAATCCAGATAACTGTGAGGTGATGCACTTGGACAGCACAAACAAGGCACGGAAATACACGATGGATGGTAGAACCCTGGGAAGTACCAAGGATCAGAGGGACCTTGGTGTGCATGTCCACCGGTCCCTTAAGGTAGCGGGACAGGTAGATAAGGTGGTTAAGAAGGCATATGGGATACTTGCCTTTATTAGCCGAGGAGTAGAATATAAGAGCAGGGAGGTTATGCTGGAACTGTACAAAACGCTGGTTAGGCCACAGCTAAGCGTATTGCGTGCAGTTCTGGAATCCGCATTATAGGGAGGATGTGATTGCACTAGAGAAGAGTACAGAGGAGATTTACCAGGATGTTGCCTGGGATGGAGAGTTTTAGTTATGAGGAGAGACTGGATAGACTGGGGCTATTTTCCCTGGAGCAGAGGAGATTGAGGGGGTACATGATTGAGGTGTATAAAATTATGAGGGGCATAGATAGGGTAGACAGGAAGAAACTTTTCCCCTTGGTGGAGGGATCAATAATCAGGGAACATAAATTTAAGGTAAGGGGCAGAAGGTTTAGAGGGAATGTGAGGAAAAAATATTTTCCCCTAAAGGGTGGTGGGAATCTGGAACTCACTGCCTGAAAGAGTGGTAGAGGCAGAAACCCTCATAACATTTAAGAAGTATTTGGATGTGCACTTGCGATGCCATGGTATACAAGGCTATGGGCCTAGTGCTGGAAAATGGGGTTAGAATAGTTAGGTACTTGTTTGACTGGCGCAGACCCGATGGGCCGAAAGGCCTATTTCTGTGCTGTAGACCTCTATGACTCTATGATTTAGCCCAAGTGGACTTGGAGCAGCTACTTGCAGATAGAACCGTGTCAAAGCAGTGGGAGGCATTCAAGGAGGAAATAGCGAGAGTACAGGGCAAATACGTTCCTGCAAAGACAAAGTGGGGGACCAAGTCCAGAGAACCCAGGATGTCAAGGGGGATAAAGGTTAGAATTAAGAAAAAAAGAGAAGCTTATGGCAGATACCAAGGGCTGAATATGGCAGAGTATCTAGAGGGGTATAAAAGGTGCAGGGGGAACTTAAAAAGGAACTTAAGAAAGCTAAAAGAGTGCATGAGAAAGCATTGGAGGGTAGAATAAAGGAAAACCCAAAGGAGTTTTTTAAGTATATAAAGAGCAAGAGAAGAACTAGGGAAAGATTAGGGCCAATTAGGGTCCATAGAGGTAATCTGTGTGCGGACCTGGAAGACGTGGATACAGTCCTCAATGAATAATTTGCATCGGTCTTCACAATTGAGAAGGACAACACAGGTATAAACATCAGGGTGGAGGACTGTGAAATATTAGAGGAAATTAACATGGAGAGAGAGAGGAGGTACTAGCAGGTATAGCGGCCTTATAAGTGGATAAATCTGCAGGCCCGGATAAGATATATCCCAGGCTGTTGATGAAGGCATGGGAAGAGATATCAGGGTCCCTGGCTGTAATTTTCAAATCCTCTCTGGCCACAGGTGAGGTACCTGGGGACTGGAGGACTGCTAACATTGTCCCATTATTAAAAAAGGGAGGAAGGGATAGACCAGGAAATTACAGGCCAGTCAGTCTACCCTCGGTGGTGGGGAAGTTACTAGAAAGAATTCTGAGGGACCGAATACATCTGCACTTGGAGAAACACGGGTTAATCAGGAATAGTCAGCATGGATTTTTAAGGGAAGGTCGTGTTTGACCAATTTGATCGGATTTTTTGAGGAGGTAACCAGGAGTGTTGATGAGGGTAATGCATTTGATGGTCTTTTGATAAAGTCCCTCATGGCAGACTGGTCAGGAAAGTAAGAGCGCAAGGGAAAGTGGCACATTGGATCCAAAATTGGCCGAGAAGCAGAGGGTGATGGTAGAGGGATGTTTCTGTGACTATAAGTTTGTTTCCAGCGGGTTCCGCAGGGCTCGGTGCTGGGGCCCTTGCTGTTTGTGGTCTACGTAAATAATATGGACTTAAATGTAAGGGCTATGATCAAGAAGTTCGCAGATGACATGAAAATTGATAGGGTGGTAAATAGTGAGGAGGATAACCATAAACTGCAGGAGAATATCAATGGACTCGTCAGGTGGGCAGAGCAGTGGCAAATGGAATTCAACCCAGAGAAGTGTGAGGTAATGCACTTAGAGAGGGCTAACAAGCAAGGAATTACACTATGAATGGTAGGACCCTGGAAAGTACTGAAAATCAGAGGGACCTTGGTATGCATATCCACAGATCCCTGAAGATAGCAGGGCAAGTAGATAAGGTGGTTAAGAAGGCATATGGGATACTTGCCTTTATTAGCCAAGTCATGAAATATAAGAGCAAGGAGGTTATGCTGGAATCGTATAAAACGCTGGTTAGGCCACAACTGGAGTACTGCGTGCAGTTCTGGTCACCACATTATAGGAAGGATGTGATTGCACTGGAGAGGGTGCAGAAGAGATATACCAGGATGCTGCCTGGGCTGGAGGGTCTGAGCTATGAGGAAAGATTGGATAGGCTGGGGTTGTTTTCATTGGAGCAGCAAAGGTTGAGAGGGGACCTGATAGAGGTGTATAAGATTATGAGGGGCATAGATAGGGTGGATAGGAAGGCACTTTTTCCATTAGTAGAGGGGTCAATAACCAGGGGGCAGATTTAAGTTAAGAAGTAGAAGGCCAAGAGGGGAGTTGAGGAGAATTTTTTCACCCAGAGGGTGGTGGGAGTCTGGAACTCACTGCCTGAAAGGGTGGTTGGGTCAGAAACTCTTGTAACATTTAAGAAGTAGTTAGATATTCACTTGCGTTGTTATGGGCCAAGCGCTGGAAAATGGGATTCATGTAGTCAGATCTTTGTTGACCGGCGTGGGCACGATGGGCCGAATGGCTTCCTTCTGTGCTGTAAATGTCTATGAGACTACTTGTGAAAGAGCGGAAGCAGCATGCAATAAACAGAGCTAAATACTCTCACAACCAATGGCTCAGATCAAAGGTCTACAGTCCTACATATGGTCATGAATGGTACAACTGAGCTTGCTGGGCCCATTTCAGAGGGTAGTTAAGAGTCAACCACATTGTGTGCGTCTGGATTCACATGTAGGCCAGACCAGGTAAAGCCAGCAGATTTCCTTCCCCATAAGACACTATGAACCAGATGGGTTTCCACAACAATCCAGTAGTTTCATGGTCTCCATCTTTTAATTCCAGATTAACTAACTGAGTTTAAATTCCACCAGCTGCCATGCTGGGATTTGAACATGTGTACCCCAGAGCATCAGCCTGGGCCTCTGGATTCTTAGTCCAGCAACATTACCACTCTGCCACTGACTCCCATAGGCTAGGTCAGGCTCTCTGGGCAATTTATTACTATACTAGCAGTCTATTCAAATTAATGCATGAACCTTCCACATCAAAATAATTGGAGCCCACCTTGAGCTACTAGCATAGACAGCCTCATATTTGGTTGATCAAAATTCTGGATACAAAGGCAAAACTATTAAAATACACTAGCCACGGCAGTGATACATTTGCTTATCCATTTAAGACTTATAAAATTGTATAATACTGACATTTGCCCTCTGAACACGTGATTAATTTGCAGTATTTACATTCACTGACAGAAACTCAGCCTCCAGACTAGAATTACCTACTGACCCTAGACTGCTTATTCAGTTTTATAAAACATTTGTACATTTTAAAGCTACATGTTCTCCTTTCACTGTGTCACATTTAAAAGCTTGTAAACTTCACTAATTGTACTTTACTTTGACATACAAGGACAACTGGCCACAGTGTGGAGTATACTGGTTATGTTACTGACTCATAATCCAGAGGCCTGGACTAATGATCCTGAGACATGAGCTCAAACCTCACTAGGGTAGTTAGTTAAATAAATTTGAAACTAATAGTTAGTATCAGTAATGGTGACCATGAAACTACCGGATTGTCGTAAAAATCCACTTGGTTCACTCAAGTCTTCTAGAGAAGGAAATCTGCTGCCTTTAACCAGTCTAGCCCAGATGTAACTCCAGGGATGAAGTTGAAATGGACCAGAAAGCAATAAAATAGGACTGCCCACCCAGCATTGGACTATGCATCAGACACGGCAAAGACATAGCACTGTCCTCCTCAATAACTTTTGGGGACTTACGGCAAAATTGGGAGAGCTGGGCAACGGACTAGCCAAGAGACAGCCAGACAATAGCCCTACTCAAAGAATCTTACCTTACA
The DNA here is from genome assembly GCF_964194155.1 of Cetorhinus maximus. Taxonomy (NCBI): domain Eukaryota; kingdom Metazoa; phylum Chordata; class Chondrichthyes; order Lamniformes; family Cetorhinidae; genus Cetorhinus; species Cetorhinus maximus. The sequence continues at coordinate 55,189,874 of NC_135887.1, forward strand.
GCCAATGTACCGGATTCTTCTGAGTATATACTGTCCCACCAGCAGGACAGAGGTGGTAGTACTAGCATACAGTCACGAGGAAGTGGCCCAAGGAGTCCTCAACCTTGACTCTGCACACCATGAAGTCTTATAGTCTTGGGTCAAATTCTCTTGTTGATTACCGCCTACCCTCAGCTGATGAATCAGTACTCCTCCATGTTGTATACCACTTGGAAGAGGCACTGAGGGAAGTAAAGGCCCAAAATTTACCCTGGGTGGGGGACTTCAATATCCACCACCAAGATTGGCTCGGTAGTGCCACTACTGACCGAGCAGGCAGAGTTCTGAAGAACATAGCTACAAGACTCTGCCTGCGTCAGGTGTTGGCAGAACCAAGAGGGAAAAATCTACTTGACCTCGTTTTCACCAATCTACCTGTCGCAGATGCACCTGTCCATGACAATATCGGTAGGAGAGACCCATCATATAGTCCTTATAGATACATTGTGTTGTGTGGTACTACCACTGCGCTAAATGGCAGAGCATCCCAAAATTGGGTAAAAAGATGCTGATCAGCACAATCTGTGACCTCAAAGTCCAGCATCCCTCACATTCTACCTCTTATTGGGTGAAGGAGGAGACCAAAAGTTAATCTTTACTCAGTTTCAGATTTATTCACAAGGTGAGACATTGGGCTGTAACTTACTCAGAGTGGCAATCAGCATGGGATTGCTACTTCGTGCCCACTTACCTTCACCAAATTTCTTCCATGCCTGTCTTGCCTGACCTTCCAAGATCCAGGCAGCACAGTTGTCTCCAAAGTCCAACACTGTCTAATTGAAGGAGGACATGCCCCCTCCGCCTTTTTTTTTACAGCACTAGCTGCCATAAAACAGGTAAGTTTAAAGGTCCTATTGAAATTGACAGGCCAGGGAGAAGGTAAGTGTAAAGGAGTGGGGAGTGGAGGTGTTCAGAGGTTGGGTGGGGGATGGGGTCAGACATCAGGGGTGGTGTGGGGGGAGTCGGACATCGGGAGAGGGTGCAGCGGGTCAGACATTCATGGGGGTGGGGCGGATTGGACATAGGAGGGCTGGGAGGAACACCAGTGGTGCTCTGGAGGTCGGACATCGGGAGGGGATGGAATTTGACAGGGTGTGGGTCGGTCATGGGGGGCCGGGTTTGGGGTAAGAGTTGGGCCTTGGGGGGGGAGGGGAGGAGTCCAGTGCTGATGGGGGGAATGGCGGCAAGTGGGGGAATACTGGGGAGGGGGGGGGGGGCATCATTAGTATGGGATGTAGGAGTCCCTATTCGATACAAATGAAACATTGCGGGATCTGCTTTTAGTTGAACAAAGCCTACTTTCAGCAAAACAGATCTCACTAAAAAACACCAGACCCTCAAGGCATCATTCAGGCTATCAACGCATTTATTTAGATTTCATAGTTTCCCTTGTGCATCTGTTGCCACTTTAGGTGGTTTCAGAAACACTCTTCTGAAATATTTCACCCTGCAAAAACGTGGCTTTTATGTTAATTGATTTATACACACATGAATATGTGGCCAAAAGAGCTAAAAAGACTTTAAGAATTACTTTTCTGATGTGGGACAGTCCATTCCAACATTTATATCACCAAGTCAATCTTCAAAATTCTGAGAAGCTATCCTTGTTTTAACCTTAATAGACCCATCTGCAAGGACCTTTTCAGTATAAATCCATCTATGCGACAAGGTGGCTGTCCCCTATTTGGGTACATCAGAATAAACTCCAAATTCCTTCTATCTAATTCCTTCTGCTTTGGCTCTCTTAATACTTTACCCTTTAGCATATTGGTAGCCACCAAAACCTCATGGTCAGGAAGACTTCTGCTTCTAGCCCTATCGTGACATTTCTGTAGCCCTCCTTTCATGCATAATCAATTCAAGCTACGACCTCTACTTGCATTTTGATGACTTTCAGGACTACTGTAAGCTCTCTCTCTCTCGGTTGGTCAGAGATTCTCTGGTACGTGAATGTTTTCTAATGCAAGAGCCACTCAGAGACAAAGCTATTAGAACTCATACTGTGCTTTCTGATTTTCCATTCTTTTACCCCATTCCGCCAGTCCAGGGACCTCATTTTTTGTCCAACATCCTGAACATTTAACCAACATTTAAACTTAGCAGTGGCTTTTCCTACACATCCCACAACAGTCACATCCCTCCATTCACTGGGTCCTTTGGGAATATATTTCGCCTGAGTCCCCACGTTAGCTAATTGGCCTTTGGATATGATAGCACTGTCCTGTGCATCATGGTCACTCAGCCCTCCAACATCCAGTCCCTGATCTACTGTAGTCTGTTTCCTCAGGACTATTGTCACAAAATACACGAGTATGTAAGGTACAGGGTGCCTCATTGTCCTCTGATCTGCTGCTCAGACTCTGAGAGTTGATTGACTGTGAGGAATGAACCTTAATAGTTTAAGTACCACATTAGATAACCACTGTCTTGTCATCACATCTTATTACCTTACCAGGACCCTACCGTTTCTTATGACCCACTCTTTTATGATACCCCATATTCCCAGATTTAAAGTCTCTCAGATGGTCTTATACAATGTCTTAAAGCTCTTCAAATTTTCTCCCGAGACCTCAACCTTAATGAAAGCCCTGCAAGTAAAGCATTCAAATGTGCAGAAAAAATTAAACTAATTGTAGTCTCCTCTAGGGCAGGGGGATAACCGCCCAGCACAGAAGGTAATTTGGGATTTCTCCCATAGACCAATTTATAGGGACTATTTCTTCCAACCACCTGAAGTGAATTCTTTGCTTAAACCACCCATGCCAATGGAGTTGTCAACTTGCAGTTTGGTTGATCTGCTAAGATTTTAGGCAGCATTTTATCGATCACCGTGTGATTCATTTCACAAAGTCCATTGCTGAAAGGACGATCAGCTGTGCTACTCATGATCACAATGTTCATGTTTTCACACGTCTCCAAAATCGTCATCAGCAAATTCCCCTTTGTTATCAGTCAGAAAATTAGCCGGTGCTCCAAGTCCAGCCCTTATCCATTTCTGCATGACTTTATCTAGAATCTTCCTTCTGACGTTACCATGGCCCAAATCTTCTGGTCAGTGTCGGCCCTAGTTCCGACCCTGATTAGATCCGAAAAAAACCACTAGCCTTTCTCTGATTCTTCTGGGCAATCTTCCAATGGAGGATCCTTTTCAACTCAGTCTGCACAGGAAACCTCAGAGACATCAGCAAAGGGACTCCCCATGCAAAAAATACACATTTTCACGGCACTAGCTGCTGTATTTTGGTCAGTAAAAAGTTTAATTGTCTTTCTTTGAAAAGCTACAGAGGGAAGCTAAGCAGGCACGGTGGGTGAGGTAAGGGAGCAAGATGACTAGTGGGTGAAATGGAAGCTGAATAGGGTGGTAATGTTGGGTCAGGTCAGATGGGGAAAGTTGGGGGGAGTCGTCAGGGGGTCAAAGTGAGTGATTGGGAGGGGTCCATTGTATCATTACCCAGGGAGTTAGACTGGGATTTTTCTGTCTAACATTTCCAGTAAGTCAGTCAGAATTGCCTGAGGTGTCTTGGCTCTGACTCAGCGTTGGAGATACTTTCAGAGAGTCCTGGGGAGTAGTGGAATTGCCCATTGGAAATTCAAACTTCCTGGGAAATTCCCACGAGGTCAGACTTCAAGAGGATCCGTAGCGTATCTTGGGAGTATGCCCAGTCTCTGAAAATCCGGAGACCGGATGATCTGGGCCCATATATTACTGTAGAAAGACTAAATCTGGTTGCCATGCCTATAAAGTTAAAATGGAAATATCTGTCCTTATCCCATATCCTTAGATCCAACTACTTTATAGAAGTCGCGAGCCAATGGAAAACTTACAGAATCACACAGTGCAGAAGAGGCCCTTCGGCCCATCGAGTCTGCACCGACATGTCAGAAACACCTGACCTACCTACCTAATCCCAATTACCAGCACTTGGCCCATACCATTGAATGTTATGACGTGCCAAGTGCTCATCCAGGTACTTTTTAAAGGACATGAGGCAACCCGCCTCCACCACCCTCCCAGGCAACGCATTCCAGACCGTCACCACCCTCTGGGTAAAAAGATTTTCCTCACATCCCCCCATAAACTTCCTGCCCCTCACCTTGAACTTGTGTCCCCTCTTGACTGACCCTTCAACTAAGGGGAACAGCTGCTCCCTATCCACCCTGTCCATGCCCCTCATGCTCTTGTGCATCTCAATCAGGTCACCCCTGAGTCTTCTCTGCTCCAACGAAAACAACTCAAGTTTATCCAACCTCTCTTCATAACTTAAATGTTTCATCCCAGGCAACATCCTGGTGAATCTCCTCTGCAACCCCTCCAGTGCAATCACATCCTTCCTATAATGTGGCAACCAGAGCGCACACAGTACTCCAGCTGTGGCCTCACCAAGGTTCTATACAACTCCAACATGACCTCCCTACTTTTGTAATCTATGCCTCGATTAATAAAGGCAAGTGTCCCATATGCCTTTTTCACCACCCCACTAACATGCCCCTCCGCCTTCAGGGATCTATAGACACACACGCCAAGGTCCCATTGTTCCTCAGAACTTCCTAGTGTCATGCCGTTCATTGAATACTTCCTTGTCAAAGTACTCCTTCCAAAGCGTATCACCTCAACTTTTCAGGGTTAAATTCCATCTGCCACTTATCTGCCCATTTGACCATCCCGTCTATATATTCCTGTAGCCCAAGACACTCAACTTCACTGTTAACCACCCGGCCAATCTTTGTGTCATCCACAAACTTACTAATCCTAACCCCCACATAGTCATCTATGTCGTTTATATAAATGACAAATAATAGGGGACCCAGCACAGATCCCTGTGGTACGCAACTGGACACTGGCTTCCAGTCACTAAAGCATCCTTCTGTCATCACCCTCTGTCTTCTACAACTAAGCCAATTTTGAATCCACCTTATCAAATTACCCTGTATCCCGTGTGCATTTGCCTTCTTTATAAGCCTCCCATGTGGGACCTTGTCAAAGGCTTTGCTGAAATCCATATATATAAACTACATCCCTCATCTCTACCCTCATCTACACACCTGGTCACCTCCTCAAAAAATTCAATCAAATTTGTTAGGCATGACCTCCCTCTGACAAAGCCATGCTGACTATCCCTGATCAAACCTTGCCTCTCCAAGTGGAGATAGGTTCTCTCCTTCAGAATTTTCTCCAATAGTTTCCCTACCACTGACGTGAGACTCACTGGTCTGCAGTTCTCTGGCTTATCTCTACAACCCTTCTTAAATAGCGGAACCACATTAGCTGTTCTCCAGTCCCCTGGCACCTCCCCCACGGCCAGAAAGGAATTAAAAATTTGGGTCAGATGTCCTCTGGCTCCACCCATAGATTGCCTCCTTGGTCCCTTATGGCCCTATTCTTTCCCTGGTTATCCTCTTCCCTTTGATATACTTATAGAATATCTTGGGATTTTCCCTACTTTTACCAGCCAGAGCTTTCTCATATCCCCTCTTTGCTCGCCTAATTGCTTTAAGCTCCATCCTGCACTCTCTGTACTCCACTAATGCCTCTGCTGATTTGCTCCCCTTGTACCTGCCTCTCTTTTCCTTCTTATCGTATCCTCAATATCTCTGGTCATCCAGGGTTCTCTGGACTCTCTTTCCTAACACCCTAGAGGGAACATGTTGAGTCTGTACCCTCCCCATTTCCTTTTTGAACGCGCGCCCCCCCCCACCCCCCACCCCCCACCCCCCACGGCTCTTCTGCAGATTTCCCCACAAGTAGCTGTTCCCAGTCTAACTTGGCCAGGTCCTGCCTTATTTTACTAAAATCCACTCTCCCCCAATCCAAAATATTTCTTTTGCAACTTGTCTATTTCTTTGTCCATAACAAGCTTAAATTGTACCATGTTGTGGTCGCTATCACTAAAATCCTCCCCCACCACCACCTCAGCCACCTGTCCGGCTTCATTCCACAGAATTAGGTCCAGCACTGCGCCGTCCCTCTACATATAGACCTAAAAAGTTCTTCTGTACACACTTCAAGAAATCCACTCCATCCAAGCCCTTAATACTATGTCTATCCCAATTAATGTTGGGAAAGTTGAAATCACCTAATATAATTACCCTATTGTTATTGTTTTTACACACCTCTGCAAATTGTGCACATATTTGCTCCTCAATTTCCTGCTGACTATCTTGGGGTTTATAATAAACACCTAACAATGTGGCTGCCCCTTTTTTAATCCTAAACTCTACCCACAAAGCTTCATTCGATGCGATGCCCCCTCCAAGATATCATCTCTCCTTACTGCAGTAACTGACTCCTTAACTAATAATGCAATGCCTCCTGTTCTTTTACCCCCTCCCGCCTCGCCTGAAGATTCTATATCCCGGAATGTTGAGCTGCTAAGCCTGCCCCTCCCTCAACCATGTCTCTGTGATGGCTACTATATCACAATTCCACGTGTCAATCCTCAGGCTTAACTCATCCGTTCTACCTGTAATACGCCTGGCATTAAAGTAGAGGCCATCCAGCCTTGCTTTCCTCCTTTGAAACTTAATGCAGCTGTACTCCCTCTGACTTGATTGTTTTACTGTATTATGATGTGTCCCTATTCTGCTAACATCCTGTGTCCCCTCCCCCTGCCAAATTAGTTTAAACTCCTCCCAACAGCACTAGCAAACCCGCCCGCAAGGATGTTAGTCCCCCTCTGGTTCAGATGTAGACCGTCCCACTTGTACAGGTCCCACCTTCCCCAGAAACGGTCCCAGTGATCCAGGAATCTAAAACCCTCCCTTCTGCGCCAACTCTTAAGCCACGTAATCATCTGCACTATTCTCCTATTTCTGCGCTCACTAGCAAGTGGCACTGGGAGTATTCCAGATTACAACCCAAGAGATCTTGCTTTTCAGTCCATTGCCTAACTCCCTGAATTCTTGATGCAAGACCTCATCCCTCTTTCTACCTATGTCATTGGTACCAACATGTACCATGACCTCTGCCTTATCACCCTCCCCCTTCAGGATGCCCTGCGGCCGTTCAGTGACATCCCGGATCCTGGCACCAGGGAGGCAACACACCATCCTGGAGTCACGTTGACAGCCACAGTAGCACCTATCTGTTCCCCTGACTATAGAATCCCCTATTACGATTGCTCTCGCTCTCTTCCTCCCCTCCTGTACAAACAGGCTGTTTGTGGTGCCAGAAGCTTGGCTCTGTCTGCACTCCCTGGAGGAACCAGCGCTCTCACCAGCCTCCAAAATGGAATGCCGATTTGCAAGCAGGACCCCTGGGGACTCCTGAACTACCTGCCTGTTTCTCTTGGACTGCCTGGTGGTCACCCATTCCCTTCCTTCCTCAAGTCCCTTCAGCTGCGGTGTGACCACCTCTCTAAGCATGCTATCCACGATGCTCTCAGATTCGCGGATGCTCCACAGTGTCCCAACCGCCGTTCCAGTTCTGAAACCCAAGCTTCCAGGAGCTGCAGCTGGACATACTTCCTGCATACATGCTGGTCCCGGGCACTGGAAATGTTCCCAGCTTCGCACATGGAGCACGAGGAACACACCACAGCTTTGAGCTCAACTGCCATGACTTATCCCTTTAAATTAAACCTTTTAAATCAATTACTCTAGGGGCCTTCTTTCCTGATCCTCGTTACTACAGAATATACAAACTATAAACCACAAAAAGACCTTAAACTATAAGCGATAAAAGTAGTAAATACTTACCCAACCTTACCCACTACTTACCAGTCATTTCTCTCCCTTGTAGCCTCTACTGCTGCAGCAGGGCAAGACCACTCTCTGAAGATTTAAGAAGTTGGATAGCAAAGAAAAAATGCAAAGGGCACCTCTTCCCCTCTGCACTGAATTCCCACTGTGCACCAAATTGCCAATACCCACACTCACTCTGGCTGTGTCTCACTCAGGATGAGATCTCGCCCCTGCTCGTGTGCAAGCTCGTATACAATTGGACATGGTGTTGTCCTCTGATACTTTTTACATATTTCACATTTTGCACTAATCTCTTCTATGAGCCCGTATATTCCTCATCAAGAACCCCTGCATCCTTTAGCAGGATTTTTAATCTTTGACAAAAAAGGTGAACAAATTGTTGGTGCAGCTTTAAGACAATTTGCTTTTTCTTCTGATTCCTATCACCTGATGCAATTAAAACTTATCTAACATTCTAATTAGAAACATCAGGTTTTGTTAACGGTATATAATACTACCGCGACTGGGTAAACAGCAGATCCAATGACTTTACAGAAATAATTGCTTTATCATATTCCGTGTCCAGTTTTATTTGTGTCTTTTTTATGTAAGGTTCACTTACACAAAGATAACTCACAAGAGTATTAATGGAGTGCTTTACTCCAGCTATTTTGCATGGAATCACTGATCTTTTCAGTGACCTCAATGTGTTATCATCCCTGAACCCGAAACAAGTAGAACTTTCACACTTCCTGGCCTTACTTCAATCCTTATTACTGAGTGAATCTAGATAACATTTTAACCAATCTGAGCAATTAGGGATGGACAACAAATGCTGGCCTTGCCAGCGACAGCCTCTTCCCATGAAATAATTTTTAAAAACTGTTCAGGTGCAACAACCATCTAACAACGCATAGTTAAATGAATCTGTGACCAATATATCTGTCATCAGGGTAAAGCTTCTTGTGATTAGTACAATTCCTTCAGACTGATCATTAGTATCTTCAGCCTCCGAATTCTCTGTGTCACGCATCACTTTGAGAACACTGCTATTCCGCTTTGGGCAGTTCATCACATCATGATACTTTGTGAGTCACATTTGAAGCACTTGTTAACTGTTCCCTGGATATTCCTGGGTTCATTCACCTACTATTTCTGCTCCAATCCCATTGTCTGCTGTAGTATCCAGATCTGCTAAAAGTACTTTCATCCTCATCCCTGTGTCTGTAACTCTACCTTTGTGCTGGTGCCTGCATCCAATGTCTGGACAATCTCGAAATGCTGCAATCATTGACTCCTCCATCCTTTCAGACCGCAGAACTTCCCCATTTGTGCCATTACGGCTGCTGAAAATGACGGCTTCCCCAGGAACTTTTTCAAGGCAGTAGACATCTGACCCAAAAGGGAGTCTCTTTCCAAGAAAGAACTCTGCTTGACCAACAGCCTATCCATGTGCGGCACCTTGTCACAATCCTGTAATTTAAATGTGAGCACTGAACAAAGAATTTCCAAATTGAATTTCTGCAATCTTTTATCCAATCTGTTCATGATATATCCCTTCATGAAATGACTGTCCATCTTTCAAAATCTATCAAGTCTGACCATGCCTCATAGGCATTCAATTGATCATCTTTCTGGTAAATTTCATCCATGAAACTTAATAGAAAAGCCAAACCTTCATCTGTAACCAACTGGGGAGCTTCCAGCTCATAAAATACTTTGCTTCTGATTTTACTTTTGTTAGGAAGCAACAATGCCAGGTCCATATCTTGTTTGCTCTTTGATAGGGTCATAACTTTATCCACATTTCTACTTCAATCCTCCACCAATAATTAGGTTCAGACTCTGAGAACATCAGCAGATAATCATACCCTGACAGTTTACACTTGCTTTCAGATATTCTTCAGAAAAGCTACTCAGTTTGTAATCTTCTGGTTTAAAAAAATGTCCTTAGTTTCCACCTTCATCTTTAGGCAACCATTTTCTGCTACCATGTTGCACCTCTTATAGCCAGTTGGTGAAGGGGGGGAACCTAAAGTCAATCTTTGCTCAGTTTTAGATTTATTCACAAAGTAAGACAATACAAATGTTTTGCTCCGAACTTTACAACCCACCACCAGTGTTAATAAGTCTCTCTTTATATGCTTTTTTAAAAAATTAAACAAATGATCAATAAAATAAACTAACAGATGGGAGTGACAGCCCCTGGTGGGGCACTGTAACAAAAATCAAACTTTAAAAGGAAACTTAACTAATCAAATTAAAATATCCTTTCCGGGGCTGACTGCAGACAAATCATTATCCAATGAGTGCCTCCCAGTTGTAGACATTTAACCAAATAGCCTCATGGGATTCCTGCACTATCTGGCTCTCTAACCACCTTTCTATTTTGAATACTGGTGAACAAGATAGTTCCTCAGAGGACTGTAGCAAGAGCCAAGTTCATGGCACCACAGGTAGCTTAGTTGCACAGGAGGGGAGGAGGAGGAGGAGTGAAAGTGTCATAGTGGTAGGGGATTCCATTGTTGGGTGAGCAGACAGGCATTTCTGTGGCCGTAGACATGACTCCAGGATGCTATGTTGCCTCCATGGTGCCAGGGTCAAGGATGTCACAGATCGGCTGCAGGACAATCTTATCCGGGGAGGGTGAACAGCCAGAGGTTATGGTCCACATTGGGACCAATGACATAGGGATGAGGTTCTGAAAGCAGATTTTAGGGAGTTAGGAAGGGAATTAAAAAGCAGGACATCAAGAGCAGTAATCTCAGGATTACCTCCAGTGCCACGTGCTAGTCAGCATAAGAATAGAAAGATTGAGCACTTCGATACATGGCTGGAGAAATGGAGTAGGAGGAAGGGCTTTAGATTTATGAGGCATTGGGACTGGTTCTGGGGCTTGTACAAGAAGGATGGGTTACACCTTAACAGGTCTGGGACTAATATCCTTGCGGGAAGGTTTGCTAGTGCTGTTGGGGAGGGTTTAAACTAGATTGGCAGGGGGATGGGAACTTGAGGCGAAATACAGAGTGAAGAAGAGAAAAACTGGCAGTGGAAAGTATAGAAGTATTAACTGATAACAAGGATAGATCAGAGAGTTGCTCAAGGTAAATAGAATGCTTGGAGAGTTTAATAGAATTAGAGTAGGCAATAGTAAGTCATTAGATGGGGTCAGAGTAAGGGGAAAAGTAAAAAAGCCTAAACCGGGGTTAATGTGCATGTATTTGAATGCACAGAGTGTGGTTAAAAAGATTGGTGAACGACAGGCACAGGTTGACAAATCGAATTATGATATTATTGCTATAACAGAGACCTGGCTCAAAGAAGGGCAGGACTGGGCATTAAATATTCCTGGGTACGAGGTGTTTAGGAGAGACAGGAAAGGGAGAAAAGGCTGGAGCATGGCAGTATTGAATGGAGATGGCATTACAGTACTGGAGAGAGATGATGTTCCAGAGGGGTCAAAGACGGAATCTCTCCAGCCACAGGTAAGAAATGAAAAACGCACAATAACATTGACTGCTGTAGTATATAGGCCACCAACTAGGGAAGGAATGTAGACAACAAATTTGCAAAGAAATTACAGAGAGGTGCAAGAATTATAGAGTAGTTATAACGGGGGACTTCTGAGGCAGAGAGTTCCAAAGTTGCACAACCCTCAGAGAAAAAATTTCTCCTCATCTCTGTCCTAAAAGGGTAACCCCTGATTTTAAAACAGTGACCCCTAGTTCTGGACTCACCCCATAAAAGGAAACATCCTTTCCACGTCCACCTTGTCAACACCATTCAGGATCTTATATACTTCAATCAAGTCACCCCTCACTCTTCCAAATTCCAGTGGAAACAAGCCCAGCATGTCTAACCTTTCCTCATAAGACAACCCACTCATTTCAGGTATCAATCCAGTAAACCTACTCTGTCTGAACTGCCTCCAACGCATTTACATCCTTCCTTAAATAAGGAGATCAAAACTGCACACAATATTCGAGATGTGGCCTCACCAATGTCCTGTATAAGTGAAGCATAAAATCCTTACTTTTATAAAAGCAAAATACTGCGAATGCTGGGAATCTGAAACAAAAACAGAAAATGCTGGAAAAACTCAGGTCCAGCAGCATCTATGGAGAGAAAAACAGAGTTAACGTTTCAAGTCCATATGAACATTCTTCTGAGCTGAAGAGAAGTGGAAATGTGATGAAATTTATACTGTTTAAGGGGGATGGGGCAGGTGCAGCTGGATAGAAGGCCAGCGATAGGTGGGAACAAAGGAGGGATTGACAAAGATATCATGAACTAAAGGACAAAGGGAGTGTTAATGGTAGTGGTTAGTGCTATAAAAAAAAGTTCGTACTTTTATGTTCAATTTCTCTCGTCATAAAGGATAGCATTCCATTAGCCTTCTTATTCACTTGCTGTACCTACATAATAACTTCTTGTGACTCATGTACTAGAACACCTAGATCCCTCTGTACCTCAAAATTCAGCAGCCATTCTCTGTTTAAGTAATACTCTGCTTTTTTATTCTTCTTGCCAAAGTGAACAACTTCATTTTTCCACATTACTACTGCACCTGCCATATTTTTGCCCTCAAACTCAACCTACCTACATCTGTCTGCAACCTCCTTATGTCCTTTTCACAACATACTTCCCTACTTTTTTTTTTAAATTCATTCATGGGATCTGGGCTTTGCTGGCTGAGCCAGCATTTAATGCCTATCCCTAGTTGCCCTTGAAAAGATGGCGATGAGCTGCCTTCTTGAACTGCTGCAGTCCAGGTGGTGTGGGTACACCCACAGTGCTTTTGGAAGGGAGTTCCAGGAATTTGACCCAGCGACAGTGAAGGAACGGCGATATATTTCCAAGTCAGGATTATGAGTGACTTGGAGGGGAACATCTAGGTGGTTATGTTCCCATCTATCTGCTGCCCTTGTCCTTCTAGATGGTATCGGGGATTGGATTTGGAGGGTGTTGTCGAAGGAGCAGGCTGTTGCTTGACTAGTCTGTGAGACAGCTCTCCCAATTTTGGTACTAGCCCCCAGATGTTAGTGAGGAGGACATTGCAGGGTCGACAGGGCTGATACTGACATTGTTGTTTCCGGTGCCTACATCGATGCCGGGTGGTCCGTCCGGTTTCATTCCTTTTTTGTTACTTTGTAGCGGTTTGTTACAACTGAGTGGCTTGCTAGGCCATTTAAGAGTCAATCGCATTGCTGCGGGTCTGGAGTCAGGCCAGATCAGGTAAGGACGACAGATTTCCTTCCCGAAAGGACATTAGTGAACCAGATGGGTTTTTACAACGATCAACAATGGTTTCATGGTCATCATTAGACTTTTAATTCCAGATTTTTTATTGAATTCAAATTCCACCATCTGCCGTGGCGGGATTTGAACCTGGGTTCCCAGAGCATTAGCCTGGGTCTCTGGATCACTAATCCAGCAACAATACCACTACACCATCGCCTCCTCTATCTTTGTCTTACCTGCAAAATTAGTGATCATGCTTTCACTCATCTCATCTAAGTCAGTGATATAAATTGTAAAAAGCTTGAGGTCCCAGCACAGACCCCTGTGGGACTCCACTCGTCACATCCTGCCAATCAGAAAAAGACCCATTTATGCATACTCTCTGCTTTTTGCCAGCTAGCCAATCTTCTATCCATGCTAATACTTCACCCCCTACACCATGAGCTTTTATTTTCCACAAGAACCTTTGATGTGGCGCCTTATCAAATGCCTTCTGGAAATCCAAATACAGTCTACAGGCTCCCCTTTATCCTCAACGTGTTACTCCTTCAAAGAACTCCAATAAATTGGTTAAACATGATTTCCCTTTCACAAAACCATGCTGACTCCTCCTGATTACCTTGAGCTTTTCTTCGTGCCCAGTTATAACCTCCTGAATAATCGATTCTAACACCTTCACCACGACAGATGTCAAGCTAACTGGTCTATAGTTTCCTGCTTTCTGCCTCCCTCCCTTCATGAATAGTGGGGTTATAATTGCTACTTTCCAGTCTGATGGAACCATTCCAGAATCTAGGGAATTTTGGAAAACTAACACCAACCTACCTTATTAACTACCTCATTAGCCACCTCTTTTAAGACCCTAGGATGAAGTCCATCAGGACCGGAGAATTGTCAGCACGCCGCTCCATCAGTTTGCTCAGTACCGCTTCCCTAGCGTTCAGCTGCTGCCACTGTTAAGTGTCTGCCACTGCTTCTCTATTGATCTATCCCCTAGCCTAGTATCCCAGTTCACTTCAGCTGGCTCAGCTTTCATGCCCAACTAGTTGTCCTTATTTAAGTTTAAAATTTCATCCGCCATTTCCTTATTATCTATTATTAAGTCCCCATTGTCACTCTCTAGAGGACCAATACTCACTTTACTTACTCTTTTCCTTTTCAAATACTTGTAGAAACTCTTGCTATCCATTTTTTACATTTCTAGCTAGCTTCCTCTCATACTCTAATTTCTAACTCCTGATTAACCTTTTAGTCATTTTCTACTGTTCTTTATATTCTGACCAATCATCTGACCTGCCACTCATCTTTGCGCCAGTATATGCTTTTTCCTTAAGTTTGATGCTTTCATTAACGTTTTTAGTTAACCATGGATGGTGGGTCCTCCCTTTAGAATTTTTCTTTATGGTAGGAATGTGCTTATCCTGAGTATTCTGAAATGTCCCCTTAAGCGTCTGCCACTGCTTCTCTATTGATCTATCCCCTAGCCTAGTAACCCAGTTCACTTCAGCTAGCTCAGCTTTCATGCCCAACTAGTTGTCCTTATTTAAGTTTAAAATACTAGTCTTAGACCCACTCTTCTCCCTTTCAAACTGGATGTAAAATTCAATCATATTGTGGTCGCTGCTACTTAGAGGTGCCTTCATTCTGAGGTCACTCTGAGGCACTTGGATAAGAAATCGGCTGAGCGACAGTAAACAGGGAGTAATGATAAATGGTTGTTTACCAGAGTGGAGGAAGGTTTGCAGTGGGATTCCCCAGGGGTCAGTGTTGGGACCCTTGCTCTTCTTAATATATATATATATTAATAGACTGTGATCTATAGAGTATGATTTTAAAATTTGCAAATGATACGAAGATTGGAAACATTGTCAACTGTGATGAGGATAGTCTTGAACGTCAAAAGGACATAGACATGTTGGTGAATTGGGCAGACAAGTGGCAAATGAAGTTCAATGCAGAGAAGTGTGAAGTGATTCATTTTGGAAGGAAGAATATAGAGAGACAGTTTAAAACAAAGGGAGAAACTCTAAAGGAGGTGCAGGAACAGAGGGACCTCTGTGCATATGTACATAAGCCACTGAAGATGGCAGGGCATGTTGAGAGAGCAGTTAATAAAACATATAGTATCTTAGGCTTTATTAATAGGGGCATTGAGTACAAGAGTAAGGAGGTCATGTTGAACTTGTACAAGACACTAGTTAGGCCTCATCTGGAGTACTGCGTCCAGTTCTGGGCGCTATACTTAAGGAAGGATGTGAAAGTATTGGAGAAACTACAGAGGAGATTCGCAAGAATGATTCCAGGGATAAGGAACTGCAGCTATGAGGTTAGGAGGAGAGGCGGAGACTGTTTTCCTTGGAGAAAAGAAGGCTGAGGGGAAACTTGACCTAGGCATTCAAGATCCTGATAGGTATGGACAGGGTAAATAGTAAGAAACTGTTCCCACTCAAGGCAGCATCAAGAACTAGAGGGCACAGATTCAAAATAATTGGCAAAATGCTTAATAGTGATGCGAGGAAAAAAGTTTTCATCCAGAGGGTGGCTGTAGTCTGGGACGAACTTCCTGAGAGGGTGGTGGAGGCAGATTTGATCAAGGTATTCAAAAGGGAATTGGGTTGCTATTTGGAAAGAAAGAATGTGCAAGATTACAGGGTTAAGGCAGGCAAATGCTCTTTCAGAGACCTGTGCAGACTTGATGAGCCGAATGACCTCCTTCTGGACAATCAAGATTCTGAGATATTGGGTGTAACTGTTAGAGGCTAAGCATTTCATCCTCAGGACATTGCTCCAAGAGATTCTCAGGTTACTGTCCTTGGCCCAACCAGCTTCAGTTACTTCAGCAAGGATCTTCACTCTATCAGAAGGTTAGTGGGGATATTCAATAAGGCTGCAGTGTTCAGTTCCATTCTCAACTTCTCACGTTTTATTTTCCCCTCAAAATCAGCTTTTCTCCAATGTGTTAACCTGGTCTTCATCATACTTAGGTCCTTCTCTATCATCATCTTAAAGTGTATTTACATTCTAATCACTATTGCCTAGATATTCCACCTACTTTTACTTCTCTTATCTGCTGTGGTCCATTCCCCATTACTAGTTTAAATAGCGGGAATCTTCCCTTGTTGGGTTTTTACATATTGAAAGGAGTCCTGTGCATATCGTAGGAACTCCATTCCCTTATCTCCTTTACCTACCTCTTCTGGCCAGGCTACTAGATTGATTATTATTCTATGTGTTTTACTTAATTCTCAAAGGCAAAGGTCCCAAGTATGTTGACACTCATTATGCAGGGGCAAAGTCACTGGCTCGGGCATGTTCACGGGATGAAAGACTTTGCATACCTAAGGATCTTCTGCATGCGAGGTAGCTGGAACCAGACGACCACTAGGATGCTCAAAGCTCCGCTTCAAGGATGCTTGCAAGTGTCACATGAAGGCCCTAAACATCGATTCTTGCATTTGGGAGACAAAAGCTTATGACAGAGAGAAGTGATGACATGACCTGTGGGCTGGCATACGCCACCATAACGATCAGTAGCTACTGTGGCAACAGACGACAACATCGAAAAAAACTCACAATGACACCCAATAACTACTCCAGGCACAAATTGCCTCTCATGGGTTGGTATCTTCAATCATCTGCAAAATTGCACCATCTAAAGCTGCCCAACCACAAGGGGTTTGATTTCTGAACATTCATTGCCTTACACAGGTGGAAGGATGCCGATGGCGACATTTTTTTTCAATTTCTTCATTTGTCTGCATATTTCTTCCTCTTCCTCCCTTCCAATATTAGGTGCTCTATAGACTATATCTCTTCGTGCGGTTGATCCTTTATTATCTTTTATCCCTATCCATGTGGGAGGGTGGGTGGGGGAAAAGGATTTAAAAAATAAATTAAATAACAAATGACCTTCTGTTTTGCTCCATGCTCCCTTAAACAGTATAAAATCAATCACATTTCTACTTCTCTTTAGCTCTGAAGAAGGGTCATACGGACTCAAACGTTAACTCTGTTTCTCTCCATAGATGCTGCCAGATCTGCTGAGCTTTTCCAGCACTTAGTTTTCATTTCAGATTTCCAGCAACCGCAGTATTTTGCTTTTATCTTAGTGTTTAATTCACTGCCACTTCTCTTCCAGGAATACCTATCTTGAAGAAGTACTGCTCTTCTCTCCGACAGGATTTCCATTTGTCTCTTTCCATTTCTCTCCTGGTGTTTGACAAGGCGTTTACTAAAACTCGCTTTCACAGCCATATTTCCTTCCTCAGCGACTGCCTCCGTCTCTGACTTACCCCACGTGGATTCTAACTGAAGTTCCATCCCTCATGTTTCAAATCCACCCAGGATTACAGGTATCTCCGAGGCATACAACATTCCTTGGACTGCTGTTCTCGCTGCATCCTGAGATCCACACTCAGTGCCATGCGCCCCCATATGGACACACATGAACTCTGTTCAGCAGCACAGATTCGCTCTATCTCAAAGCGGTCCTTGTCCCCAGTTTCATTTTATTCTTCGTCTTATCCGACACCTTAGCAAAATACTTATTCTCTTCCTTTCAGGTGTTAAGGAACACAAGCTCAAACAATTTAATAATACCAACGCCCATCGGAGCCCTTGACCACTTCTCATCGCTCTGACCCCATCCCTTCTTCTAATACCCTCTGATCTTCCCCTCTCTGATGCTGAATGTTCTGTACTCAGCAAAAGGACTCAGTTACATCCCCTTACGCCTTCACCTCAATGAATTTCGGGCTCGGTATGATGCTGAAATCTTCTTCCATCACCTTTGTCTTCGTGTTCACTTCTTTGGGCAGGAGTCATCCTCCTGTTCAATGGATCCATTCACCCACCTCTAGTATCCTGCCTCTACCTGGACCCCTCCCTCTGGTATCTTACCTGCTCTTGATCTTTTTACCTAGAATTGTCAGCGTGACATCAGCCGTCTTAATTTCTCTGCTCCTCACCAACCTGTCTCCTTCTGAACTTGCTGCACTCTGTTCTCTTAGGTGCAACTCTGACTTTGTTGTCAAACCTGCTGAAAAGGGTGGGGCTGATGTTATCTGGCGCACTGACCTCAACCTTGCAGAAACTAAGCGCCAACTCTCAGACACTTCTTCCGACATCCCCCTTGGGCCATGACCCCACCACCAAACATCAAGCCATTGTCTCCAGGACTGTCACTGACCTTTTCCCCACGGAGATCTTCCCTCCACAGCAGCCAACCTCAGTCTCCTAACCCTGCACAGCCCGCTTCTACCTCCTTCCCAAAATCCACAAACAGGGCTCTCCTGGTAGATCCATTGTGTAAGCTTGTTCCTGCTCCATGGAACTCATTTCTTCCTATCCTGACTCCATTCTCTCTTCCATTGTCCAATCTCTTGCCACCTTCACAATTCCTCTGCTGCCCTACGTCATATCAACAATTTCCAGTTTCCTGGCCCTAACCACCATCTCTTCACTATGGACATCCAGTCCCTCTACACCTCCATCCCCCCAACAGGATGGTCCGAGGGCTCTCCGCTTATTCCTTGAAAAGAGGCCCGAACAATCCCCATCCACCACCACTCTCCTCCATCTGGCTAAACTTGTTCTGTCACTGAACATTTTCTCCTTTAATTTGTCTCACTTCCTCTAAATAAAAGGTGTGGCTATGGGTACCTGCATGGGCCCCAGTTATGCCTGTCTTTTGCGGGGTATGTGGAACATTCCTTGTTCCAGTCCTACTCCGGCCCCCTCCCACAATTCTTTCTCCGGTACATCGATGACTGTATCGATGCCACGTCATGCTCTCGTCTGGACCTAGAAAAATTTATCGATTTGCTTCCAATTTCCACCCCTCTCTCACCTTCACATGGTCCATCTCTAACACTTCCCCTTCCTTCCTTGACCTCTGTGTCTCCATTTCTGGTGATAGACTGTGTACCGATATTCATTACAAGCCCACCAACTCCCACAGCTACCTCGACTACAGCTCTTCACACCGTTTCCTATGAGGGCTCCATCCCATTCTCCCAGTTAGAAACATAGAAACATAGAAAATAGGAGGAGTAGGCCATTTGGCCCTTCGAGCCTGCTCCACCATTCATTTTGATCATGGCTGATCAACCAACTCAACAGCCTGCTCCCACTTTCTCCCCATATCCCTTAATCCCCTTTGCCTCAAGAGCTATATCTAACTCCTTCTTGAAAAAATACAATGTTTTGGCCTCAACTACTTTCTGTGGTAGCGAATTCCACAGGTTCACCACTCTCTGGGTGAAGAAATTTCTCCTCATCTCAGTCCTAAATGGTCTACCCCGTATCCTCAGACTGTGACCCCTGGTTCTGGACACCCCCACCATTGGGAACATCCTTCCTGCATCTACCCTGTCTAGTCCTGTTAGAATTTTATAGGTTTCTATGAGATCCCCACCTCATTCTTCTGAACTCCAGCAAATATAATCTTAACCAACTCGTCTCGTTGCACATTGCCCTCTCTCAATTTATTGCCAGTTAACAATCTGCCTTCCTGTTTTTGCTACCAAAGTGGATAACCTCACATTTATCCACATTATACTGCATCTCTCCTCACATGTCAGTCCCGCCATCCCAGGAATCAGTCTGGTAAACTCCCTCTATAGCAAGAACATCATTCCTCAGATAAGGAGACCAAAACTGCACACAGTATTCCAAATGTGGTCTCACCAAGGCCCTGTATAATTAGTGCAAGACATCCCTGCTTCTGTACGCGAATCCTCTCGCTATGAAGGCCAATGTACCATTTGCCTTCTTTACCACCTGCTGCACCTGCATGCTTACCTTCAGCGACTGGTGTACGAGGACACCCAGGTCTCGTTGCAAATTCCCCTCTCTTAATTTATAGCCATTCAAATAATAATCAGCCTTCCTGTTTTTGCTACCAAAGTGGATAACCTCACATTTATCCACATTATACTGCATCTGCCATGCATTTGCCCATTCACTCAGCTTGTCCAAATCTCTGCATCCTCCTCACAGCTCACTCTCCCACCCAGCTTTGTGTCATCTGCAAATTTGGAGATATTACATTTAGTTCCCTCATCTAAACCACTAATATACATTGTGAATAGCTGAGGTCCCAGGACGGAACCCTGAGGTACCCCACTTGTCACTGCCTGCCATTCGGAAGAAGACCCGTTTATTCCTACTCTTTGTTTCCTGTCTGCCAACAGTTTTCTATCCATCTCAATACACTACCTCCAATCCCTTACACTTTAATTTTACACACTAATCTCTTATGTGGGACTTATCGAAAGCCTTCTGAAAGTCCAAATAAACCACATCTACTGGCTCCCCCTCATCAACTCTGCTAGCTACAGTCTCGAAAAACTCCAGTAGATTTGTCAAGCATGATTTCTTTCAGTTCCTCCCTCTCACTAAACCCTGTGTTCCCCAACATTTCTGGTATGTTATTTGTGTCCTCCTTTGTGAAGACAGAACCAAAGTATGTATTTAGTTGGTCAGCCATTTCTTTGTTCCCCATTATAAATTCCCCTGTTTCTGACTGTAAGGGACCTACATTTGTCTTCACCAATCTTCTTCTCTTCACGTACCTATAGAAATTTTTACGGTCAGTTTTTATGTTCCCCGGAAGCTTACTCTCGCACTCTAATTTCCCCTTCTTAATCGATCCCTTGGTCCTCCTTTGCTGTATTCTAAACTGCTCCCAATCCTCAGGTGTGTCATTTTTTCTGGCCAATTTGTATGCCTCTTCCTTGGATCTAATACTATCTCTAATTTCCGTTGTAAGCCATGGTTTGGCCACCTTTCCTATTTTACTTTTGCGCCAGACAGGAATAAACAATTGTTGCAATTCACCCATGCGCTCTTTGAATGTTTGCCATTGCCTATCCACCACCATCCCTTTAAGTAACGTTTCCCAATCCATCATAGCCAACTCGCACCTCATACCATCGTAGTTTCCTTTATTAAGATTCAGGACCCTAGTCTCAGGAGCAACTACATCACTCTCCACCTTGATGAAGAATTCTATCATATTATAGTCGCTCATCCCCAAGAGGCCTCACACAACTAGATTGCCAATTATTCTTTTCTCATTACACGATACCCAGTCTAGGATGGCCTGTTCTCTAAAACAAAAACAGAATTACCTGGAAAAACTCAGCAGGTCTGGCAGCATCGGTGGAGAAGAAAACAGTTGACGTTTCGAGTCCTCATGACCCGAACGGTCTCGAAACGTCAACTGTTTTCTTCCCCACCGATGCTGCCAGACCTGCTGAGTTTTTCCAAGTAATTCTGTTTTTGTTTTGGATTTCCAGCATCCGCAGTAGCTTTTAGTTTTTGTTTTTGGCCTGTTCTCTAGTTGGTTCCACAACGTATTGGTCCAGAAAACCATCCCATATACACTCCAGGAATTCCTCCTCTACGGTATTGTTACTAATTTGATTTGCCCAATCTATATGCAGATTAAAGTCACCCATAATTACAGATGTTCCTTTATTGCATACGTCTCTAATTTCCTGTTTAATGCCATTCCCAACATCACCACTACAGTTTGGGGGTCTACATACAAGCCCCACTAACGTTTTTTGCCCCTTGGTGTTTCTCAGCTCTATCCATACAGATTCCACATCATCAGAGCTAATATCTTTCCTCACTATTGCGTTAATTTCCTCTTTAACCAGCAAAGCAACTCCACCACCTTTTCCTTTTTGTCTGTCCTTCCTAAATACTGAATACCCCTGGATGTTCAGTTCCCATCCCTGGTCACCCTGCAGCCATGTCTCCGTAATCCCGACTATATCATCCCTGTTTACATCTATGTGCGCTGTTAATTCATCCACTTTACTGCGAATGCTCCTCGCGTTAAGGCACAAAGCCTTAAGGCTTGTCTTTTTAACATTACTTGTCCCGTTCCCACTATTTTTCACCTAGGCCCTGTTTGATTCTTGCCCTTGATTTCTCTGCCTATCACTTTTCTTATTCCCCTTTTTGTCTTTTGTTCCTCCACCTCCATCATATCTGTTCCAATGATGCTACCTTCCAAAATGACGCTTCTGCCATGTCTTCCTTTTCCCTTAACAGTGGGTTCCCCCCACTGTGATTGACAGGGCCCTCAACCGTGTTCGACACATCTCCCATGCCTCGGCCCTCATCCCTTCCCCTCCCTCCCAGAGCCAAGATAGGGTCCTTCTGGTCCTCACTTTTCACCCCACCAGCCTCCGCATTCAAAGGATCATCCTCCGCCATTTCCGCCAACTCCAGCTTAATGCCACCACCAAACACATCTTCCCCTCACCCCTCTCCCCATCAGCATTCCATAGGGACCGCTCCCTCTGGGACATTCTGGTCCACTCCTCCATCACCCCCAACACCTCATCCCCTTCCCATGGCATCGCAGAAGGTGCAATACTTGCCCCTTTACCTCCTCCTTCCTCACCATCCAAGGCCCCAAACACTCCTTCAGCAGAAGCAGTGCTTCACTTACACCTCCTTCAATTTGGCCTACTGTATTCGCTGGTCCCAATGCAGTCTCCTCTACACTGGGGAAACTAAACGCAGACTTGGTGACTGCTTTGAGGAACACCTTCGCTCAACCCACAAGCACTGACCCAGATCTTCCTGTCACTTGTCATTTTAATTCACCATCTTGCTCTCATGCCCACATGTCCGTCCTTGGCCTGCTGCAATGTTCCACTGAAGCCCAACCCATGCTGGAGGAATAGCACCCCATCTTCTGATTAGGCACTTTACAGCCTTCCGGACTTAACATTACGTTCAACAACTTCAGACCATGAACTCTCTCCTCCATCTTTACCCCTTTTAATCCTTTTTTTTAAAGATTTTTATTTATTTATACATCTCTAATTTTTTTTAATCCTTTTTCCCCAACCGCCCCTCCCCCCTTCTCCCAACAGGGCCATCTGTCACTTGTCACACATCTGCCATCTGTTTTTTAATGTTTTGCTTTCACAGAGCACTGACCCTTGTTCTGCTATTAACACATTCTGATATCTTACCTTTATGCCTCGATCAGCACCTTCTTTAGTCTTTAACACTACCGTTAACGCTCCCTTTGTCTTGTGTCCATGGCATCTTTGTCAAATTTATCCTTAGCTCTCACCTATCCCTGACCTATTTTGCTCCACCTGCTCCAACCATCTCTTAAATAGTTCAAAATCCATCACATTTCTACTTCTCTTTAGCTCTGAAGAAGTCACATGGACACGACATGTTAACTCTGTTTTTCTCTCCACAGGTGCTACCAGACTTGCTCAGTTTTTCCAGCATTTTCTGCTTTTATTTCAGATTTCCAGCATCTACAATATTTTGCTTTTATCCTTTTTTTTCTATTGTCATTATGTTATCCCTAATAAGTATAGCTTTTTCCTTCTCTACCTGTTCTAAATATGTTATAGCCTGCAGTGTTTAATTCCTAGTCTTGATTTTTCTTTAGCCATGGCTCAGATTGTGCACTCTGTAGACAGTGCCTAATCAAAAGATAGGTGATGTTCTTCAAGCTTATGTTAAGCTTCATTGGAACACTGCAAGAGGCTGAGGATAGAAAGGTCAGAGTGGGAGCAAGGAAATAGAGGCAGATAAATCAAGAAAGGGATGAGTCAAAGTTGGACCATTTGAGGGAGAAAGAAGGGTGGAGCTTGGGTGAAATGTTCAGGGGATAAGCTATCAACGAATATTCATTATTACCTCACTGACTCCCATAACTCCCTCAACTACAGTTCCTCACACCCTGCTCCCTATAAGGATTCCATTCCATTCTCCTGGTTTCTCCGACTCCATTGTTCCGATGATGTAGTGTTCCATACCAGTGCTACTGATATGTCTTTATTTTTCCTCAACCAAAGAATTCCCCCTCGTGGTTGACAGGGCCATTGACTGTGTCCAACCCTATTTCCTGCACATCTGTGCTCACCCCTTCCATCCCCTCCCAGAATCATGACAGAGTTCTCCTTGCCCTCACTTTCTGCCCACCAGGCTCCATATCCAACAGATCATCATCACCCATTCCTTTCACCTCCAGCACGATTCTACCACCAAATACATCTTCCCCTCCCCTCTCAGTATTCCGAAGTTACGATTCCCTCTATGACACTCTTGTCCACTCCTCAATCACACCCCTTTCCACTGCATCTTTCCATGCAAGTGCAGGAGATGCAACACCTGCCCTTTTATCTCCTCTCTCTTCACCATCCAAGGCCCCAAACACTCCTTGCACATGAAACAGCAATCTATATGTACTTCCTTCAATTTAGTACACTGTATTCGCTGATCACTGAGGAGACCAAACATACATTTAATGACCATTTTGCAGTACGCCTCCATTCTATCTGCAAGCATGACTCTAAGCTTCCAGTCACCTATCATTTTAATTCCCCATCTTTCTCTTACGCTGACCTCTCTGTCCTTGGCCTCCTGCAAAACTCAATGCAAGCCCGAGAAACATATCTTTCAAATAGGCACGCTACAGACTTCCAGGTTCAACAATGAATTCAATAATTTTCGACTATAGTTTCTGCACCAATTATGTTTCCTTTTTCTTTGCAGACTTTGGTTTTAGTCTTGTTTTACACTTGTTTTGCTTTCAGGTGGCAGCTGTTCAATCTCCCCTTCACACCTCCTCGAGACACATCTTTTGGTTCTTTACTTGTCCCATTACCACTCCCTTATGCCATTACCATTACCCACTCTTTTGTCATTTAATCTCTCCTCTCTTCCACCCTAACCCTTTTAGTTCCTTTGTTCCTCTCCCACTCCTCTCCATTTCGCCTGCTTAAAACCAATTACATTTCTAACCCTTCTTGAAATGTTAACTCTATTTCTCTCCTCACAGTTGCTGCTAGGCTTCTTGGATATTTACAGCACTTTCTGCTTTATTTCAGATTTCCAACATCTGAAGTATTTTGCTTTTGTAGCAGTAAACTTTATTCTTCAGCCTCATTTGAAATGTTTTTGAAGTGGCAGTCATCCAAATGCAATTCAAATGACCCATCAAGAAAAAAATAAATGAATGCTGAAAGCAGTCCTCAAAACAGATGTTTAAGAAGAAACTGGGTATGAAAATGCTTGAAGTATTATGTTATACAATTGATATTGAACAAAAAACAATTAATTGCAATATCTACTGTTAGCACTTACACATTATTAGATGTTTACTTGTAAACAAATGTTGTATGCCAGTCCCCTGCTGTTCATTCTCAATTTACTAATGATTTAAGACCTCTTCAAGCACTAAGTTTAATTTCAAAGTCAGGTGAAGCTCCACTTCAGATGGGTTTTCATTTTCTGCCCTCATTTTTCACACCCTGTCTTAATTTTTCCCACTTCAGCCTTCAAATGCAGGCTGTTCTGTAACAGCACAGTGTGAAACACAAAGTATAAAGGCAAGAAAGTCAAAGGATTACCATATCCACGTATGTATGAGTGGATAGAAAGAAGTTAAAATGTAACAGATCCCAACGTGTTTGGTGAGAAATCCTGTTTGTACCTATTTTATGAATAAGCATCTTTTCTTTATGTGCTGTTGAAGGGAGACAATGGGGTTGCTTGTTTCTATAGAGGGAATTTATATCCAAGATACAGCAATAACCGGAGATAGTATGAAATAAAACAGCTGCTTTTTCTTTACTAAATATGGTCCAGATTTAATCATTTCTCATGCTATTGATGGTTCCTCAAACTCGTATAGCACACTTTTCAACAGGGCAGTTCTTTTAATGCAAGTCCATAAAATGAGCAAAGTTTACGTGTGGATTAGTCGCAAATGTATCAGAGGACACCAAAAACAAAATGGAACACACAACTAACTTAAGTTTCCTGGGAATGATCCAATTCTGAGAAGGGCTAGGAAAGTGTACTTATCCAACTGGTTAGAGCAAAATTACTTTCAGCCTCAGTTAAAAGCCTGGCAATTAATCACCTTATTACATGTAACATAAATGCACTTGTCCCTGCATTTCCAATTCCTCATTAACAACACAGGTTAGGGATAACTGAACATTGTGCTGCTTGGTAAACACAAGCCGGGGATTTGTACCAATTAGAACTTGTAAATGATATGGAACAGGATGCCTGAAATATAAAATTCTTAAATTTGTCTAAAGCTATGCAGTCAGGTCCTGAATGCAAAGCCAATTATCACTTTCATAAAGACTTGGTTCAATATGCGGATAGATTGATATATAGCAAATGGATTTTAAACCCGTGAATAACAAAGAAAGATTTTCCATTAGCAAAGGCAGAAAAGAAGAGATTTGGGAATGATTATTGATCGGAATCTGAATACATCTGGTTATTTTAAACTAAATAAGGCAAATTAGGATCTGAAATGCATTGGTATAGCATTGGATTACAAATCAAAATAAAGTGTGGCAGCAGCTATGCTTCAAGCTGTTACTACCACATGCTTTACTCACACCCAACACAACAATTCATTTCTGTAGGCAAGCACTCACTTTCCTTCTGACTTAATGCACAAAATAGTGTAGAAAAATTTGTTCTGGGTAAATGATAGACCCTTCTGTTGTCTCTGGCTTTAGATATAGGTTTTGGCATAAAGGACTCACTTCACCTTTGAGGATGATTAATACTGGTCATACCAGACATTTTTGTATCAGGCGGCGTTACCAAATTAGATTTATTCAGTGATCAAGTCTTTTGCAATAATAGTAAAATACAGCCAGTTGTCAAAGTCAGCTCAAAAAGCAATAGTTCTTAACCAGTCCATCAAAGAGTTACAACAAACAAACTACTTGATTGAAATCCTTTTAAAGTTTTCTCTTTCCTGATTTTTCAATCAATACAATTCTTGATAGCTCAATAGCATGTTAACCCATATTGGTTATGGTCATACTTGGGATGATATAGACATTCCTAGCTATGGAGTTCACATCCTGCCTCTGTCAATTGAGGCTTAGTCAAAATCATACATTAGAATAAGATGCCCAAAGCTGATATCACTCAGTGTCTTCAATTTACCCTCTTTGAGAGACTAATTAAATGCTGAAAGGGCAGCCAGTTTAGATTAACATATATACCAGAGGCAGTCTAAGTTAAAGTTGTTGCTTCAAATTTGGGTTTATCGTTGATACCTTCTTGGGTTCAGCCCTTAAGCAGTTTGAGCATCGTACTTCTTTATGGAACTTGAGTCATATTGCTCCATATCTACTTAAATAATAGTGTAGCTCAGGAGTATAGCCTGTGTGACCAGAACCAGGTACCTATGTTTTTGACACAGGTTCTTCAAATCTGAACAAAGACAGAGCATGGAAAGACATAACATCATAAGATTCGGGAGTAGGCCATTTGGCCCAATGAGCCTGCTCTGCCATTCAATAAGATCATAGCTGATCTGATTGTGGCCTTAACCTCACTTTCTTGCCTGTCACTCATAAACCTTCACTCCCTTGTCGAGCAAAAAATCTGCCTAATTCAACCTTGAATATATTTAATGAGCCAACCACCACTGCCCTCTGGGGAAGACTAACTCTCAGAGATAAGAAATTCCTCCTCACCTGCCTTAAATGGGAGACCCCTTATTTTTAAACTGTGCCCCCTAGTTCTAGATTCTCCCACAAGAGGAAACATCCTCCAAGCATCTACCCTGTCAAGCCCCTCAAAATCATTTATACATTTCAGTAAGAACACCTCTTATTATTCTAAACTCCAATGATATACTCAACCCAACCTGCTCAACTTTTTCTCATATGGCAACCCCTTCATCCTAAGAATCAGCTTAGTGAATCTTCCATGAATTTCTTCCAATGAATGCAAGTATATCCCAAGTAGGGAGACCAAATTATACACAGTACTCCAGATGCAGTCTCACTAAGGCCCTAAATAGCTTCAACAAGACTTCCGTGCTTTCATACTCCATCCCCCTTGCAATAAAGGCCAACAATCCATTTGCCATTCTAATTACTTGCTGTACCTGCACGCTAAATTGTGATTTTGTGTACAAGCATACCCAGATCCCTCTGTACTGCAGCATACTGCAGTCTCCCTCCATTTAAATATTCTGCATTTCTGTTCTTCCAGTCATAGTGAACAACCTCGTATTTCCCACGTTATACTCCATTTGCCAAATTTTTGCCCACTCCCTTAACCTATCTATATCTCTTTACAGGCTCCTTGCATTCTCCTCACAACTTGCTTCCTTACCTATCTTTGTATCATCAGCAAATCTAGCTGCAAAACAGACTGTCCCTTCATCCAAGTCATTAATATAGATCATAAACAGTTGAGACTCCAGTACCAATTCTTGTGACAGCGTGTCAATGTGGCAATCACCTTGTTAAAAACAATTGCTGGTTAAACAGGTGATGTACATTGATTATCCCATCTAAATAGAATAAAAAAAGATACAGCTGGAACAGTGTGTGGAAACAATTGGAAGTCAGTAGCATTGTGGAGTTGTCTTGAAAATAAACCAGCTTGAATTAATTCTTCCACCACAACCTCTTATTGTGAGTAACACACCGTACTAGTTATAGTTTGCCAACCTGAAAATAACCCATTTATCCCACCTCTGCTTCCTGTTAGTTAATCCTCTATTCATGCTAATATGTCACCCCTAACACCATGAGCACTTAACTTCTACAGTAACCATTTCTGTGGCAACTTATTGAACACCTCACCTTTTAGAAATCCAAATACACTATATGTACTGATTCCCCTTTATCCACCCTGCTGTTACATCCTCAAAGGACTCTAATAAATTTGTCAAACATGATTTCCCTTTCACAAAATCCTGTTGACTCTGCCTGATTGTATTATGATTTTCTAAATACCCTGCTACTACCTTCTTAATAATGGATTCTAGCATTTTCCCAATAACAGATGTTAGACTAACTGGCCTATAGTTTCCTGCTTTCTGTCTTCCTCCATTCTTGAAAAGTGGTGTTACATTTGTGTTTTCCAATCTGCTGGGATCTTTGCAAAATCTAGGAAATTCTGGAAGATTACAACCAATGCATCCACTACCTTTATGATCCAAGGATGCAGGCCATCAAGTCCAGAGGACATGTAAGCCTTTAGTCCCATTAGTTTTCCTAGTACTTTTTCTCTAGTGACCATGATTATTTTAAGTTCCTCCCTCCCTTTTGCTCCCTGCTTTCCTACTATTCTTGGGATGCTTTTAATATCTTCTCTGGGAAGGCACAATACAAAATACTTGTTCAAAGTCTCTGCCATTTTCTCATTTCCCATTATTGATTCCCCCAGTCTCTCGCTCTAAGAGACCAATGCTTACTTTAGCTACTCTCTTCCTTTAATATACTAATAGAAGCTTTTACTACTTGTTTTTAAATTTCTTGCTATTTTTCTCCCATTCTCCAAATTCTCCCTCCTTTTTTTTGGTCATTCTTTCCTGCTTTCTAAAATTTCCCCAATCTTCTGACCTATAATTAATTTTTGCAGTACCGTACATCTTTTCTTTCAATTTAATACCATCCTTAACTTCCTTAGTTAGCCACAGGTGATACATTCTTCTCATAGAGTCTTTCTTTCTCAACAAAGGTACATTCCATTGAGAGTTATGAAACATCTCCTTAAATATCCAGCACTGCTTTTCTACCATATTATCGTTTAACCTATTTTCCCAGTTCACTTTAACCAACTCTGTCTTCACATTCTTGTAATTTCCTTTATTTAAGTTTAAGATACTAGTTTCAGACCCACATTTCTCACTCTCAAACTGAATGTGAAATCTATCATGTTATGATCATTTTTGCCTAGAGGAACTTTTGCTATGAGGTAATTAATTAATCCTATCTCATTACACATTACCAGGTCTAAAATAGCCAGTTCCCTGGTTGGTTCCAGAACATATTGTTCTAAGAAACTATCCTGAATATACTATGAACCCATCCTCCAGGCTAACTTCACCAATTTGACTTGCCCAATCTTTAAGGAGATTAAAATATCCCATGATGATTAAAGCACCTTTCTTACAAGTGCTCACTATTTCTTGATTTGTACTCGGTCCGACACTGTAGCTACTATCAGGGTGCCTGTAAACTACTCCAACCAGTGACTTATTTCCTTTGTTATTGCTTATCTCCACCCTGATTCTATATTTTGATCCTCTGAGCCAAAGTTGTTTCTCATTACTGTACTGATTTCATCCTTTATTAACAGAACTACTCCAACTCCTTTTCCTTTCTTCCTATCCTTCCGTAATGTCAAATACCATTGAATATTCAGGTCCCGGCAGTGGTCACTTTGCAATCATTTCTCTGAAATGGCTATCATATCATACTCATTTATTTCTATTTGTGCTATCAATTTATCCATCTTGTTACAAATACTCGAGCATTCTGATAAAGAGCCTTTCATGCAGCTTTTTCACCATTTTTGTCAACTCTGACTTTATTTGCTGGTGCAATCTTATGTCTATACACTCTGTCCCTTCCTGGCATTATCCGTATTGCTACCCTGTACTACTGCCTTCCAGATCTCCCCTCACATGAGCCCTCCTCGCTATTATTTAGCTTAAAGCCCTCTCTATAGCCCTAGATACACAATTTGTCAGTATACCAGTCTCAGTGCAGTCAGGTGATGACCATCCCAACAGTACTCCCATTCTCCCCAGTACAGGTGCCAGACACCCATGAATCGAAATCCATTTCTTCCAGACCAATCATTGAGCCACACAGAAGTTACAGTACAGAAACAAGCCATTCAGTCCAACCAGTCTATCCCCACATCAAGAGCAAACAGCCATCATCACATTTACCCATCCTATTTCCAGGTCCCTTCATCCCCTTTTTCTTCATCCACTTATCCAATTTAATGTTGAATGCTGAAATAGTTTCTGCCTCAACCACTATCCCTGGGTGTAGATTTCACAGCCTTATAACTCTGCGTGAAGAAAGTTCTCCTGCCTTCCGTTCGAAGACCCTTAAAAAAAATGGGTAATGCCGTCACAGCACATGAGGACACATGACAGTAAGAGGAAGTGTAAGTCTACAGGTAAGCACTTAATTTAATTTAACTTGATCAACTTACAAAGTAAGCAAGATAAATTAATTAAAACAAAAATTAAAAGTTAGTCCATTTGATAACATACATTATATCCACTGTATATAATTATAATCAATTATATTATTACAATCAGTGTTTAATTAAATCAATCAGATCTGGGGAATAAAGTTAAAATTAAATAAAGAGCCATAGTAATATTAAAGGGTCCCTAATAATCCATTAGATTAAAATTTGAGGTATATAGATAATGAGTATTGAGTAAAAATACTTAGGTTAACCTACCTACAAAATTAATTCACTCAGCACAAGGGAAAGAGCCGATTGGTGAGCATCTGGTGAATGTTTTAAGTCTTAAGTTTATTTCCCTTTATAAATAGTCTAACAAATAGAAAGAAGCATGGCAAGGCACCTTAGTCCTGTGGAATGTGCATGTGGGAACTTCAGGACACGAAACAACCACCTATGCAGGAAGAGTCATCAGCTGGAGGAGCTTGAGCTCAAGTTTGAGCGGCAGCTGGCATCACTGCAGTACATTGGTGAGGCTGAGAGCTACATGGATAGTGCATTTTTGGAGGTGGTCACCCACCCACCTGCCCTCCCCTGACTGCCCCACAACATTTAAAGATGTGCATGTAGAAAGGGAATAGTTAACTTTCAGATAGTGAAAGAGGACCAGACAGGTAAGGCAGGAGTCCCCTGAATTCATCCTGCTCTGAGTAACAATGAGGGTGATGGTTCCTTTGGAGAGTGCAGCCAGAGTCAAGTCCATGGCACCACAGGTGTGTGAAGGTTGTTTTTTAGACTGGGAGAAGGTATACAGTTGGGTTCCCCTGGGGTCAGTACTATGGCAGCTACTTTTCTTGATATAATAATAACCTAGACTTGGTGTACAAAGCACAATTTCAAAAGTTGCAGGTGACACAAAACTTGGAAGTATTATGAAGCATAAACTCATTACAGCATAGAAGGAGGCCACTTGGCCCATCAAGTTTGTGCCAGCTATTTGTAGAGCAATCGAGTCAGTCCCATTCCTCCTTAAGTCCCCAAAGCCCTGCAAATTTATTTTCCTCAATTTACCACCAACAAATTCACCATCATCTATAGCCTGGTGGGAGGGGAGTTACTACTGACCAGAAACTGAGCTGGACCAGCCAATAAATAACGCGACTATAAGAGCAGATCAAAGATTGGGAATTCTGCAGTAAGCAACTCACCCCCTAACTCCCCAAAGTTCCCCTGTTCACCTACTACAAGGCACATGTCAGCAGTACAATGGAATGTTTACCCATTTGCCTGGCAAGTGTAGCTCCAACAATGCTCAAGATGTTCGACACCAATCAAAATAAAGCAGCCCACTTCATGAGTACTCCATCCATCCTTATCCAACATTCATTCTCCCCACTACTAGTGCACAATGGCAGCAGTGTCACCATCTACAAGATGCACTGCAACAACTCACCAAGGTTCTTTCTACAGCACCATTCAAACCCGCAACTTTTACCACCTAAATGAATCAGGTCAGCAGGTGGGTTGGAACATCACCACCTGCAAGTTACCCTCCAAGCCACACACAACCCCGAGTTGGAAGCATTCCCTCATTGTTGCTGGCTCAAAATCCTGAAACTCCATTCCTAACAGCACTGTAGGTGTACCTACACCACATGGACTGCAGCAGTTCAAGAAGGCAGCTTGCCACCACCTTCTCAAGGGCAATTAGGGATTGATAATAAATGCTATCCTGGCCAGTGATGCCCACATCCCATGAATAAATAAAATCTTCAATTACTTAGATAAGCAACTGCTATTTCTTAGTAGAAAACAACTTTTAAGCATATTAACCATCTTTTGGCTAGGTACTTTTTTTTAAAAGCCTGTGAGAATACATACTGTTTTAAAAACTGAACATTAAAAGTGACTCTTTTCCACATCTTTTCTGTAACCCTGAAGCATGACAGTTGTCCTGAATAGATTGTGACAATTAACTGCCCAGTGATCATTCTGCACGTTTCTTGTGCTTAGCATATTATATTTCTCAGGTGCTATGTTTATTTATGCCAAGAGAGTTGGTGTCCTGAAGTTAACTCTATTTGGAATTTCTTCTCCATGCTGCCATTGGATGCTTTGGGCGGCTCAAATGAGGGTGTCCACTTACATTGCAGAGCTGACAGCAAGCTGTTCAACTTGGCAAGACTGCGCATCAAGTCCAAAATGCGCAAACTCCTATTCCGTGAGTTGCTGTTTGCTAATGGCACTGTGCTGACATCCCATACTGAAGTTCAATTGTAGCAGCTTGTAGATCAGTTTTCCTTGGCCTGCAAGGAGTTTGGACTGACAACCAACATAAAGATGACCACGGTTATGGGCCAGGACGTGGAGACTCCATCTTCCATCAACAATCTCAATCTGGAGATCGTCCACAGCTTCACATACCTGGATCAACAATCACCAGCAACCTGTCCCCTGCTGAAATTAACACCAGAATTACCAAGGCCGCAGCTGTCATGTCGAAATTGAAAACGCAAGTGCAGACCAACAGCAAGCTAACCAAAAATACAAAGCTCCGTATGTACCAGGCTTGCGTTCTCAGCACCCTCCTTTACAGTAGCGAAGCATGGAAGCCAAGAAAAGCAGCTGAACATCAGCAAACACTGGGCATCTCTTGGCAGGACAGAAATATGCTAAAGTATACCAGTGTTCAAGGATCCCCAGCATGTTTACCATCTTGAGTCAGCAACACTCCCGTTGGCTGGGTCATATGCGCCGACAATTTGACAACCGCATTCCCAAAGAAATGATTTATGGGAAGCTTGCTACAAGCAAAAGACCAACAGATCGTCCAAATGTACGAAAGAGGGAAGTCTGTAAATGAGAAGCCAGTTGACCAGGATCAGAGTCGATGCATGAGAAGTCCCTGCTGACTGGGTGCCTGGAGACCAGCAGTCACAAGGGCATGGAAAAAGCAGAGGACAAAAGAAATGACCAGATGGCGGAAAGGAAAAAACATAAGTTAACATCGGGCCAACGCTATTCATCTGTGCCAGCTGCAGAAAGGATTGCCAATCCAGAAGTGGCAAACACCCCGAGTGCAGTCTATTGCCTCCCTAAACAGAAAGATGCCTACTACTCTGTTTATTAGAAATTAACATTACGAAGGTTTCCTTAGATATGCTTCATGCAAGGCCTGAGATGAATAACAATTTTCCAGAATGAAGTGTCAGAGCCATATAGAGGCTTGCACAGCTCTTAAAGGAGTCACATAATATGGAAAACTTAAAAATATTTCATTTTCATCATAACTGTACAGTTCAATTAAGAAATCCATTACGGAATATGATGTGCACATTTGGTCAACCCACCTCAAAAACAATGTAGCTGCACTGAAAAATTCAAATATGACCAAGACAACTACAAGTGTTAAGATCATTAAATTCAGGAGAAAGAAGGGGGGGGGAAAAATCAAGTCAATAAAGTAGAACCATAGAAAACAGCACAGAAGGAGGCCATTCGGCCCATCTTGTCCATGCCAGCCCAAGGACACCCAGGTGCCCTTTCTAATCCCACCTTCCTGCACCCGGCCCATAGTAGGCTGAGAGGAGGCTGGATCTTGGTTTTTAAACCAATGAAAGTTACAGATCAAGATGAAGCAAGAAGTTTGGACAAAATACGCATGACTTGACAGCTCAATACAAAGTTCACCAGTCCTAAGAGAGTTTAGAGATTAAACTCCACCATTCCTCAAATCGGAATGGGTCCACAGAAAAGTTGTGATTCAGTGTGAACTTCCATCTTGAAATGGAAGCTGGATCAATGTGTGTTTGAAAAGCAGGCCTGATTGAGGGTTACAGAAATTTTAACAGCACAGTTTGTTTTAGGTGGGGTTCAACCCACCTTTAGGTGGCTTAATCCAGTAGGAATAATGTACAAGAATTCTCGATTGATCCTCTGGATCTTGTTTTCTTCCTTTTTTTGTGTGGTCTGATGCAACTTTTCAAACCAATTGATCAAATCCAAAAGTAGATTTCATTCCTTTTCAGAAATAAATTTCTCTGCTTAAATTCACATTAATTTCTAACAAGTATAAAGCTAATTTAAAAGATCTTTTTTCCACATTACCTCTCTCCTTCTGGCATTGGTGCTTCAAGTTTGAATCTAGGTTCATGAGCATCAAGTCGTCTATGTTATCTTGCTTCAGTGGCCATTCCTCATGTGTCGTTGGCAAGCTAATCCATTGAGGATCTATTAAGAATTCCTCTCACTAAACATACTTCCAGTATGAGTCTTTGGATATGAATCACAAAGTTGAACTGTGGCCAATTTTTCCCTCCATCCACCAACTACACAGCAGAGTCAAAGAATGAGCCTGTGCTATTCCTAATTTGTGGGTGTGTTTTGAACTGCGGAATAACCTTAAAATATTTCCCTCGTGCTGGATCTATAATAATTCTATTTTCAAATATGGAGATAGGCAACTTGAATTTTACTCTCTATTCTTTGTTCAAATGAAGTAAACAATTATCCTGAGTTTCCTGCAACTCACCTAAAGAATTAACGTTATTCTAATTGATCTAAATTGCAGAAGTCTTTTCCTTTCTTTCCTCCAGACTGCAGAATGGGAGAGTTGGGAAAAACAAAATGGTTTCTTTTTAAAATAGCTGTTCAAAGTTTGCAATTTATTAATGTAAAATTAGGTTTTCATATATTACAATATTACAAAGACCATAAATCCATAAACATAAAGAACACAAGTGCACACCTAGACAAAGAAAAACCTCAAATATTAGTGTTTGAACCCCAAAATTCCACTTTAAACAATTAATATCCCCTCATTTTTATCTCATCTCTGGAAAGTGACCAATTTGTTTCCAATTCAAAGTTGACAAAGTAGAAAAATATTCTATAAGAAAAGCCGAGACAATTCTAAGCACTGTAGCTGCCACCTCCACAGGATCTATTAAGATAAAAGCTTGTTTTATGCATGGAATCTGCCTGTGCAAAGAACAGCACACATGCGATCACTGTGCTAAATCAGGAGCTGCTGCTTGTGGTCGAGAAGAAATATGGAGCGCAGCTGTAAAAGCCATCGATAGTGAAAGCATGAAACATGATGATTTTCACTGAACTGTGATCTTTTATATAAAAGAGAGTAACACTGGTTCGCATCAAAATGCTATTCCCCAGCTGCAAAACTGCAACAAGTTATATAAATCTTGTAAAATACAAGGAAATGTTGAATGACATATGAGTTAGAACATGGAGAATTTGAGTTTACTTTAGCAGAGAACGTAACATGGGGATTGATCAAAATCCAAATGATGATAATTGTATGTTAGTAGCCTGTACCTAAAACAATGATTCACAAATCCCAAGTAACTAAGATTCCCACTTTCCAGCCAGCAGGCCTTGCCTTTGACTTAAAGAAAACATTATTGAGTCATTTTTTGATTTTGATTGAGTCATTTCATACCTAAATACTTAAATCACTGAGAGGCAAAGACAGAATTTAAAAAAGCTCCTCCCCTCCTCTGCCCCTCAAGTCCCCAGTACGGAAAAGAATGCTGAGAGATGCCTTCTACCTCAAGTCTCAAGATCAACATTTTCTCTAGAGTTCTGTTTATGGTTCCAGCCCCACAGAGATCTCATTCAGCTCAGGTCAGGATAACCTGAACTGAATGCAATTCCACCAGGGCTAATACAGAAAGCTACCCAATGGTGGTTTATCCACCAGGAGGTATTAAATTACCTATTCAGCACATGCGTTGACTGTCAATTAGCAGCTAAAGCCCACAGGAGATTGTAATTTATAATTTTTTATATATATTTTTCTTTTCCCACCCATTTCCATTATTTTTAAATGTATTTCCATCCGTTGTTTCATTTCTACCTTTTGCCTATTTCGATCCCTTCCCCCCACCCCACCCCACCCCTACCAAGGCTATCTTGCTCGCCCTGCTTTCTACCCTTAATGTCATCATTAGCACATTCCTCAGCTAATATCACCACTGTCAACACCCCTTTGTCCTTTTGTCTATGACATCTTTGGCAATCTCTTCTTTGCCTCCACCTATCACTGGCCCTCTACCCAGCTCTACCTGTCCCACCCCCCTTCAACCAGCTTATATTCCACTTCATTTCTATATTTCTTAGTTCTGATGAAGAGTCATTCGGACTCAAAACGTTAACTGTATTCCTCTCCGCAGATGCTATCAGACCTGCTGAGTTTTTCCAGGTATTTTTGTTTTTATTTCTGATTTCCAGCATCCGCAGTATTTTGCTCTTATATATATTTATATGTCTTGTGGAAGATTCACCAGAATACTGGAACTTAAAGAGTTAAATTATGAAGATAGGTTGCACAAACTTGGGCTATAATCCCTTGAGGTTAAAAGGATAAGGGATGATCTAAATAAGTGTTTAAAATAATAGCGCAGATATAGAGAAACACTGTTCTCTGCTGGAGCGTTCCAGAACAGGGGGGCCATTCAGGAGTGAAATCAGGGTGAACGTATTCCAGACAAAGGTTGGGTCAGTTGAAATTTAAATATGAACATATGAATCAGGAGCAGGAGTAGGCCACTCAGTCCTTCGAGCCTGCTCTGCCATTCAATATGGCTGATCTGATTGTAACCTCAACTCCACATTTCCGTCTACCCAACAGCCTTTCAAGCCCCTTGCTTATCAAGAAACTATGTACCTCTGCTTAAAATTATTCAAAGATTCTGCTTCCACCGCCTTTTGAGGAAGAGTTCCAAAGACACTCAACCCTCAGAGAAAAAAATTTCTCCTCATCTCGGTCCTAAATGGGCAACCCCTTATTTTTAAACAGTGGCACCTGGTATGAGATTCTCCCACAAGAGGAAACATCCTCTCCACATCCACCCTGGCAAGACCCCTCAGGATCTTATATGTTTCAATCAAGTTTTCAAGATAAACAGATATTTGTTAAATGAGGGTTACAAGGGAAATGAATCAAAGAGGAGTTGGGGTACAGATCATTCATGATATAATGATGGAATGGGGCCTAGGGGTTTAATGGCCTCCTCTTGTTTATGTGTAAACCTTGAATTTATGTGTAAACCTTGAATAGTGAATGTTGACATAATGAGACCTTTGTGGCTGGGCATGACCACTCTAATTATCACAAGCAAACAAAGTAAGAAAGCATGATTCACAATATCCACACCTCTAAGTGGAGGTCCTGTAGCAACTCCTGAAAATGCATAGATAAGGATAAACATAGTTAATGTAAAGTTTTTATACTAATAACTGTTCCTGATTTTCTCAGCAAAATATGCAGTAAAATTGAAATAGGTAAGGCTAGAAGCAAAAACACAAAGATCAACAGGATGGTAAAACCTCAATATCTTTAGCGTGAAAAGGTGATAAGAATGCCATTTTTGAAATTGAGAACCATAAAATGATGAAATGCAAATAAATCATAAAAATGTAAACTGGACCTTTTCAATACTCACCACATTTGACAGGTTTTCAAAATAATTTGAACGATTTGATGAGCAGCACTCAATTGAAAACCAATTAAAAGCTGATAGATTCTGCTTAACGATTTCCCACAATTGTTACTAATCAATTTCAGGTAGGCACATCAGAAAATCGAACCTAAAATATCATTGTAATACAATCTTTCAGCAGAATAAATTGTTATATTGTACAAGATATTCAGAAGCCTGCAAATGCTTGATATTATAAACCACAAGCGGTTTTGACATGTTCTAAAAAGTATAATAGAGCCAAGTATTTTAAAAATGGGCAATTGGTCTAATAAACATTAGAGCTGCTTTCAGAAATCATGACATCCAACAAGCTCACCTTGAGAAGTAACTAGTGCAGTTGAAGTAGGTCTATAAAAGGATTAGCTGTATTAAACAAAAGCAAAAGAAAGGCTGTCTGCCATTTGTCTGCATGGAATCTAAACATGCAGAATTCTCAATATAGGTCACTAATGTACTGAATGAAATCAATCACTGTCCCGCAATTCCAGTACAAAGTCGTCACACTGCTGATAGAATGTGTTTCTACTGATTCTGACAAATTACTTTTTTTTACAGATAAGCAAACACAGCTATTTCCCTTTCCTGTTAAAACCATCAGCTCTTTCTTCATCCCAAAAACATGAGCATTCACACAACAGTGTTAACACACAACTGATTGAATGTTACAAAAGACACATTAACACAGACATGACTAGCTGACACGATGACTGATTGACTGCAGACAGTGACTGATGACTGATGTCCTGCACTCAGTGCTCTCACCATGACTGAATTCCACAGGGAAAGCATTCAACCCCCAATCTAATTCATTGCACAAAAATTCCAGCTGCAGTACAGAATTAACGCATAATAAATGTATTCTCTATGTGTGCATGTAGAACTACCAAACACTCAAGTGAAAACAGAACCAAAAAGGAAAAGAAGAATTTTCAGCTAGGTTAAAATTTTCGACTACTTTACTGATTAAAGGTAGACTATCTGATTTATTTCACAATTTATCATATTATTCCGTCACCTGTGCCTCTTTTTTCTGGTGCATCCTCCTATGCAACAATTGCTTGTTAATTTTACATCTTTGGTGTGTACAAATATTTGTTTTCCAGCAGGTCTCATTATGTTTCCCCTATTTCTTGTACATGTGCCCTACGGTAGCTCTCTATTTCAATCTACTTCGAGCCCTTCTGAATTCCACCGAATTAGCCATTCTTCAAGTCAAGTCTAGCAGCAAGTGCTGGAAAGGTGCCCATGGCTCAGTATATCACCTCAGAAACATGGAAAAGTTAGGGCACAGAAAGCGGCAATTCAGCCTCTTGGGACCAGGGTTCAAATGCCGCCATGGCAGATGGTGGAATTAAAAGTCTAATGATGACCATGAGACCATTGTCAATTGTTGTAAAAACCCATCTGGTTCACTAATGTCCTTCAGGGAAGGAAATCTGCTGTCCTTACCTGATCTGGCCTCCACATGACTCCAGACCCACAGCAATGTGGTTGACTCTTAAACGCCCTCTGAAATGGCCTAGCAAAGCCACTCAGTTGGAACAAACCGCTACTAAGTCACAAAAAGGAATGAGTCTCAATGGGCCACCCTGCAATGTCTTCCTTACCAACATCTGGGAGCTAGTGCCAAAATTGGGACAGCTGTCTCACAGACTAGTCAGCAACAGACTGACATAGTCATCCTCACAGAATCATATCTTACACATAATGTCCCAGACTCCACCATCACCATCCCTGGGTATGTCCTGTCCCACGGGCAGGACAGACCCAGCAGAGG
Source organism: Cetorhinus maximus (assembly GCF_964194155.1). NCBI lineage: Eukaryota > Metazoa > Chordata > Chondrichthyes > Lamniformes > Cetorhinidae > Cetorhinus > Cetorhinus maximus. The sequence goes on from NC_135887.1 coordinate 55,230,101, forward strand.
TGGTGACACAGTGGTATACAGTTGGGAGGGAGTTGCCCTGGGAGTCCTCAACACCAACTCCAGACCCCATGAAGTCTCATGGCATCAGGTCAAACATGGACAAGGAAACCTCCGCTGATTACCACATACCGCCCTCTCTCAGCTGAAGAATCAGTGCTCCTCCATGTTGAACACCACTTGGAGGAAGCACTAAGGGTGGCTAGGGCGCAGAATGTACTCTGGGCGGGGGACTTCAATGTCCACCACCAAGAGTGGATCGGAAGCACACTACTGACTGCGTTGGCCAAGTCCTAAAGGACATAGCTGCTAGACTGGGACTGTAGCAGGTGGTGAGGGAACCAACAAGAGGGAAAAACATACTTGACCTCATCCTCACTAACCTGCCTGCCACAGATGCATCTGTCCATGACAGTATTGGTAGGAGTGACCATCACACAGTCATTGTGGAGATGAAGTCCTGGCTTCACAATGAGGATACCCTCCATGTGTTGTGTGACACTACCATCGTGCTAAATGGGATAGATTTTGAACAGATCTAGCAACTCAAGACTGGGCAGCCATGAGGTGCTGTGGGCCATCAGCAGCAGCAGAATTATACTCAAATACAATCTGTAACCTCATGTCCCAGCATATCCCCCACTCTGCCATTACCATCAAGCCAGAGAATCAACCCTGGTTCAAAGAAGAGTGCAGGAGGGCATGCCAGGAGCAGCACCAGGCATACCTAAAAATGGGGTGTCAACTTGGTGAGGCTATAACACAGGACTACTTGCATGCCAAACAGCATAAGCAGCAAGTGATAGACAGGGCTAAACGATCCCACAACTAACGGATCAGGTCTAAACTCTGCAGTCCTGCCACATCCAGTCGTGAATGGTGGTGGACAATTAAACAACTCACTGAAGGAGGAGGCTCCACAAATATCCCCATCCTCAATTATGGAGGAGCCCAGCACAGCAGTGCAAAAAATAAGGCTGAAGCATTTGGAAAATCTTCAGTCAGAAGTGCCGAGTGGATGATCCATCACGGCCTCCTCCAGAGGTCCCAAGCACCACAGATGCCAGTATTCAGTCAATTTGATTCACTCCACATCCTATCAAGAAACGGCTGAAGGCACTGGAAACTGAAAAGGCTATGGGCCCTGACAATATTCTGGCAATAGCACTTAAGATTTGTGCTCCAGAATTTGCCGCACCCCTAGCCAAGCTGTTCCAGTACAGCTACAACACTGGCATCTACTCGGCTATGTGGAAAATTGCTCAGGTATGTCCTGTACACAAAAAGCAGGGCAAATCCCACCCGGCCAATTACCGCCCCATCAGTCTACTCATCAGTAAAGTAATGGAAGAGGTCATCAACAGTGCTATCAAGCGGCACTTGCTCAGCAATAACCTGCTCACTGATGCCCAATTTGGGTTCCACCAGGGCCACTCAGCTCCTGACCTCATTACAGCCTTGGTTCAAACATGGACAAAAGAGCTGAACTCCCAAGGTGAAGTGAGAGTGACTGCCCTTGACATCAATGCAACATTTGATGGTGTGTGACATCAAGGAGCCCAAGCAATATGGGAGTCAATGGGAATCAGAGGGGGGAAACTCTCTGCTGGTTGGAGTTATACCTAGCACAAAGGAAGATGGATGTGGTTGTTGGAGGTCTGTCATCTCAGCTCCAGGATATCACTGCAGGAGTTCCTCAGGGTAGTATCCTAGGCCCAACCATCTTCAGCTGCTTCATCAATGACCTTCCTTCCACCATTAGTTCAGAAGTGGGAATGTTCACTGATGATTGCACAATGTTCAACACCATTCACGGCTCCTCAGATACTGAAGCAGTCCATGTCCAAATACAGCAACACTTGGACAATGTCCAGGCTTGGGCTGACAAGTGGCAAGTAACATTCACACCACTCGTGTCAGGTAATGACCATCTCCAACATGAGAGAATCCAACCATTGCCCCCTGATGTTCAATGGCATTACCATCACTGAATCCCCCACCATCGACATCCTGGGGGTTACCATTGACCAGAAACTGAACTAGCCATATAAATACTGTGGCTACAAGGGCAGGTCAGAGGCTAGGAATCGTGTGGTGAGTAACTCACCTCCTGACTCCCCAAAGCCTGTCCACCATCTACAAGGCACAAGTCAGGAGTGTGATGGAATACTCCCCACTTGCCTGGATGAGTGCAACTCCCACAACACTCAAGAAGCTTGACACCATCCAGGACAAAGCAGCCCACTTGATTGGCACCACATCCACAAACATTCACTCCCACCACCACCTACACACAGTAGCAGCAGTGTGTACCATCTACAAGATGCACTGCAGGAATTCACCAAGGCTCCTTCGATAGCACCTTTCAAACCCACGACCACTGCCATCTAGAAGGACAAGGGCAGCAGATACATGGGAACACCACCACCTGGAAGTTCCCCTCCAAGTCACTCACCATCCTGACTCAGAAATACATCACTGTTCCTTCATTGTTGCTGGATCAAAATCCTGGAATTCCCTTTCTAACAGCACTGTGAGTGTACCTACACCACATGGACTGCAGCAGTTCAAGAAGGCAGCTCACCACCACCTTCACAAGGGCAACTAGTGGTGGGCAATAAATGCTGGCCCAGCCAGCAAAGCCCACATCCCATGAACGAATAAGAAAAAAAGCCCATCGTGTCTGCGCCAGCCATAAAAAGAGGGGAAAAGAAACTAGCCACTCATTCTTAATTCCACTACGGGTGCAGATTCAGGTGTCTTTTAAATTAGTTGTGTGTTTCAGCCTCAACCGCCAACTTAGGCATTGAATTCCAGAGGCCCATCACAGTACATTCGCCTACTGATCTGGTCGGCGGGCGGGGGGGGGCCTCACCTTGTGGAATTGTAACAGAACTAAAAAATTATAGGTGTTGTCAGTTGTCCCAGAGTGTAATACAGTGCCATCCCAATTTAATAATACACAAGTGCAATTAAATTAAGAATACACAAGTGCATTCTTAAAGATTCCAGAAACTGCTCTTCAACTGGTGCTGAGAATATAGTGAGCCTAAAAGTGCATTTTCCATCTACTACTACAAATACAAACATTGCAGTGAATGAAATTATGTTTTATACAAATTGTAAGTTTATTCACTTATGTATACACCAGTAACAATGCAATGCACACTGGACGACAGAAACTTGGGTTACCCAGTGAATTTATCCAAAGTGAACTTTATGCACTTACAGTACAGGTTACTAAATGCTGAAGTGGGGCAATCTGGCCTACCATTAAACTTCTCTAAATAATTATAGTGTGATGCATTTATGAGCACAGAGGCTGAACAACTTCTTTAAAGAGAATCTTCTTAAAAGCTTCAAAATAAATCCTCTAATAACACAATCAATGTAATATTCCTGGTTCCTAATCGTTATTTGGAGGAATTTTAATTATCAATCCTTGAAAATTAATGGGATTTTAATCTACACTCAAACAATGGTCGAGACAATAGTCGAGTCACTGAACAGGAAAAACTTTTGACATTAATAACTGAGCTATAAGAACGGCAAATAGATGGTATGTCAATGAGGTACACAAAAGAAAATAATATTGAAGAGGAATATGGCGGAGAGATCAGTCAGTGGGTGAGCGGGTTGCTACCTTCTCAATTTCTTAGTACTCTTTTTTCATGGTTCATATATCCATCCAAGTTGTTGCTTTTTAGTCTGCTTTTTAATTTTGCCACTTTATTCATTCAATTCTCAGGTTTAAAGTAGATCTCTACACTTTCATATCTTTATGCATCCAATTGCCACCTCACTTATCTGTAGCCATCTAGTGTTTGAGTGCAGGAGTCAGACGCTCGATTTCAAATGCCCTCCATTTCAAACACAGAATGGCTTTGCAGCTTAGGTGCCCAGAATATTTGTGTCCTTTCATTAATGCTTTACAACCTGTAACCACATGAGAACTCTTACTGCTGTAGCAAATTCCAGTGCATCAATTGTTCTAGACAGTATTTCAGAATGCCCATGAGCATAAATGAAATGAAAGGGACAGGAAAGAGGGACAGTACCGGGCATGCCACCTTGACTCTTCCTTCATTTCAAGAAAACCTATGAACACACAGGGCTGAAAAAAATCACTATAATCCATTTGGTCAGACTCAATTTTTAGGAAATATCCTTTCTTATGCCATAGAATTACATAGAATTTACAGCACAAAAACAGGAGGCAACAAGTCCAAATGGTTTATGCTGGTGCGCATGTTCTATACAAGCATCACCCTGTTCATTTCACCCTACCAGCATATCCTTCCATTCCTTCCTCCCTCGTGTGTTTATCTAGCTTCCCCTTAAATGCATTTATGCAATTCACTTCAGCTGCACCACTCTAACCACTCACTGGATAAAGAATGTCTCCAGAATTTTTTAAAATAATGACTCTTATATTTATACACCCAAATGAAAACAGAAAATGTTGAAAATACTCAGTCAGTCTGTCAGCATCTGTGGTGAGAGAAACAGAGTTAACATAAGGTCTTTCCTCAGACCCTTTGTTTTAAACTCCCCAATGATCGCAAATATCCTATCAATTCATTTTCCTGGTACCTTTAGAACCTGCTTCAGAATTTGCTGATATAATCAGCTCCCACTGCCTCCTTAGGCCGTGCATTCCCCTACACTGTCTACTCTCTGTCTAAAGTAATTACATCTGAACCGGCTTTTTACCCTCCCTTGTTCAAACTCATTAACATTCATTCCCTTCAACATTTTGAATTCTTATACAGGATCACCTATGAGCCTTCGCTTCTCCGGTGTAAACATTCCAGCTTCTGTAGCCTTTCCCCATAACTCAGCCATCTAATCCCAGCATAAATTCAGTTGCCCTCACTGTATCTTCTCCAATGCCTGGATATCTTGCTCATAATATGGAAATCAGAATTCTATGAGTTAGTCTAGCAAAGAGACAACTCAGATACAATTGCTGAATGGTCTCCTTCTGCGCTGTATACTCATTTAGTTCCACAATGGGGCCAAATCAGTTGCTCTGTACAAATGCTGAATCACCTTCTGACATTTTCCCTCTATATCTCTGGTTACAGTCCAAGCTCCGGTTTGTTTTAGGCCTGCTATCAATTTGTGTTGAGTGCTTCAATGATCTATCCACCAAACATAGTCTAAATCCCTTTCTCCTGTGTCACATCCAATAATGTCAGTAAGAGTGTCTCAAGACCAGCAACATCAGGACCAAGGTCGTGCCGGATTTCGGGTCAGGCAGTTTGGGCCAATCCAGGTTGGGCGTGGCCAAGGGTCGCTCGGAATGCGGGAATAGACTGACGCACAGTGGTGAAACAGGTAACTAAGTCCGGTGCTACACCACGCCAATGCAGCACCTAGCCAAATTGTCCAAGTTAGTTAGTTTTTTTTTACTTTACTCAATTAAAATTGATACATGGCACATTCTAAAAATGTCCAGTTTTTGACAGACAGATTTGAGATACTGTACCTGTAATTCCATTTTGCTTATATTGTCACTGTTGATCTTATTCCAACCTCATGGCTTTGCATTTGGCCACAATGCCTTTCATTAACCCCACAGCACCAGTCCCAGCACTCATCCCTGAGTCACTCCACGCGTTACTTTTTCCATGACAGCTGTCTACAACCTTCCTTTGCTTTCTCTTCTTCAGTCAATATTCAGCTCATTTTAGACCACTCCACCTACTGTGTTGTACCTGCTAATCAATCTCCTGTGTGCCAATGGATCAAAAGCTTTGCTGAAGCCTGAAAAACCATCCAATGACTTCCCACTTCCTTAAGATTTGTTACTCCTCAACAAACTACAAAGGACTCGTCATGCAACACTTTCCTCTCAATTTGGCTTACTCTTAGAGTTCTATATTTCTCCAGCTTCAACACTGGTTCCTCATGACATCCTCCAGTACTTTCCCTACAGTGAAGCCAGTCCTATTATCTTCTGGGTTTTTTCTGTCCCTTTGTACAGATGTATCCCATTTCTCCAACTCTCAAGAATAGTTCCATTTCTAGTGAGTTACCTAAAGCTGCCCACTAGAACATCCAATTTCATGATCTCAACGACTCTAGGGTGCAATCTGGCCAGACTCGGGCATTTGATTTCCTTAATTTCCATCACTTCCTTATCAGCTACCTCTATTTTTCTGAGGGTCTCCATATGTGGGCCTAAAAAATCTACCTCAGAGTTATGAAGGATGTCTGAGATTTCCTCCGTCAACATTCTCAATCGCATTGAGAATACTTGACATTCGATGATCATTTAATATATTGTCCTCTTCAGAGTTCCTTCAGGGACTCCACTGTGTTTTATATTCCCTGAAATTCTAATCTCACTATCTGTCTTAGTTCTCCTAACCAATTCTGTCCCCTCTCTAACTTTAAGTGCAAGGATTGACCATTGTCCACCAGTCTAAACTTGGATTTATACTTAAGGAAAGCTCTTATTCTTCTCCTTAACCCCATGTACTACTTTCCTTGTTGCCCAATCTCACCTCTCCTTTTTTTCTCTACTATGCTTATCTAACAGTATATAGCTACCTTGTAAGGAAGTATTCCTTTGTTCTCCTACACATATCCAACATTAAAAGTTGCAGAAAGATGCTTTTTGAGCTGTCTGGTTGGAAAGCATAATTATCCTACAATTAGTGAGGATGGAGTAAAGTGGTAGATGTGCTTCCAGAATTTATTTGGGAAAAGAATGTTTAGTGACTGTGAAAAGAGCTTTACTGCAGTGCAGAATATGTGTATTTTACAAGCACTATTCGTTTTCCACACATGGAGGGTTGAATATGGTGGTTAAGGAAGTCATTAACTTAATCACTATGATCAACCAACCTAACAATTGTACGTACGGCATTGAAAGTAAGAATGTCACAATATTTTTTTAATGTCTGATGATAGCTCGTTCAAGTACTAAGATACACATTGTACAGTATTACAAAGCAGTCATGCTACTCTCAATAAAACTCAGAATGTAATCTTACATGACCAAGTGAAAGACCATAAGTAACATGGAACATTGGTGATCCTGGTAAATCATGTTTTCTTTGGTGCTCTTACTGTGTTATCCAATAAAAAATTATTTTCACTTACAATGGTCGTGATGAGCAGAGGAAATCAGAAGAGTTTACTTATGATATGTTGATATCACAATACTATCACATCCCAGAGAGCCAGATAACATGAAATACCGAACTACAATAATACACAGCTGGCTTGTCCATTCTACTGTACAATCCAGAAATACAAATACCCAAATTATTTTGCAACACAGTTCATGTTGGAATTAAATAATTGTCAAAAAATATAATGAATATGCAGCAGCACCACCCCATTATTACTCATTACCTTTGTGCACCTAAGTACTAATTTAATTAATTTCCAACTACAATAATATTTCTTAGCCTTCCCAATGTTTCAAAATTCAAAGTTACTCTAAGTTTCAGATATTGCAGTAATAATAATTCCCTGAGGCACACCAGTATGAGAAGATGATACATCCTGCACAATTAGTAGCCACCTTCGTTTATAGGCCAATACGAAAGCTGGGTTGCAGGATTTTAGGAAAACCACCGAACATTACTGAATATCAGGGCTGAGTTCAGCTTTTCAGACCTGTTTTTATGATAAACCTTTTACTTCTACAGAAATGATTTTCTTAAGCAATAAATGCTACATAGAATTGCAACTCAAGTTTTTAATTCACTATTTTCTTCAAATAAATTACAGCACTGAGTCGCTTGTTGCACTTAATTTTAAGTTTAAAAAAAGTGTTTAGTTGTCAAAGGGGTAAATTATATTTTGGAAAGCTGCATATCAGAATACAAAATAAAAATATAAAACACATGGATTATGTCTCTAATTGTACTGCACTCCGAAGAAAAACACTAAATCTTAATCGCGTATTATTTTTGCACCTGCTGCAAATCTATTATTGAATTTCTCAGGCAAACGACAAAAGGTATACCGAAAAAATTCAACTCATGAACATACAATGTACTTAGTGGTCCCAAAATGTGACAGTCCTTCAGGGAAAACTGTTGAGTTAATATGCCTGGGAATTTTGACCCAAGCCCTTTTGTCCAACTTTAAAACAAAACTTCACCATAACTGACATTAAGCAGGTTTACACATACCTAATCAATTATTTAATTAAAAGCAGGTACCTTCTGTTTTGTAATAACTTTGAATCAATGTCAGATATCAGGATAGAATGGGTTAATCAGGGATACAGTACCAAGCAGAATTGATTCTTTGAAGAGACCTATTAACATAGAATTGTTACATTTTCGTTCCTTTACGATTGTAACTGTGTGAAAGTTTAACTTTTCATTTCAGAAACATACTAATATAGTTGATGTTGTTTGAGACCATAATTTTAAAGTAGCTAACCAATTTCTAGGATGTTTGGAATGAAGCCTGTGCGGCAACAAATCAGATAGCATGCAAATACTGTACTGTGTGGGAAATGCTGAGGATGGATATACAAAAGGGATATGTGGACATATAAGTTGGATAACTCAAAGTCGAATGGCCATCAACATGGAAAGAATATACTGGGTGAAAAGCGGCTGTTAAAGCACAGACATCAGCAGCAAAGTTGCACCAACTTCTCAAACACACACAATACAGTATTTGGGAAAGCAGAAAAATAAAAGGGAACTGCAGCAGGGCTGTCACTGATGAGATGGCAGAGAGCAGCAGAAAATCCTCCAAAGGAGAAAAAAAAAATTTCACTGGCATGGTTCACATGAAAAATGGATAATCACTGTGTCTTGTTGAAAAAGTTTCCATACAGTAGGAATGCACTGCAGTGCCCTCCTACACAAGAAACAGGAGCAGAAGAAAGATACTACTGCCCATCAAGATCATCATTAATCTAAGATAAAAGCAAAAAACTGCGGATGCTGAAAATCCAAAACAAAAAACCTGGAAAAACTCAGCAGGTCTGGCAGCATCTGCAGAGAGGAGCACAGTTAACGTTTCGAGTCTGAATGACCCTTCAACAGAATTAAGTAAAAATAGAAAAGAGGTGAAATATAAGCTAGTTTAGGGGGGGGGGGGTGGGACAAGAATAGCTGGGTAGAGAGCCAGTGATAGGTGGAGATAACCAAAAGATGTCACAGACAAAGGGCCAAAGAGGTGTTGAAGGTGGTGATATTATCTAAAGGAATGTGCTAATTAAGGGTAGAAAGCAGGACGAGCAAGGTACAGATAGCCCTAATGGGGGTGGGGTGGGGGGAAGGGATCGAAATAGGCTAAAAGGTAGAGATAAAACAATGGATGGAAATACACTTAAAAATAATGGAAGTAGGTGGGAAAAGAAAAATCTATATAAATTATTGGAAAAAACAAAAAGGAGTTCCGCCAACTCCAGCATGATGCCACCACCAAACACATCTTCCCTTCACCCTTCCTGCGGCATTCCGCAGGGATCGTTCCCTCCAGGACACCCTGGTCCACTCCTCCATCACCCCCTACACCTCAACCCCGTCCCACAGCACCTACTTCCATTATTTTTAAGTGTATTTCCATCCATTGTTTTATCGCTACCTTTCAGCCTATTTCGATCCCTTCCTCCCACCCCACCCCCACTAGGGCTATCTGCACCTTGCTTGTCCTGCTTTCTACCCTTAATTAGCACATTCCTTTAGATAATATCACCACCTTCAACACCTCTTTGTCCTTTTGTCTGTGACATCTTTTGGTTATCTCCACCTATCACTGGCCCTCTACCCAGCTCTTCTTGTCCCACCCCCCCCTTAAACCAGCTTATATTTCACCTCATTTCTATTTTTACTTAATTCTGTTGAAGGGTCATTCGGACTCGAAACGTTAACTGTGTTCCTCTCCGCAGATGCTGCCAGACCTGCTGAGTTTTTCCAGGCACTTTTGTTTTTGTTTTTCATCATTAATCTACATTATCTCCACCTTCACACCTTTCTCCATATCCCGATTCCCTTACTGCCCCAAAATCTATCAATCTCAGTCTTGAATATATTGAATATACTCATTGACCACATAACCTGAAGTGAAGACATTTCTCTTCATCCAGTCCTAAAAAGCTGGCTCCGTATCCTGAAGACTATGACCCCAATTCTAGGCTATCCAACCAAGAGAAAGAACCTCTTAGCATCTACCCTGTCTAGAATTTTTTAAAGCATTTTATATGCTTCAATGAGATCACCCCTCATTCTTCCAAAGTCCAAAGAATATAGGTCTATTTTCATCACTTTCTCCTCATAAGACAGCTCTCTCATCACAGAAATCAATTTACTGATTTTTGGAGCACCGAGACAAACGATCACCAGCAGCTCCAAGAAACAAAAATTGTTCTTCCGAAATCTCTTGATATTGATTCCGCATGGATAAAGCGCAAGCGCCTCGTCCATGTGCTGCTACACTCCCTCTATGGAAAGTATATCCTTCCTTAGGGACGAAGGCCAAAACTGTACATAGTACTCCAGGTGTGGTCTCACCAAAGCCCTATATAATTGTAGCAAGGCATCCGTACTCTTATACTTCAACCCCCTAACAATAAACACTAACATACCATTTGCCTTCTTAATTGCTTACTGTACCTGTACATTAACTTTTTTTGATTTGTGTACAAGGACTCTCAAATCCCTCTGAATATTAACATTTTCTAGTTCCTCACGTTTCAAAAATTTTCTGTTTTTCCATTCTTTCTACAAAAGGGAATGCTTTCACACTTCTCCACATCATACTCCATCTGGTACCTTCCTGCCCAATCACTTAGATGGTCTCTATCCCTTTGCAGACTCCCTGCGTCCTCTTTGCAGCTTACTTTCCCACCTAGCTTTGTATCAGCAGCAAATTTGGATATATTGCATTCGATCTCATCTAAATCAGTGATATAGAATGTTAATAGCTGAGGCCAAAGCACTGATCCCAAGGCACTCCACTATTTACATACTGTCATCCTGAAAATACCCTGCTTATTCCTACTCCATTTTCTGTCAGTGAACCAATCCGCAATCCAAGCTAATACATTACTCTCAATCACATGGGCCCCAATCTTGTGTAATAAATTCTTCTTTGGAACATTAATGAGTGCCTTTTGAAAATCCAAATATACTACAATCATTGGATCCCCCTTACCTACCCTGCTAGTTACACCCTCAAAAAATCATATTGACTCTGATGAATCATATTGTGACGGGTTACTGATAAGATCATAATGCTGCTTTGTTGGTATACATGAAGTTTGTCTTAAATAAAGATTTAATTGACATATGCATACATAAATATGTGTAGTCATGTCTGATTCCACAGGCCTGACGAAATTATACTTGAGAACACGTACATTATTAACCTATATCTTCCCATTTCAATCATTATAAGTCATGCCACAGAATCAGGACTTAAAATGCTCTCTAATTTCAGTTCTAAACTGAGGTCATCATAATATCCCTCCACTGCTGATATAGACCACTGTTCAAAATCTGAACATTTTGCTGATGCGGTTACCAAAACCAAACATCATGGAAGGGAGCAAATCCACATCATATTTCAAATGTATTCTTTTCAAACTAACACATAAGCCTAGTCTTGACAGAGAGGGCAGATATTTAACTGTCAAGGGAAGGAGTTTTGGGTGTGAGCAAGGAAGGGGGGTTAAACGCCCAAAAAAGTGTCAGGTTTGGGCCCAGCATAGTTGGGCCCACTTCCGGATTTAACCCTAGGCAGATTTGCAAGCAAGCAGGGGACCCCCACACGGTTGTCGGTTAAGTTACTATAATATGCAAACAGGCAATTAGTTTTGAATTTAACCCAACATTCTGGTTTTACAGCCAGTGCACAGGTTTTCGATATGTCTGTAACTCACCAGGGTCAACCAGGTAACAGCACAGCGAGGAGTGCTTCTTCAGTGAAACTGACAGGTTGGGAAGCCTTCAAACAATGAAACTGAACATCTGCGACCAGGACTATGTGAGAGGCTGCTGTTCAAAGCACTTCTTCTGAGATTGCTCTCTTGATGCTTAATAGATGATTTCTGACTTCTTGGAAGTCAGTTCACCTGTCCTGAACCGTGGACTTCATTCAGTTTGATTTGCACTTCACTGTTGTCAGCCTTCTGGGAGCAGCTTCTGCAGCTCAACCTTAGACCTCTGATCAGGAACAAGAGAAACAGCAACACCACACATACCCAGAAAGAGTACCAATAGCTCTCCCTGGAGTTCTGTACTCCCTTAGAACAAAGAACAAAGAAAAGTACAGCACAGGAACAGGCCCTTCGGCCCTCCAAGCCTGCGCCGATCATACTGCCTGTCAAACTAAAACATTTTGCACTTCCGGGGTCCGTATCCCTCTATTCCTATCCTATTCATGTATTTGTCAAGCTGCATCTTAAACACCACTATCATACTCGCTTCCACCACCTCCTCTGGCAGCAAATTCCAGACACTCACTACCCTCTGCATAAAAAACTTGACCCGCATATCTCTTCTAAAGTTTTCTCCTCTCACCTTAAATCTATGTCCTCTAGTAATTGACTCTTCCACCCTGGGAAAAAGCCTCTGACTATCTACTCTGTCCATGCCACTCATAATTTTGTAAACTTCTATCAAGTCGCCCCTCAATCTCCGTCGCTCTAGTGAGAACAATCCGAGTTTCTCCAATCTCTCCTCATAGCTAATAACCTCCAGACCAGGCAGCATCCTGGTAAACCTCCTCTGCACCCTCTCCAATGCCTCCATTTCCTTCTTATAATGTGGCGACCAGAATTGCACGCAATATTCCAAGTGTGGCCTAACCAAGGTTCTATACAGCTGCAGCATGACTTCCCAGCTTTTATACTCAATACCCCTGCCGATGAAGGCAAGCATGCCAAATGCCTTCCTGACTACCTTATCCACCTGCGTTGCCACTTTCAGTGACCTGTGGACCTGTACACCCAGATCCCTCTGCCCGTCGATGCACTTAAGGGTTCTGCCATTTACTGTATAATTCCTGCCTGTATTAGAACTTCCAAAATGCATTACCTCGCATTTGTCCAGATTAAACTCCATCTGCCATTTCTCTGCCCAAGTCTCCAACCGATCTATATCCCGTTGTATCCTTTGACAATACTCTTTACTATCTGCAACTCCTCCAACCTTAGTGTCATCTGCAAACTTACTAATTAGCCCAGTTACATTTTCCTCCAAATCATTTACGTATACTACAAACAGCAAAGGTCCCAGCACTGATCCCTGCGGAACACCACTAGTCACAGCTCTCCATTCAGAAAAGCACCCTTCCACTGCTACCCTCTGTCTTCTATGACCAAGCCAATTCTGTATCCATCTTGCCAGCTCACCTCTGATCCCATGCGACTTCACCTTCTGTACCAGTCTGCCACGAGGGACCTTGTCAAAGGCCTTGCTGAAATCCATGTAGATAACATCCACTGCCCTTCCATCGTCGATCATCTTTGTCACTTCCTCGAAAAACTGGATCAAATTAGTGAGACACGACCTCCCCCTTCACAAAACCATGCTGCCTCTCACTAATACACCCATCTGCTTCCAAATGGTAGTAAATCCTGTCACAAAGAATCTTCTCCAATAATTTCCCTACCACTGATGTAAGGCTCACCGGCCTGTAATTTCCTGGATTATCCCTGCTACACTTCTTAAACAATGAAACAACATTGGCCATTCTCCGTCCTCTGGGACCTCACCCGTAGCCAATGAGGATACAAAGATTTCTGTCAAGGCCCAGCAATCTCCTCCCTTGCCTCCCTCAGTACTCTGCGGTAGATCCCATCTGGCCCTGCGGACTTATCCACCTTAATATTCTTCAAGACGCCTAACACCTCCTCTTTTTTGATCTCAACATGATCCAGGCTATCTCCACACTCTTCCCTAGACAAAGCCCCCCACATGTTAGTTGTTGATTTGCCCTCAAACATCCACCTCCAGTCTAGATTCCTCAGTTCCTGCCTAATATTGTTATAATTAGCCTTCCCCCAATTAAGCACCTTAGCCCAAGGACTCCTGTTATCCTCATCCACCAGTACCTTGAAACTTACTGAATTATGGTCACTTTTCCCGAAATGCTCCCCTACTGAAACTTCGACCACCTGGCCGGGTTCATTCCCTAATAGCAGGTCCAGTATTGCCCCTTCCCTAGTTGGACTATCTACATATTGTCCCAGGAAGCCCTCCTGGATGCACCTTACAAATTCTGCACCATCCAAGCCCCTAGCACTAAGTGATTCCCAGTTAATATAGGGAAAGTTAAAATCACCCACCACAACAACCTTATTTCTTTTACATCTTTCCAAAATCTGCCTACATATCTGTTGCTCAATCTCCTGCCGGCAACTGGGAGGCCTATAGTAAACCCCCAACATCGTGACTGCTCCCTTCCTATTCCTGAGCTCTACCCATATTGCCTCGCTGCATGAGCCCTTCTTCCACAAGGAGAGAAAACAGGAAGTTATGAATGTGAGAAATGGATTATGTGGCGAGAAAGGAAGGACAATAGTTGTGGATGGTAACAATGAAGAACAGGTGTGAGGTTTGTCAATAAGAATTGGCCTACTACTACTCCTATTTCATTAGTTCCAATGAGGGCGAGTGTCAGAGTTGGCTCGGGACAGCAAGGGATGAGTGGAGCTTTGAGGTGCGTTGATCTGTTGGGTGTTGTACAGTGAAATGCTGGAAAGTCAGACTGCTGGGCTTGGCACCTCAAAGTTTTTTTTTTATTCATTCACGGGATGTGGGAGTCGCTGGCTGGGACAGCATTTATTGCCCATTCCTCATTGCCCTTGAGAAGGCGGTGGTGAGCTGCCTTCTTGAACCGCTGCAGTCCATGTGGTATAGGTACACCCACAGTGCTGTTAGGGAGGGAGTTTCAGGATTTTGACCTAGCGGCAGTGAAGGAACGGCGATATATTTCCAAGTCAGGATGGTGAGTGGCTTGGAGGGAAACTTCCAGGTGGTGGTGTTTGCGTCTATCTGCTGCTCTTGTCCCTCTAGATGGTAGTGGTCGTGGGTTTGAAAGGTGCTGTCGAAGGAGCCTTGGTGAACTCCTGCAGTGCATCTTGTAGATGGTACACACTGCTGCTACTGTGCATCGGTAGCGGAGGGAGTGAATGTTTGTGGTTGTGGTGCCAATCAAGTGGGCTGCTTTGTCCTGCGTGGTATCAAGCTTCTTGAGTGTTGTGGAAGCTGCACTCATCCAGGCAAGTGGGGAGTATTCCATCACACTCCTGACTTGTGCCTTGTAGATGGTGGATAGGCTTTGGGGAGTCAGGAGGTGAGTTACTCGTCGCACAATTCCTAGCCTCTGACCTGCTCTTGTAGCCACAGTATTTATATGGCTAGTTCAGTTTCTGGTCAATGGTAACCCCCGGGATGTCGATGGTGGGGGATTCAGTGATGGTAATGCCATTGAACATCAAGAGGCGATGGCTGAATTCTTTCTTCTTGGAAATGGTCATTGCCTGACACGAGTGGTGTGAATGTTATTTGCCACTTATCAGCCCAAGCCTGGACATTGTCCAGGTGTTGCTGCATTTCGATATGGACTGCTTCAGTATCTGAGGAGTCGCGAATGGTGCTGAACATTGTACAATCATCAGCGAACATCCCCAATTCTGACCTTATGATGGAAGGATGGTCATTGATGAAGCAGCTGAAGATGGTTGGGCCTAGGATACCATCCTGAGGAACTCCTGCAGTGATATCCTGGAGCTGAGATGACTGACCTCCAACAACCACAATCATCTTCCTTTGTGCTAGGTATGACTCCAAACAGCGGAGAGATTTCCCTCCTGATTCCCACTGACTCCCATTTTGCTAGGGCTCCTTGATGCCACACTCGGTCAAATGCTGCCTTGATGTCAAGGGCAGTCACTCTCATCTCACCTCGGGAGTTCAGCTCTTTTGTCCATGTTTGAACCAAGGCTGTAATGAGGTCAGGAGCTGAGTGGCCCTGGCGAAACCCAAATTGGGCATCAGTGAGCAGGTTATTGCTAAGCAAATGCTGCTTGATAGCACTGTTGGTGACCCCTTCCATTACTTTACTGATGAGTAGACTGATGGGGCGGTAATTGGCTGGGTTGGATTTGTCCTGCTTTTTGTGTACAGAACATACCTGGGCAATTTTCCACATAGCCGAGTAGATGCCAGCATTATAGCTGTACTGGAACAGCTTGGCTAGGGCCGCAGCAACTTCTGGAGCACAAGTCTTCAGTGCTATTGCCGGAATATTGTCAGGGTCCATAGTCTTTGCAGTATCCAGTGCCTTCAGCCGTTTCTTGATATCACGTGGAGTGAATCAAATTGACTGAAGGCTGGTATCTGTGATGCTGGGGGCCTCCGGAGGAAGCTGAGATGGATCGTCCACTGGCACTTCTGGCTGAAGATTGTTGCAAATGCTTCAGCATTATCTTTTGCACTGCTGTGCTGGGATCCTCCATCATTGAGGATGGGGATATTTGTGAAGCTTCCTCCTCCAGTGATTTGTTTAATTATCCATCACCGTTCACGGCTGGATGTGACAGGACGGCAGAGTTTAGATCTGATCCGCGGGTTGTGGGGTCGCTTAGCTCTGTCTATCACTTGCTGCTTATGTTGTTTGGCTTGCAAGTAGTCCTGTGTTTATAGCCTCACCAGGTTGACACCTCATTTTTAGGTATGCCTGGTGCTGCTCCTGGCATGCCCTCCTGCATTCTTCATTGAACCAGAGTTGATCCTCTGGCTTGATGGTAATGGTAGAGCAGGGGATATGCTGGTGCATGAGGTTACAGATTGTGTTTTTGAGTATAATTCTGCTGCTGCTGATGGCCAACAGCGCCTCATGGATGCCCAGTCTTGAGTTGCTAGATCTGTTCGAAATCTTTCCCTTTTAGCACGGTGGTAGCACCACACAACACGATGGAGGGTATCCAATATCCACAATGACTGTGTGATGGTCACTCCTACCAATACTGTCATGGGCAGATACATCTGCAGCAGGCAGGTTGGTAATGATGAGGTCAAGTATGTTTTTCCCTCTTGTTGGTTCCCTCACCATCTGCTGCAGACCCAGTCTAGCAGCTATGTCACTTAGGATTCGGCCAGCTCAGTCAGTAATGGTGCTATCGAGCCACTCTTGGTGATGGACATTGAAATTCCCCACCCAGAGTATATTCTACACCCTTGCCACCCTCAGTGCTTCCTCGAAGTGATGTTCAACATGGAGGAGCACTGATTCATCAGCTGAGGGAGGGCGGTACGTGGTAACCAGCAGGAGGTTTTCTTGCCCTTGTTTGACCTGATGCCATGAGACTTCATGAGGTCTGGAGTCGAAGTTGAGGACTCCCAGGGCAACTCCCTCCCAACTGTATACCACTGTGCCGCCACTTCTGCTGGGTCTGTCCTTCCAGTGGTACAGGATATACCCAGATATGGTGATGGTGGAGCCTGGGATGTTATCTGCAAGGTATAATTCTGTGAGGGTGACTATGTCAGGTTGTTGCTTGACTAGTCTGTGAGACAGCTCTCCCAATTTTGGCACAGGACCCCAGGTGTTAGTAAGGAGGATTTTGCAGGGTCGACAGGGCTACGATTGCCTTTGTCGTGTTCGGTGCCGAGGTCGATGCCGGGTGCTCCGTCCGGTTTCATTGCTTTTTGTGGCTTTGTAGCGGTTTGTTACAACTGAGTGGCTTGCTGGGCCATTTCAGAGGGCATTTAAGAGTCAACCACATTGCTGTGGGCCAGGAGTCACATGTAGGCCAGACCAGGTAAGGACAGCAGATTTCCTTCCCTAAAGGACATTAGTGAACCAGATGGGTTTTTACAACAATCGACAATGGTTTTATGGTCATCATTCGACTTTTAATTCCAGATTTTTATTTAATTCAAATTCCGCCATCTGCCGTGGCAGGATTCAAACCCAGGTCCCCAGAGCATTACCCTAGGTCTCTGGATTACTAGTCCAGCAACAGTCTCTAGTCCAGTATTATGCCACTCGCCTTTCCTACCCACCTGAGGTCCTTGGCCCTCTCAGGGGACTGTCGCCAGGTTTGAGGGACCACAGCCCAGTTACTCACTTCCTCAGCCACTTCCATCTGCCTCTGCTTTGTTGGAGTGGCTGGCCTTTATTACCCCTCCTTCGCAAACATTGAGCCGTAACCTCCAATCAGTGCCGGAAAGTGCTGGTCTGCAGAAATTAGAATAAATGCACATTTACCTGGTCTTGAAAATCGCGTTGCCACTTCCGTTCGCCAGAGCTACTTGGGGCCTGCATCAGAAAAATCCCCGCAGGCCCCAGCGAAGTCTAGATCCAGTGTAATCAGGAGGCTATGCCCCCTTTTTAACGGCACTAGCTGCCGTAAAGCTGGTAAGTTCAAAGGGCCAGGGACATTGACAGGCCAGGAGGGTAAGTGTCTAAGGCAAGTAGATAGGATTTGGGGGTCTGAGGTCTGAGGAGAAGGTGGATCCGAGGGCCTGGAGGTTCATTTGGGGGGGTTGGGGAGAGGGAGGGGGAGGGGGGTTGTGTTGGTCTGGGTCTTTACAATAGTTACCCAGAAGTTAGAAGAGGTTTTAATACTTTAATACTAATACACAGCCTCCCTTTCCCTCCCTTTTCAGCATTCCAAAGGGACCATTCTCTCCGCAACATCCTTGTCACCCATAACGTCCCCTCCCCTCCTTTCAGCAAGCGCAGAAAATGCAACACCTCCTTTCATCTCCCTTCTCACCATCCAAGGCCCCAAAAACTCCTTACAAATGAAACTGCAATTTACTTGTACTTCTTTGAGTAACTATTGATATATTGGTACAGCCCCAACAGAATCCTCTGAGTTTTTGCGATTTAAATCACACTTTTGGATGATTCCCAGCACAGCGCAATTGACCCGAGAAAGTTCGCACTTCTGGGCACTTGCCATGCAAACCTTTACCTGGGAACTCAAGCCCCCTCCCTCAACCTTTTTCCAGTATACTGATGACTGTATCGGTGCCGCCTCTTGCTCTCACCATCAACTGAAAAACTGAATTAGCTTTGTTTCCAATTGCCACCCATCTCTCACCTTCACCTGGTCCATCTCTGACACTTACCATCCCATCCTTGACTTCTCTGTCAGCATTTCTGGAGATAGGCTATCAACTAATATTCACTACAAACCCACGGACTCCCACAGCTACCTTGACAACAAGTCCTCACACCCTGCTTCCTGCAAGGACTGTCTTCCATTCTCCTAGTTTCTCCACCTCCATCGCATCTGTTCTGATGATACAACATTCCACACCAGCATTTCTGATATGTCTTCTTTTTCCTCAACCAAGGATGCACACCCAACGTGACTGACGGGGCGGGGCCCTCGCTGTGTCCTATCCATTTCACACACACTTCTGCTCTCACCCCTTCCACTCCCTCCCAGGACCATGATAGGTTATCCCCTGCCCTCACCTTTCATCTCACCAGCCTCTGTATTTAACAGATCATCCTACACCATTGTCACCAGCTCCAGTGTGATGTCATCACCAAACACAGCCTCCCCTTCCCTCCCTTTTCAACATTCCAAAGGGACCATTCTCTCCGCAACATCGTTACCCATAACGTCCCCTCCCCTCCTTTCAGCACCTTTCTGTGCAAGCGCAGAAAATGCAACACCTCCTTTCACCTCCCTTCTCACCATCCAAGGACCCAAAAACTCCTTCCAAGTGAAACTGCAATTTACTTGTACTTCTTTCAATTTACTGTACTGTACTCGCCGTTCTCAATGTGGTCTCCTCTATACTGGGGAGACCAAACGTAGTCTGGGTGACAGCTTTACAAAACATCTTCATTCAGTCTGCAAGCATGACCCTGAGCTTCCTGCAGCTTGTCATTTTAATTCTCCATCTTGTTCCCACTCTGACCTCTCTGTCCATATCCTGCTACACTGTTCCAATGAAGTTCAACACAAGCTTGAGGAACAGCAACTCATCTTTTGACACAGCACTCTACATCCTTCTGGACTCAATATTGAGTTCAACAACTTTAGATCATACCCTTTGCCTTCACCTTGTTCCGCACGTTTTGTTGTTGTTCTCTTTTTGCTGGTGTCACGACTCAGTGGGGATAGTGCGCTGTAACATCAAGCCCCACTGCTCCCTGAGCCACGACAAATGTGAAAAGTTTGACCAAATCATCAGATTGCCCCAATTCGACCTAACTGTTTAATTTAGGTTAACAGAATACGAGCACCAGGTTTGTAAACTTAACAAGTAAATAGCTGTTTATTGAACAAAATTGTCTTTAACTAGTGGTAAAAGAAAGGAATATGAAATGCTAACTTCTAACACTAGAACTTAAACTCTATCCCTTCTTAAACCCTGATGCACAAACATACACACACACACACACACACAAAACATGGGTTTCAAGGGTGAGGTAAAATATTTCAATAGCACCAATCCAGAGTACAGAATTAGATGGGTTGATTTTGATTGATATCTTCCAAATTTAGGGAAGGAAATCTGCCTTCCTTACCTGGTCTGGCCTACATGTGACAGCAACGTGGTTGACTTTTAAAATGCCCTCTGAACAAGGGCAAATAGGGATGAATGCTGGCTTAGCCAGCAACGCCCACGTCCCATGAATAGATAAAAAAAAACTGGTCGCCACATTATAGGAAGGATGTGATTGCACTGGAGGGGGTGCAAAGGAGATTCACCAGGATGTTGCCTGGGATGAAACATTTAAGTTATGAAGAGAGGTTGGATAAACTTGGGTTGTTTTCGTTGGAGCAGAGAAGACTGAGGGGTGACCTGATCGAGATGTACAAGATTATGAGGGGCATGGACAGGGTAGATAGGGAGCAGCTGTTCCCCTTAGTTGAAGGGTCAGTCACGAAGGGACACAAGTTCAAGGTGAGAGGCAGGGGGTTTAGGGGGGATGTGAGGAAAAATCTTGTTACCCAGAAGGTGGTGATGGTCTGGAATGCACTGCCTGGGAGGGTGGTGGAGGCGGGTTGCCTCACATCCTTTACAAAGTACTTGGATGAGCACTTGGCACATCATAACATTCAAGGCTATGGGCCAAGTGCTGTTAAATGGGATTAGGTAGGTAGGTCAGGAGTTTCTCATGTGTTGGTACAGGCTCGATGGGCCGAAGGGCCTCTTCTGCTCTGTGATTCTGAAATTCCTTGCAGTTTGTTGTAAATGGCATGATGTGGTCTCCCAGCACTTTCAGTCTGTGGTTCATTGGTTGAAATACTTTTTCAATGTCTCCACTGGTGATTTTAACCCTTTTCCTCTTGACAGGGGTTTTCAGAGAAAGCAGGTTACAGAGGTGTGAGGGATAGCCAGCTAGCTATCATGGCAGAAATACTGGAATCTTACAAGCACAGGAGAGAGAGAGGTTTTAAGTCTTCCCTCTTTGCAAGCTCGGAGCTGTTCTGCCTAAACTGTTACCACACAAAACCCTGGTTACCTAATCAGGAGTCAATTAAAATGCTGTTGTTAGGCAGTTTCCCCCTCGTCCAGAAATCCTTTCCAGCACCATCCTGTTCTCTCTTGGCACCCTATGTTTCAGGATAGCAGCATTGTAGATATTCCTTACCCTGCTCCAGTGAACATATCTTTCAACTGCAGCCATGGTAGTTCTTTAAAGCCACAGGCCAAGAAAAATAAAAAAATAGGTTCTTTACACTGGCTTGTTTTTTGCCTTATTCCTTCATGTTGCATTCAAATGGCTGTTATATAGCCATTCATGCCTCATCTGGAACCGTTTCTTTATCACTCTCTTTGGCTTTTGTATCATGAAATCTTTTGTAATTTAATCTCTCCCATCCTCCGCTCTATCACAGAACTCCCTTTTTGATCTTCCTGCCCCCTCCCCACTTCTGCTAGCTTAAAAACTCTTACATTTCTATTTTTCTTCAGTTCTAATGAAAGGTCATTGACATGAAACATTAACTCTTCTCCACAGATGCTGCCTGACCTGCTGAGCATTTCCAGCAGTTTTGTTTTTATTTTAAATGTAGTGGGTTTGAGAAAGCAATTTGCAGATGATATGAATAATGCCCATGTGCTTAAAAGTGAAGAAGAAAGCTGTAGACTGCAGAAACTTATCAATGGCAAAATGGCAAACGGAATTAAATCCAGAAAAATGTGAGGTGATGTATGTGGGAGGACAAACAAGGCAAGGGAATACACAATAAATGGTAAGATTCTGAGAAGTGTTCAGGAACAGAAGAACCTTGCAGTGCATGTCCATTAATGCAGTAAAGTAGGGCAGGTAGAGAAGGTGGCCATGAAGGCATATAGGATACCTTCGTTTATTAGGCGAGGCATAGAACATAAAAGCAGGGAGATAATGCTAGAATTATATAAAATGCTAGTTAGACTGCAGCCAATTCTGGTCACCACATTATAGGAAAGGTGTGATCACAGTAGAGCATATACAGAGAAGACTTAGAAGTATTAGCCAAGAATCCAGAATTTTATGAGAAAATATTGGAAAGGCTAGGGCTGTTTTCTTTGGAACAGCGGAGGCTGATGGGATATTTAATTAAGATGTATAAAATTGTGAGGGGCTTAGGTAAAGTAGATCTGAAGAATCTATTTCCCTTCACAGAAAGGTCATTAATCAGGGACATAGATTTAAAGTAATTGGTAGTAGGATTAAGGGGGAATTGAGAAGTAATCTTTTTACTCAGAGTGGTGGAAATCAGGACCTCATGCCTGAAAGAGTGGTAGAGGCAGTAACCCTCAACATAATTAAAAAACACTCGGATATGCACTTGAGGTGCCATAACCTACAGAACAACAGACCAAGAGCTGGAAGGTGGGTTTAGGCTGTATAGCTCTTTCCCAGCCGGCACGGACATAATGGACCATATGATCTGCTATAAATCTTTATATGTTTCTATGAATAGCCAAGTTCTATATGGGAAACAGCTTTCTGGACAGGAAGATTCTCAAATGCCCAATTTTTCATGTGCTGGGTATTTGTAATGTGCTTCTGAGACAACAAAAGTGAAATTTTATACTCTGGCAACCGTGGCACTACCGTTTTTTTGCAAGAATAGACATGAATGAGTTCTGGAATAGTCCTTCATGCTCTGTTGGAGATTACCTAAAGCTGACAAAGGTTTCCTCTGTTTACTCATCAAAGAACTGTTTCCCACCAAAAGGCAAACCAGTCAATTTAACCATAACATTAATCCTGGTTCTCTTTTCTAGCAGGCATGTGGTCAGAGGAGGAGAATCTTGGGTGCGGTTTGTCATAAGCTCAAGTAACCACAGATCTACAATCATTCCTGATGATACTCGATAACTGTTATTTTTCATGTAACATGATTTTGAACTCTGCCATTGCGTCAAATAAGTTCCTAGAGGCATCAGTGAGGCCATTAGAGCTTTGACACAAGCCTATTAGCCAATACCAAATCAGCACTAACATTTCCATACAGAAGTAGGAAAGGAAAACTGCAGTTGCTGCACCCGGCCATTAGTCCCCAAGATCAAGATGGCCACTCATTTCCTGCTCTAAAAATGTAGGTGACAACAATCCACTCACTCAACTTGTTGATAAATCCCTGAGCTATTTCTCAAGAACATTATCATCTAATGTTTGCATCCTATCTTTAAGCAACTTCAGAAAGTTCCAGATCCAGTGGGCCAGTTCCAAAAAAATGCTCCCTGGTGGCTTCAGAACATATCTCTTTTCACAGTTTGAGAACAGGGATGATGGAAGTTACATCTGAGACAACAGGGGTGCACCATTGGTTCCAAATTCCCAGTCTTTACCATCATCTCTAACTTGGATCTCCCCTCAAACACAATGTAAATTTAGCAGGTGAAAAGCAGACAGATTTGCTGGTTTTCGATCATCACATGAGGCAATTTGGAAAAGAATAATTGAGGACCAAACAAGAGGCAATAATTTATTGAAACAAAAAACACTCAAGTGGATCAGGACGCAGCTGTGGTGAAGAAACCAGTTATGTTTCAGGTGCGGATCATTCCCAAGTTTTGAATTATGGTTAATATAGGAAGTGTTTTAACCAGTCTGTTCTAACTACAGCTGCTGTCTGGCCTGTTTAAGATTTACCACATTGGCAGCTATTTACTTTTTGTTGACAATGATTTATTGTTAAATTGGCATCCTTTAGAACAACTTTTCCTTCAGTAATTTCTCTGATCTTGCAACTAATGTACTGTTATGCTGTAGTGCCATGGTTATCCCAACTGAGCCTCCTCTCCCACATTAAGAAATTAGGTGCACAATCCCTCCAGCAATAATTTCAGAATAGGAGTGTCTTTCGTCCCCAAATCTTACCTGCAATTATTAATCAAGTGCACCAGAACTAGGTGGTTAGATAAGCATTCCTCCACATTTTTGCTATTGACACAAGGCTATAAATACAATAATAAATATTGCTGGCATTGGCCTAAC
Organism: Cetorhinus maximus; assembly: GCF_964194155.1. Lineage (NCBI taxonomy): Eukaryota > Metazoa > Chordata > Chondrichthyes > Lamniformes > Cetorhinidae > Cetorhinus > Cetorhinus maximus. The sequence continues at coordinate 55,254,503 of NC_135887.1, forward strand.
AAGTAGCCAGGTGAGGAAAGTTTTGCTCTTGAAAACCAAAAAAAAAACACATTTAATGACATGCGGTGTTCCCTCTATAGGAACTATATGGACTTACACAAAGGCCGAAAAAATGCATTCTGTGCCAGTATGCTTCATGAGCCCTCAGACACAGAGAAAATAAATACCAAAAATGCTTCCACAGGAGTGTAACAAGGTTCCCTTCAACTTACACTCTACATATACCAGTAGGTAAATGCATTAGTGAGGTTTGCATGCTGGGCTACATAAGTGCCTCACTGATAACTGTCTACACTATGTGTTTACACAGTTATAATTATCAGTGTTAGATTCTAGTCAGCCAGCTCAGGCATGGTGCCAATAGATCAGCCCTAATTAGTATATTCACACTGTCAGCTATGTTCATTTTGCAGCATGCTCTTCATGCTAATGGCAATTCCGATTCCCTCCTTACCTCAAACAAGCGTCATACTCGTACTCTCCTGTATGTCTCTTTCACTCATTTGCTGACTTTTCTCTTCTAGCTACAGTGTTATATGTTTCATATAAATGCACATTTGAAGAGGATAGATTCACTTATATAACTGGTACGTTAATTGGCTTCAAGTCACATTATATAAACAAGCCACTTTCAGCTTCAAGAGCCTAGTGAGAACAATACCATGGGACTTAATTGGACACAGCAATTCTAAGATTATTTTTTACTTAGTATTATCTTTATTGACTGCGCTAATTCCTGTTAAGGGCCTCTTACAGCTACAGTGTGCTTTTTTCTGCAGAGTTTCTGATCAATTTTTGCGAAAGAGAATTGTGCAATAGCACAATAATTCATTCACTTTAACCAAAAGATTCTACTAAAGAGAATAACAACATTTTCACCTTAAGCTGTGCTGTGGAATCTTTTATAAACACCTGACGGGACGGACAGGGCCTCAGTTTAACATCTCATTCAAAAGATAGCACCTCGGACAGTGCAGCACACCTTCAATATTCACCGGAGCATCAACCTTAATTTTTGTACTCAAGTCTCTGGAGTGGAACTTGAACCCACAACCTTCTAACTCAGGGCCAAGAGTGCTACTGGCTGAACCACAGCTGACACACAATGTCAGAATCACAGGATTAGATAGTTCAGAATATTCTAGAGCTAGAGGAAGTTACAGAAGTACATTCAATACTATTTGGAGATTTAATTACAAATATAAATATGGCAATAAATGCTGGCCTAGCCAATAACACCCACATCCCGTAAATGAATAAAAATAAATTAAAAATAAGAAATTTAAATTGGAAACATTAGTGAATCAGGAGCATATGTAAATCAGCAAGGATAGATGGATGTGTTAGCAAGAACTGGCGCTGAGTAGGATATGAGGAGAGGTTTAGATAAGCTAATGTTTTTAAGAGGATGAGAAGTCTGGTCAGGAGAGACCAGGAAAAGACAAAATTTAATGGTGAACAGCAGCATGGACTAAGGTTCAAGCGGCAGCTGACACAAGGCAGTGTTCCTGAGGTGGAAGGCAGTGTTCCTAAGGTGGAAGTCAGCAGTCCTTATGATGGAGAGTGAAGAAGGTCAGAAGCCAAGCTTGACATCAAAACGGGCGCAAGGATGCTTACAGTTCGGTTAGCTTGACACAATGGCCAAGGAGTGAAATGGGATTGGTGCTGAGGGTATGGCAGGGTTTGTGGCAGGGAACAAAAACAATAGTTTCAATCTTCCCAATGTTTAATTGGAGGAAATTGTTGTTCATCCACAACTAGATATCAGACAAGCAGTCCGATGTTACAGAGGCACTAAAGAGGTCGAGAGTCAATGAGTCATCAAATTTGGTGCCATTAGCATAGATGTGGAAACTGTATATAGATGTCAAAACTCCTAAGGTTGTTGTTTGAAATTTGTTTTAAATATAACACGGTGGCTTTGGGTACCCGCTTGGGCCCCAGTTATGCCTGTCTCTTTATGGGGTATGTGGAACATTTCTTGTTCCAGTCCTACTCAAGCCCCCTCCCACAACTCTTCTTTCGGTACATCGATGACTGTTTCGGTGTCACTTCATGCTCTCATCTGGACCTGGAAAAATTGATCAATTTTGCTTCCAATTTCCACCCCTCCATCACCTTAACATAGTCTATCTCCAACACTTCCCTTCCCTTCCTTGACCTCTCTGTCTTCATTTCTGGTGACAGACTGTCCACTAATATTCATTACAAGCCCACCAACTCCCACAGCTACCTCGACACCCTGCTTCCTGTAAGGTCTCCATTCCATTCTCCCAGTTCCTTCGCCTCCATCACATGATGCTACCTTTCAAAATGGCGCTTCTGACATGTCTTCCTTCTTCTTTAAACAAGGTTTCCCACCTACTGTGCTTGACAGAGCCCTCAACTGTATCTGACCCATCTCTAGCGCCTCTACACTTTTCCTCTCCCTCCCAGAAACATGATGGGTCACCCTTGTCCTCACTTTTCACCCCACCAACCTCCGCATTCAATGAATCATCCTCTGCCATTTCCGCCAACTCCAGCATGATGCCACCACCAAACACATCTTCCCCTCACCGCCCCCCCGTCAGCATTCCGTAGGGACCGCCCCTTGCGGACACCCTGGTCTACTCCTCCATCACCCCCTCAGCACCTTCCCGTTCAATCACAGAAGGTGCAACACCTTCCCCTTTACCTCCTCCCTCCTCACCGTCCAAGGGCCCAAACACACCTTTCAGGTGAAGCAGTGCTTCACTTGCACCTCCTTCAATTTGGTCAACTTCATTCGCTGTTCCCATTGCGGTCTCCTCTACATTGAGGGGGTTGGGGGGGGGGGGGCAATCGCAGACTGGGTGACCGCTTTCTGGAATACCTTTGGTCTGTCTGCAAGCATGATCCAGGCCTTCCTGCCACTTGCCATTTCAACACCCCACCCTGCTCTCATGCCCACATGTCCATCCTTGGCCTGCTACAATGTTCCAGTGAAGCCCAACGCAAACTGGAGGAACAACACCTCATCTTCCAATTAGGCACTTTACAGCTTTCCAGACTTAACATTGAGTTCAACAACTTCAGACCATGAACTCTCTCCTCTATCTTAACCCGGTTTTCAATCCCTTTCTTTAAATTTATTTTTATTTTTATTCATTTATTCTCTTTATTTCCTTTAACCTCCCCTCTTTTTACCCCTTTCTCTATCCTTTTTTCCTCAACCACCACTCCCTCCCCCCATCCCACCCCCAAAAGGGCCATGTTACTTTTTCCATGTTGTTCTTTCACAGAGTGCTTACCCTTGTTCTGCTATTAACACATTCTGCTTTCTTACCTTTATGCCACTATCAGCACCTTCTTTAGCCCTTACCACTAGCCCTTTGTCTTTTTGTCCATAACATTTTTGTCAATCTCTCCTTATCCCCCACCTATTGCTGGCCTTCTATCCAGCTTCACCTGTTCCACCCCCCTTAAACAGTATACATTTCATCACATTTCTACTTCTCTTTAGCTCTGAAGAAGAGCCATACGGGCTCAAAACGTTAACTCTGTTTCTCTCTCCACAGATGCTGTCAGACCTGCTGAGTTTTTCCAGCATTTCCTGTTTTTATTTCAGATTTCCAGTATTTTGCTTTTATATGTATGTTTTTCATTTTGCTTTCTTAATGAAGTTCATATTTTACCATGTATAGTGGTTCCCAAACTGAGGCCCACAGACCGTACTGAAATCTGTCATAGCTCTCAACCGGGGCCACAAAATAACATGACTTTGAGGGGACAGGGGTTTTCAAAATAACTGGGGTGCAACAGGGAAATAGGGAAATCAGCTTATCTGCTTTTTAGCTCTGGACCTTAAAGAAATTACCATGGAGTGTAGTTCAAAGTGAATGAGCAGCAACTAGAGGTGGGCTGGCACGACGCAGGAATGAAGTGCGGCCACCAAATGTAAGGAGGGGAGCATGCACAGAGGAGTACAGCATGATGTTTTACAGTGTAAAATAACTATCTGGTTGTCTCCTGATTTCTGCTGATTATGTTGAATAGCAGAACAGAATTCACTCAACTAGTTTAAAGTGTCAGTGAGCATAGTATAGGTGGGTTAAAGTGTCAGTGAGCATAGTATAGGTGGGTTGTTAAATTTACCAGGTACTGCACCTATTAAATATTTTCATTGATCTGATAATGAATATTTATGTTGTTTGTGTTATTATTTAGATGGAGGGTCCATGCGTAATAATCTATTTGTAAAAGATTTCTTCAACCAAAAAAGTCTGAGCACCATGGATTTTAATACATAAAAGCGTTCTATTTTTGATCAGAATTTAACCCAGGATAAGTTGATTACATAGACAAGATCACCATTAGGAATCCTGCATAGAGCAGAGTGTAAAACAAAAACAGAATTACCTGGAAAAACTCAGCAGGTCTGGCAGCATCGGCGGAGAAGAAAAGAGTTGACGTTTTGAGTCCTCATGACCCTTCAGCAGAACTGAGTGAAGTTAGGAGAGGGGTGAAATATAAGCTGGTTTAAGGTGGGGGTGGGGGGGGGAAGGAAGGAGAAGAATGGATATTGGTGGACAGTCTATCATCAGAAATTGAGACAGAGAGGTCAAGGAAGGGAAGGGAAGTGTCAGAGATGGACCATGTGAAAATGATGGAGGGATGGAGATTGGAAGCAAAATTAATAAATTTTTCCAGGTCCCGACGAGAGCATGAAGCCGCACCGAAGTAATCATCGATGTACTGGAGAAAGAGTTGTGGGAGGGGGCCGGAGTAGGACTGGAGCAGAGTGTGTCTGATATTAGAAGTATGGAAAGTTAGTGAATATCTGGAATAAAACACCACCCTGTCCCTCCCCTACAGATGCAAAGTGTTGTTCAACATGTTCACTCTTTACTTACAGTCACAGCCAATCAAACACTTTTTGCATTGTAATCACTTATAATGTGGGGAACTCAGTAGCCAATATGCGCACAGCAAACTCCCACAAATAGCAATGTGATAATGACCAGATAATCTGTTTCTTGTGATGTTTGATCGAAGGAAAAATTTTGGCCAGGACACTGGGGAGAACACTCCTTCTCTTCAAAATATTGGATCTTTTATGGGATCTTTTACATCCATCCGAGAAGGCAGTTGGGGCCTCAGTTTAACCTCTCATTAAAAACAGTGCAATGCTCCTTCAGTACTGTACTGAGAGTGAGGGCCTAGATTTTTGTGCTCAACTGTGACTTGAGCTCAGAACCTTGTGACTCAAGAGGCGAGTGCTGCCATGCAACAGGTGGCATTTCTATAAGATTTCCAATAAACACTTTTTTTTTAAAAGTTGTTTTCAGACATTTGATAATGAATGACACTTAGACTGGATTTACACTCCACCCATAATCTAAGCGACGGGTGTCTGGTAGGATCTCACCACTTGGCTTTAGAACGGGCCCAAACTCCTAAACCACTTTTGCATCAATGTCTCTTGGGACCAACACAAACCTTACAACGTAATTGCAGCTTTGAATATTTGCAAAAATTAGGATTGCAAGTACCAAAAAATGAGGTTTGATAAATACATAGCACAAATGTATGGGAGATACAGGATTCACAATGTGAAATTATAATGCATTTTATCTCCTGTAGTTGGCTGGTGTAATATACTGCAAGTCCTAAGTGAGTTACAGATACACCACACAGCTCATCATATTGTGTTCAAAGAACACAGGAAATAAAACTTAAATTTTATAAGTTAGAAATGTTAATGCACATTATACTGATTGATGGATTACTTTTAGTGATATCACCGCCATTTATCCTCAGGATTGATATCTCCAGAAAATACAATGTTTTAGAAATATCATGATATGATATCATCATAGAATGATTTCATACTTAGATTTAATCTAAGAAATAAGCCTGTTACGGATCCATGGCCAAACACGAGCAACAGTCTGTGTATGGATTTGTTATTCTGGACTTAAACAATGCTGCATTAGGTTCAGAATGGAATGGGCAACATACAAAGTCTCAAACAGCCAGGAAAGGTCTTGGGTTCTTAGAATTTTCAATGAAAACCCTTTTGTAGTAAATACATAGATATAATCATACAAGAGGAGAGTGAAACTAAAAGCACAAGATGTCCATTCATTCATATTTTCAGTCAGACTTTAAATTTATTTTTTTATATTCATTCATGGGATCTGGGTGTTGTTGGCTAGCCAATGTCTATTGTCCATCCTTAATTATCCTTCAGAAGGTGGTGGTGTACCATCACAGTCCATGAGGTGTAGACATTCCCACTATGCTGCTGGGTAGGAACTTTGAGACTTTTGACCCAGCAACGATAAGGAACAGCAATATAGTTCCAAGACAGGATGGTGTGTGACTTGGTGGGGAAGTTGCAGATGGCGGTGTTCCCATGCATCTGCTGGTCCTATCCTTCTAGACAGTAGGGAACACAAGTTTGGAAGGTGCTGTCAAAGAAGCCTTGGTGAGTTGCTGCAGTGCATCTTGTAGCTGGTACACACTGCATTCACTGTGCATTGGTGGTGGAGGGAGTGAATGTTTGTGGAGGGGGTGCCAATCAAGTGGGAAGCTTTGTCCTGGATAGTGTCAAGCTTCTTGAGTGTTGTTTGAGCTATACTCATCCAGGCAAGTGGAGGGTATTCCATCACACTCTTGACTTGTGCCTTGGAGATGGTGGACAGGCTTTGGGGAGTCAGGTGGTGAGTTAGTCACTTCAGAATTCCCAGCCTCTGACCAATATTGTAGCCACAGTATTTATATAGTTGGTCCAGTTAGGTTTTTGATCATTGATAACCCCCATTTTGCTGGCAGTGAAGGATTCAGCGATGGCAATGCCATTCAATGTTATGGGAAGTTAGATTCTACCTTGCTGGAGATGGTCATTGCCTGGTTTTTGTGTGACTCAAACGTTACTTGCCATTTATCAGCCCGAGCCTGAATCTAGTCCAGGTCTTGCTGCATGAGGGTATGGACTAATTCATTATGAGTCGTGAATGGTGCTGAACACTGCGCAATCATCAGTGAACATTCCCACTTCTGACATAGTGATGGAGGGAAGGTCATTGATGAAGCAGCTGAAGATGGTTAGGCCTAGGACACTACCCTGAGGAACTCTTGCAGCAATGTCCTGCAGCTAAGATGGTTGACCTCAAACAACCACAACCATCTTCCTTTGTGCTGAGTATGACCCCAGCCAGCAGGAAGTTTTCTCTCCGATTCCCAATGACTTCAATTTTACTACAGCTGCTTAAAGCTACACTTGATCAAATGCTGCCTTGGTGTCAAGGGCAGTCACCATTACCTTAGCTCTTTTGTCCATGATTGGACCAAAACTGTAACAAGGTCTGGAGTTGAGGGGTCCTGTCAGAACTCAAACTGAACATTGGTGAGCAGGTTTTAATTGCAAAAGTGCCACTTGATAGCATTGTTAATGACACCTCCCATCACTTTGCTGACAATTGAGAATAGAGTGATGAAGCAGTAGCGATCAGATTGGATAGGTCTTGCTTTTAGTGGTCATGACATACCTGAGCAATTTTCTACATTGTCAGGTGATGCATTTCATAATGTGCTGCAACTAGTAAAGGGAAAAACACAACATCTAAAATAATTTTGACTCAGTATATTATCTTTTCACAAAATGAAATCTTAATACATATAATGTTAATTAAAAAATAACAAATTACAGCTAAATGACAGATAATTAATATAATACACTTTTTTGGAACATTTGACTGTGTAGGGAATGCCATTGAACCAGTGTGTTTATTCAGGCAATTTTTCACACAAGAATTACAGTTAACAGGAAACTTACTACTTTCTCCATGCAGTTTTCAGTTACTACTATAAATTAGCCAACCTCTCTCTGGAGCAAGTATTACTATGCTGGATGGCTTTGCCATATTGCAGTCCATTCTGGAATGTGTGGCCTCTCCAAGTACATTTGTGTCCTTAAGGAAACATGTGCTTCTTAACATGGATGCTTAGATAGTGCCGGGTTAGAGAGAGAATGTCTTTTCCTTGAAAGGTTGAGTTGCTAACAAGCATCACACTAGATTTCGCTAATCACATTGACATCATTTGATCTTCTTTCCTGAAGATCAATGGCCATGTGGAGGCAGTGCCTAGGACTAGTGGCATAGAAAGAGTGGGTACACATGTTGTATCTCAGGCTGGCAATACATCCTTCAGTGAACCTGATCCAAATACTGCAGAATGGAGGAAATGCTCAGACCAGTCATACAGCACAAGAGGTGCAGTCTGTAAAGGTCCATCACAGGACTCAACTGCCATGTGACAAAAGGCCAGCTCAATCCTATGAATCTCCCAGCAGAAGAGCAGCCCACCACACCTCTCACTCATACCGCTCAGGTAGCAGCCAAAGAGAGACACAAGATTTGGTTTAATGTTTCATACTTCACCACAATGGCACGAAAGGGAAGCATAGTTGGAGGAAACACTAGGCACAAAAAATATGGGTTTTCATTAAAATTGTGTTGCGCATGCAGATATTGCCCTTGGAAAGGTCTGGAAGTTATGTTTATCAGGTTAGTTGAAACTGTGTTAGTTGCACACACACAAATGGTTGGAAGATAAGTGGTAGTCACGGTAAATATGGTACAAACATTTCCTATAGCCACCAACAGATTGTCTTTAGCATTCTCTGCAGCACGCTGCTTTCCCGCTGCATAATCCGTCCTCTCATCCTCCATGGTGGTTTCTTTGCAAGCCAAAATTGTGCAACATGCAACACACAAGGATGATCCTTTCGACAGCAACTGGACTGGGGCGTATACCAAGATCAATCCAGGCCCTGAAGCTCATTTGCAACATGTGCTCAGTGATGATGGTGTTGACGAAAGGACTTAAGTTATAGTGGTGGTAAATAGGCAAATGCACAGGCATCATCTGTCATATCTGCAGACGGCAGCCTTGATCTCACTGGAATCGCCAAAAATGTTGCTTTTAGTATCAAACACTGCTAACACAGTGAACTGTCTTCAAATTAAAGCACCATGACAGCTCTCAGGAAAAAAGAGCATTCACTTCTATTATGATGTGCAAATGAGTTTCACATTGAGGGTGTGGAATGTCTGCATGCTGCATTGGTATAGGCCCTGATCAAGGGATCATAGCAACCTGTGGCTGTGATCTATCACTCCTCGGAGAATCCTACAATCTCTATGAGGGTCTCAGCAGTCCCTGGTTGAACTGCTAGATGAAACCTTCCACTCCAATGGGTTGCAGAAAGAAGAAAAGTTAGTCAGACCATCTGTAATCTGTTATCTCTGGTGTCTAGCCAAAAGTAAGGAACAGTGCAGTGTGTGGGGTGGGGGAGAGAAAGATGTTTAGTATTTCTAAGGATTGTGAGAAATAAATAATTTATGGCTTAATAAAAAATGATGAATGCACCGTAAGCACAATTATAGATTGAAAAAACAGGGCTAACGTTTATGCAGCATCTTCAGGACAAGTTAAAACATTTAATGCTGATGAATAATTTCCAAACTCTGGTTACAGTTGTTAAGTTCAAAAGCACAGCAGACAATTGTGCATAGAAAGGATGCAATAAATAAGATGAATGAGTTGAAGAAAAGTGTTAACCATGACACCAGTAGAATTCCCGGCTACGCTTAAAACAGCATTACATGATCCTTTGTATACACTGAAGAGGCAGACGGCTTCATCCGAAAGACTGCACCTTTGACAGAATAGCATTTTCACAGTACAAATTTGTGTGTCAGCCTAGAATATGTACTCAAGTCTCTGGAATGGATTTTTAACCTGCAACTAATTCTAATTCAAGAAGTGAGAACGCTGTTGACTGACTAGCTAGAAATGAGAAGCTTTCTTCTGGTGGGTGAATCCAGAACAGAGAGGCCTAATCTTAAAATTAGAGCTTGAACCAGCTAGGAGTGAAATCATTCAGGAAGCACTTTTCACAAAGGATAGTGGAAATCTGGGGCTCTTCCCCAGTTAACTAAAATCCTCAAGAACGAGATTGACAGATTTTTGTTAGGTAAGGGTAACGCGAGCTATGAAACAAAGACAGGTAAATAAAGTTGAGTTTCAGATCAATCATGTTCTAAGTGAAAGGTGGAACAAGCTCAAGGGGCTGAGTGGCCTGTTCCTACGTAAAACTTCAAAGGCATTCACTTAAAATACACATAGGTTAATTCCAGTAACAAGGTAAAAAGGACAATTTTTTAATCACAATATTTTAACAGATCAAAGAAAGATGGTTTCACTCAGATGGAAATTTGCTATAGCATTTTACATTACTACTATCAAGAGAGCTCAGAGGATTTAGTGCAATTTGTAATGTGGTAATTTGCAGTCTCCAGGCATTAGTCTTCTAGTTTTTTCTTGGTGACTCACGCCATTCATTATTGTTTGATAAACTGATATAAGCTTTAAAAGGTGACTTAAGCTCATTTTTTTAATAATCAAAAGGAAGCTCTGAGAACAGCTGGATTCCAAAGGAAAGGCCTCCAAGACCATCCGTGCCAAATTAAACACTTCTAAAATTAATGTGGCAATGTATCACAAAATACAAATATAAATCATTACAAAAGGCTTTTAGAAGAAAAAATAGTTAAGATTTATTATGTTTTGCAAGACAAAGCTGAGTAAAAGCAGACTTCAACTGTCCCAGTTTTCTATCATCACTCCAGCTACACCTCAGGCAGAAAAATATTTCTTGAAAGCTCAAACATTTTAAAGTAGAGCTTACTGTGTTGGGACTTTCCAAAGTTCTCCAATATATTAATACAAACAAAAGCTAATTCTATAACTTTTCAGAGGAGACAAGAATTTAAACTAAAAATGATGAATGAGCAGTGCATACTCCAGCGATCAGGAGATAACACCACCCAGACACTGCCGCAACCAACACACAGCAAGTTTGCATCACAAGGCCATCTTACCTTCAACAGAACATGCTGTACCATCACTTGTTCATTTTAGTAAGTGCCATCAACAACATCTTGCACTTATCGAGCACGTTTAACGTAGAAAAACATGGTGAGGTATAATCGGACAAAAAACAATTTGATGCTGAGCCAAAAAGGAGCTATTAGATGGCTTAACTATAAGTTTAGGTGGGTTTTCAGGCATGTCTTATAAGAGGAGAAGGAGAAGGAGCCAGAGAGGTTTAGAGAAAGGGTTCCATGGCATAGGGCCTGAAGGGACAGCTACCAATGGTGGTCTGAAGGGAGTGGGTGAGGCACAAGAGACCAGAGTCAAAAGTTAAAATTAACATAAAATAATTAGGATTAGCATTATCACATCATATCTGGTTGCTAATTTAAAATTTGTGCACATGCTAAAACACTGAACAGCAGCAGCAATGGAACTGATGAAAAATCAGAAGAAACTCCATCTCTGATCAAACCTCAGCTTCCTATCAACAGGTCAGTATGCAGCAGTACTCGAGATGTCAGCCCATCCCAAGTCATGTGTCCATCCACAACAGTGGCATTGATGAAATTAGATGAAACAGGGATGAATACATTAATGGTGGTCATTTGCAATAGGAGTGAAGCAACCCTCCCACTCCAGAGGTAGAAATGTGGCCTGACCTACTATTTGTTACATAGTGGAGCAGAGAGAGGTAAGAGGAAAAGTTGGGAGAATGAGGTCCATGGCAGCAACTATTTTACGCAAGCAGATCACATAATATAGAAGCCACACCTTAAGGTGGAACACAGTAGAAAAATGTGTATCAGGAAGCAAAATCAGTGAGCAATTTTAAAATAAAAGAAGCTAGTGACAACATATTCTGGAAACCTATTGATTCAGAAGAGGTGAGTAAAACATTGCCAGGGAATTATAATAAGAGGAGTCTTTTGGAAAGTATCATTTTAACCTTCTCTGTTGTAGTGAAGAGAGTTCCAGGTTTGTGTTGGTCAGCAAGTGCAACACCATATTTCCAATATTTCTAAGGCAATCACCACACCAGCAGCTGAGACTGCTGAGGACCTTTCTGGCCAATTGCAATGCACATGCTGCAGCAAGGCGTACCAGTACTACTAGGCATACTGATAAGAACCATTTTTTCTCAGGTGCCAATCCTCCAGTGGTGCTATCGCATTTACAAAGTGCTGGTGTTTTCTGTTGGACTGTAAATGGATGGAAATTGAAGTGCCTGAAAGTAATCTACCATATTACCAAAACCATGAGATTAGTTCTTGAATAAATTTTAATTTGTGTAATCACTTAGACATATAGCAGCATTGGAATTCACCAATTATTTTCAATTAATTGGCTTATATTGGATTTATTTTAACAAAACAGTAACACCAGACTTTAAATACAACTAATGCAATCATTTCATTCATTACTGAGAAGCCTTCAAGTCAATCTAGTTTCAAATAGGGCAATGTTAAGAGACAGAATAACAAAAATCTGAAATGGATTCTCGAAACAAAGGAAAGCTCAGGTGAGGTTGAATGCCACATCACCAAAGCTTCAAATATTTCAATGAAACATCGCCAAAACAGATCAACTGTCCATTTATTCTTTCAGCTTGTAGGCTCTTGCTGTGTGCAAATTAGTTGCTACATTTGCTTATATAATGGCAACTGCAACTCAAAAGCAAATAGTTAGCTCTGAAGTGCATCTGACGACCTGCAAGACATATATAAACAAATACACGTTCTTTCATTTTAAAAATGATGACCTGAACCCCCCCTAGATTATAGTAGTCTTTAAAATCACTGCTTCTTTCCTCATACATTGCCTATCCCTTATTACTTATGATATAAGGTCACAACTTTATGTTAAGGTTCTTATCTGTTAATTGCCTGTTTCTAGAAAGGCCGCTGTGTTCAGTGATAAAGACAGCTGTTGCCATGCCTCACACCCATGACAATCTCAAGAAAAAAAACTATTAATTCAATCATCATAACTACTGATTTAAATTGAAATATAACATGCTGACTAAAGCTGTTTAGTTGACCAAAGGGAGAAGGAAACATTATTAATTAAGAATATTGTCAGCTCTCTTTATATTAGAGCTAAGGATAAATGACGAGTACAGCACTGCTATTGCTGATCAGGAAATGTTACAACTCCTTACGCAACATAGAATTCGTATCATTGTAATTTAAAAGCCTGGCTTTTTAACAAAATGAATGCAAATGGCACAAAACTCTCCATTCTTCAGTGCTGTGGTCCTTCACTTACAATAAGGAGCAAAGTTCTACAGAGGAAGTGTTTTACCAAAAAAAGGCTTACAATTCATCCCACATACACCTTCCCTTTCGCACTTCCTACCTGGCTCCCTTCCTGGAGTATTGTGCACAGTTTTGGTCTCCTTACCTAAGAAAGAATATACTTGGACATAGAGGAAGTGCAGCAAACGTTCACCAGACTGATTCCTGGGATAGCAGGATTGCCATATGAGGAGAGATTGGGCTGACTAGGCCTGTATTCACTGCAGTTTAGAAGAATGAGAGGGGATCTCATTGAAACATATAAAATTCTGACAGGTCTGGACAGACTGGATGCAAGGATGATGTTTCCTCTGGCTGGGGGGGTTTAGAACACGGGGTCACAGTGTCAGGAATCAGGGTAGGCCATTTAGGACTGAGATGAGGAGAAAGTTCTTCACTCAGAGGGTGGTGAACCTGTGGAATTTTCTACCACAGAGGGCTGTGGAGGCCAAGTCACTGAATATATTTAAGATGGAAGTAGAGAGATTTCTAGACTCTAAAGGCATCAACGGGTATGGGGAGAGAGCTGGAGTATGGCATTGAGATAGAGGATCAGCCATGATGATACTGAACGGCAGAGCAGGCTCAAAGGGCCGAATGCCCTACTCCTGCTCCTATTTTCATATGTTTCTCCATTCTATCTCATCCCATTTATAACTTCTCTTTCCATCAAATCCCAATTGTACCATTTCTTTCCATTCACCCTCTAACTCTCCTCCATCCATCCTATTTCATCCCTAATTTCATCACTTTCCCATTTACCCTCCAGCTGACTTCCATTCTGTCCCAATCTGCATAATAACATCTCTTCGCCCTAACCATATAACAGCCCTCCAATCTGTCTCTAATCAGTTACTTCCTTATTTTTCAATCTTGTTTCTGCTGGTACAGTTAAATGCCAATAAGCTACTAAACTAAGACATATTGTGCCTGAATCAGGACTTCAACAAAGAGTTTACAGAAGATTTACAAATCCTCATGCTCCAACATATTTAAACATTCACACTGCAATTCAATCAAAGTAGAATGGCACACAACTTGACAAATCATATTTTACAGGAAATGATTTGATTTCTCTAATACCCTGCTGACTCCAGGTGCAAGCTAGCAATGAGTTAACTGTATTTAGTATGCTGAACATTAAAATCTCAATAACTGGAGAATATTTTGTGCTAGGATCAGGAATTCTATATAATGGAATTAAATTGAAAGTAGTTTGATACAACAGAATTCTGTACAAGTATTAAGCGCATGTTTTCTTCTATTTTTTCTTTCATCATAACCACAACCAAAACGTATTATCATATTTTGCTTAGTATGTGATTTCTTTAAAATAGTTTCCACTTTAATCACAATCAAAAGGGCCGACAAATTGCTATGCAGAGAGCTTTGAAATATATGGATGCCACAGCTCTACCATTCTTCTTCCCCTTACATCACAACAGTTAGACTCCCAACATAGGGCGCTTCAGAAGCCTTCAATCAATCCGACGTGGGATTTCTTCTTTGGAGTTTGTTTCGCTCACTTCGGCTCATTGCTGTTCCCCATTTGTATGCAAAATGGACACCGGCTCTTTACAGCCTGGGCCAAATACAAGTTTCGTTTCAACCATCCCCAATTTTGCCCATTACTCCTTGTCATGCTCCCTTCCACTTCATGACAATCTTTCCTGGAAGCTACCAGAGTCTATGGCTGTGATACAGTCATTGAGGAAGCACCTTGCTTGTCCTGCTTTCTACCCTTAATTAGCACATTCCTTTAGATAATATCACCACCTTCAACATCGCTTTGTCCTTTTGTCTGTGACATCTTTTGGTTATCTCCACCTATCACTGGCCCTCTATCCAGCTCTTCTTGTGTCCCCCCCCCCTTAAACCAGCTTATATTTCACCCCTTTTCTATTTTTCCTTAGTTCTGTTGAAGAGTCATGCGGACTCAAAACGTTAACTGTGCTCCCTTCCACTGATGCTGCCAGACCTGCTAAGTTTTTCCAGGTATTTTTGTTTTTGTTTTCGATTTCCAGCATCTGCAGTTTTTTGCTTTTATCTTGAGGAAGCACTATTTGGGCAGAAAGGGCTCTGTTTAGCACAGTGGCAATAACGCACTGGAGATTCAGCTGGAAGGCTGCAAATGCATACCTACAATCACAATCTCAGCAGTGCTACTGTAGAGAACAGGAAAACAGGCTTTTGTGCCCTCCTCAGCAGCTAATTACTTGGAAGGTCATTCAACAACGCCTTACATTTATATTGTGTCTATAATGCAATAAAACACCCCCATGATGATTTACAGGAGCATCATGAAATAAAATTTAACATCGAGCCATATAAGGACACATTAGGATAGGTGACCAAAAGTTTGGTCACAAATATAGGTTTTGAGCACAGTCTTAAAGGAGGAGGTAAAGGGCAGGAAATTTTAAGAACAGAATTCCGGAGTTTAGGGCCCAGGGAGCTGAAGGCATGGCCACTAATGGGGGAAGCGATTAAAATCGAGTATGCACAAGAGGCCAAAACTGAAACAACACAAGAATTTTCAAATTCACCTTAGGACATTTCATTACATTAAAGGCACTATATAAATATAAGTTGTTGTTGTTGTGGTGGTGGTGGTGTACCTGCCTATTAGTCAGAAATGATATTTCCTAAGGAAAATTCCAAAATGGGCAAGAAGCTACCTTAAAGAGTGCTCTTCTCCATTCTCCTATCCCAGGGTGATTCAGTTGGTAAATACACAATCTAGTTCAGTACTAAACCATATAAGTCACAAAGGTCAAACTCTGGTTTGTGCTACAATGGCATTAGT
Source organism: Cetorhinus maximus (assembly GCF_964194155.1). NCBI lineage: Eukaryota > Metazoa > Chordata > Chondrichthyes > Lamniformes > Cetorhinidae > Cetorhinus > Cetorhinus maximus. The sequence goes on from NC_135887.1 coordinate 55,270,511, forward strand.
ATCCCTGGAAAAAGTGAGGAAACAATCACCATGGCTCCTGATTTTTATGACTATCCAGATGGAAAGTGCTTTAAATGAACACCACTGAAAAAGGTGACCTGAGCTTTAGTATTCCTTCCCTTCTTCAAAGCCCCCTCCATCACTCTGTCTAGGTTCACACATTACAAATAGGTACTTGAGCGAGATAGCAGAAGCCAGTGGAACAACAAGTCACCTACAGCTTGATGTAATTCTAAACAAAAGAAATTGCAGACACTCATGCCCAAAGGCTGAATACTTAATGCTTCATTCTCACTAATGTAACTGATGACGAAGAAAAGAAACTGATGAATGTAATGGGGAGCTATATAAAGCATGCCAGGGTAGTCACAGAAATGTAGGCATCTGCAAAGGAGATGGTACTCTAAACATTTTCACATGGAATTTCCAGGCTTCGAATGTGCAACAGCACGTACATTCCTGGGAACAAGAAGGTGATGGCATCACCAATGTAAACAACCGCCTTTTCTAAGCCAGATCTGGTAACCAAAACATTAATTCACCCCATTTCATACAACATGCAGTACAACTTCTCCTTTACCCACCTCTGGTGTGTTCTTCTTAAATTCTCGACTTTCATCAATAAGTCGTTTTCTGGACTGTTCACTCTCATCCTGTCGATTGGCCAATATAGTAGCAGTTGCATCAAGTTCTCTCTGTAGAAAACAGAATAAAAAGAGAATGAGAGTCAGGGAAAGGAATTGGTACTGGCAAAGGAGGAGACTCTGTATGTCCAACCACTAAGCATATATTGGAAAAGCAAGTAATGACTAAGCTACACAGACCAGAAGGCGGATTCCTGATTCATACTGAGTCAGCCAAAGCACTGCAATTTGCAACTATTTCTCTGGACTAGGGAAGAGGAAAATCAGTCAGTATTAGTCCTGTTCCAGTGACGCCTGGGGAAAGTCTGCATGTATGAATGTTGGTGAGGGTAGGATCAGTTTGATGGTGATGACATCCACTGTTGATAGGCCTCCTTTAACACACAGCTTGGAGTAGAGTCCAACATCAGGAAGGTTAAAATATGGATGAGATACCTGTGGATTATCTATGCCGATGGTACCACAACCTACCATGAGTCATCACCTTCGGGAACAATGGGGTAAAGTGGGAAAATAATGAATAAATCTGCTCAAAATACAGAATATAACTATCACAAGGATAGACCTTCAGATCATCTCTTCTTACACCTGAACAGTTCACAAATACGCAACAGAAAATATTTTCAACTATGTAGAAAAGTAGAACAGTTATCCCCTGTAATGAATTATTTGATGATGAATAGCATAATATGCAATTAAACAAGATCTGCATAGGCAAAGAAACAACCTGAAGTATTTCATCCAATCTTCTATCTGCATTTTGCATCACAAAGCAGCAGACTCCTTGCGTCCAGTTAATCAAGCCACAGCTTGAAGCTCAGCAGACTGACCAAACATAAACATAAAAGATAAATTTCATAAGCAAGTAATGCAGAGAAACAGGTTTTATGGGTAAAGAAAAAATGGGGGGGAAAAAAAAGAGCCCGAGTCATATCTTCCAATACATTCTCACACATCCAAAGATCATTCCATACTCCCTCACACAGTTCACAGTATATTTACAGTGCAGAAAGAGCCCATTCGACCCATCGAATTTGCACTGGCTCTCTGAAAGAGCATTCCACCTAGTCCCACTCCCCTGCTTTACCCCCATAACCTTGCACATTCTCTCTTTTCAGGTAGCAATCCAATTCTCTTTTGAATACCTCAATCAAACCTGCCTCCAGCACCTTTTCAGGAAGTTTGTTCCAGGCTCCAACCACCCTCTGGGTGAAAACATTTTTCCTTACATCATATTTACTCCTTTGGCCAATTATTTTAAATCTGTGCCCTCTAGTTCTTGATACTCTGTTGAGTGGGAACAGTTTCTCACTATTTACCTTGTCCATACCCCTCAAGATCTTGAATGCCTCCATCAAGTCTCCTCTCAGCCCCCTTTTCTCCAAGGAAAACAGTCCCAACCTCTCCAATCTATCCTCATAGCTACAGTTCTTCATCCCAGGAATCATTCTGGTGAATCTCTTCTGTACTCTCTCCAATGCCTTCACATCTTTCCTCAAGTATGGCGCCCAGAACTGGACGCCGTTCTCCAGATGAGGCCTAACTAGTGTCTTGTACAAGTTCAACATGACCTCTTTACTCTTGTACTTAATGCCCCTATTAATAAAGCCTAAGATACTTTATGCTTTATTAACTGCTCTCTCAACATGCCCTGCCATCTTCAATGATCTACGTATGTATCGACCGTGGTCCCTCTGTTCCTGCATCTTCTTTAGAGGCTCTCCCTTTATTTTATACTGTCTCACCATATCTTTCCTGCCAAAACCAATCATCTCATACTTCTCTGCATTGAACTTTATCTGCCACTTGTCTGCCCAATCCACCAATGTATCTCTGTCTTTTTGAAGTTCAAGACTATTCCCATCACAGTTGACAACATTTCCAATCTTCGTATCATCTGCAAATTTTGAAATCATGCCCTGCACATCACAGTCTAGTTAATTAATATATATCAGGAAGAGCAAGGGACCCTGGGGAACTCCACTACAAGCCTTCCTCCAATCTGAAAAACAACCATTTATCACTACTCTCAGTTTCCTGTCACACAGCCAATTTCTCATCCAAGTGCCTACTCTCCTTTTAACTCCATGACCTAGAATTTTGCTCACAAGTCAGTTGTGTGGGACCGAATCAAATGCCATTTGATAATTCATACACACATCAACAGCGTTTCTTTTATCAACCTTCTCTGTTACCTCCCCCAAAAAACTCCAGCGGGTTAGTTAAACATGATTTTCCCTTGATGAATCCATGCTGGCTTTCCTTAATTATCCTACACATGTCTAAGAGATTATTGATTTCATCCCACGCTATAGTTTCCAGAAAGTTTCCCTACCACTGAGGTCAAATTGACTGGCCTGTAGTTACTAGCTTTATCCTTGCACCTCTTTTTAAACAAGGGTGTAACATTTGCAGTTCTCCAGTCCTCCATTGTTCATCCACCATCTTTTCTGCACATTTGATTCCAACACACTTGAATCAGATGCATTCTCATCCCATCGAAGTTGGTTTTCTCCCAGTTAATTATCCCTGCTCTGGATCTGTCCTTTTCCATGATTAACCTAAACTTTATGACACAATGGTCACTGCCCCCTAGAGGCTCTCCCACTGATATTTGATCCATTTGGGCTAACTCATTCGCCAGAACCAGGTCAAAAAGTACATGTCCTCTCACTGGACTGCAAACATATTGCAGAAAATTATCTTGAACACATTCCAGGAACTCTCACTCCTCTTGTCCTTTTGTACTATTCCTACCCCAGTCTATATTTGGATAACTGAAGTCCCCCATTAGGATTACTCCATAACTCTTGCACGTCTCCATAATTTCTTTGCAAATTTGTTTCTTCACATCCCTTCCACTAGTTGGTAATCTATATACGACACCAGTCAATGTTATTGCATCTTTCCTATTCCTTACCTCTACCCAGAGAGATTCTGTCCTTGACCCCTCTGGAAAATCCTCTCTCTCCAGTACTGTAATGTCATATTTAACCAATGTTGCCACTCCCCACCAACCCCCCACCTTTCTTTCTTTCCTATCTTTCCTAAATACCTTGTACCCAGGAATATTTAATGCCCAGTCTTGCCCTTCTTTGAGCCAAGTCTCTGTTATAGCAATATCATAATTCCATTTGTTCACCAATCATATTAACCACACTTCGTGCATTCACATACATGCACGTGAGCACTGATTTAGGCTTTTTTACTTTCCCGCTTATTCTGACCCCATCTAATGACTTATTATTGCCTACTGTAATTCTATCAAACTCTCCCAGTATTCTATCTACCTTGATGCAACTCTCTGATATATCCTTATTATGAGTTGATACTTCACTACTTCCCACCGCCAGTTTCTCTCCTCTCCATTCTGAATTTTGCCTCAGGTTCCCATCCCCGTCAATCTAGTTTAAACCCTCTCCAACAGCCCTAGCAAACCTCCACACTAAGGCATTAGTCCCAGTCCTGTTAAGGTGTAACTTGTCATCTTGTACCGATCCGACCTGCCCCAGAACCTGTTATTTCTGATGCTATTACAACCTCCAGATGCTGCTGGTCTAAATATACAAAATTGGGGAAGACTTCTAGTAACACTGTCGATTGTGTCTAAGTGCAGCCATTAGCAACCGTCTGATCTTAGGCACATTTTTGGCACCTTGTAAGTTCATTAGCAACTGTCTGATCTTGGGCACATTTTTGGCACTTTGTAAGTTCTGTATGGTGCAATTGTATAAATATTTTGGCAGAAATTCCTTTCTTCTTCTTCTGCCAGTGTGTGAGTCTGTTGCTCACCACAATTGTAAATGGATCTTATGATATTAAACAATGTCTGGGTTGATCACTCTCTCCCTCCACTAGGCTGCCTACAGAGCAAGTCAATTTCTGAACAAAAGGAATAAACAGAGAGCAGCAGGTGGTGAGAAAAAGAAAGTTAATGTGGAGATATAAACAGTATGGAGAAGAAAAATCGAAGAAGTAGCACAAGAAAGTAGAGAGAAACAAAATGGTTCATGAGAAGGAAGAAAGGACACAGGGAAAGAGAAAACCAGATCAGAAGCGCAAAGGAAGAAAACAAAAGGAGCTCTTGGTGAAAGTGGGCTTCATTTGATGGGTGTTTGTTAGCTGCTCACCCAGGTTATTACTGCTTATTCCACACATTATTTACCAATTTATATTTCACTAATTTTATACTAGTTTATTGGCATCACAATATTTGAGCACATGCCAAACACAAATTAGTCAACCTGCTTTAAAATCTACTGCAACGATGGTTTGATAGTTGTAAATTCAAGTACTTGGTAAAAAGGTCCCCAAGACATCACTGTTCCCACAGTCTACTGCTACATTAACACTGAATGAAATTAAGGCCAGACAGAACTCAGCTTCTGAAACATAAGTGCACTTTGGGATGAAGCATCTTAATCCTACCACAAGGGAGGTCCAAAGTGCCTTTACAAGGGTTCCAAACAGTTTACCTACTTCAAGAAGAAAATCATTCCTCTCTATTAAGAGGAAAAATTCTTTTGAAAACATGTTAATGATTTAAATAACTTTAAGGATCAAATGTTTCTCAGTGATAAATTTGAATTTTTCAGGATCCTAAAACTCGTGATCTGGTTTCCATTTTAACAAACTGAAGAGGAATTTTTTTTGTCAAACCTGACTAGAAAGGTCGCTGCTTCTCTTTTTATTGGGACCTATAACCAGAATCTCTTCGGCGTGCTGCTTTTGATAAAAAACCAAACACTGAGAAAATAAGGCATTGGTATTCCTTACATGCACAGGTCCCAGCATCCTCCACATCTCCAAAGGCCACCTGGAAATCCCAAGTGGAGGAAAGGTTCACCTATAATCTTTTCGAGACCTGTGTTCTGGACTGAGTGCAACAATTTGGCCATCTGTCAGGACTGCGATCAATTACATCAAGCCAGAGACTATAGTTTCAGGCCAACCTTTCCTTCTTGCAGCTTGTAATTCAATTTCAGATTTACTGAATTCAATTTCACAATTTGCCATGTTGGGATCTGAACCCATGACCTCTGGATTTTTAATCCAGCACAGTCGCATCTGATTACCTTATTCTTTATTGCTGTGGATGTAGTTTATATGAAGTTTCCGAAACCATTTGTTAAAATACTACATTAAAAATTAATTGAGGAAATTATGGTCCAAAAAAATGATAAAATTGCAATATAGAAAGATAAGGCTGAAAGGCAAACAGCTGCAGTACATGTATGGATTTTTCTTTGGCTGATAGGCAGCAGATAGCAGGGTGCCCACTCTTTTGGGACTCACCTGAACTTAGACATAAAGGGATCAATAAACTTTGTTGATTTGAGAGAAGTTCGACAAGAAATTTGAAAGTAGTAGGGCACTGTCGGGAAGAATCCCACAGATTGCAGGAAGGCAAAAACAGACAGAATGTCAAGCTACGGCTCAGTGGGTGGCACTCTTTCCTGAGCCAGAATATCATGGGTTCAAACCCCACTCCAGAGACTTAAGAACAAAATCTAGGCACTCCACCGCAGTATTTAGGGAGTGCTGTACTGTCAGATGAGATGTTGGATGGAACATTAAACCGAGGCATGGTCTGTTCCTCAGTGATATAAAAGATCCCACAGCACTGTTCAAAAAGGAGCAAGGTGTCCTGATCAACATTTATCCCTCAACATCACTGAAAAAAATCATGTCATTATCACATTGTTGTTTTTAGGACTTATGTGCAAATTTGCCACATTACAACAGTGACTTCACTTCAAAAGTGGGCACCTAACATACTGATAGAAGTTTACAAAATTATGAGTGGCATGGACAGAGTAGATAGTCAGAAGCTTTTTCCCAGGGTGGAAGAGTCAATTACTAGGGGACATAGATTAAGGTGAGAGGAGAAAACTTTAGAGATGTGCGGGGCAAGTTTTTCACGCAGAGGGTAGTGAGTGTCTGGAATCCGCTGCCAGAGGAGGTGGTGGAAGCAGGTATGATAGTGGTGTTTAAGAGGCAGCTTGACAAATACATGAATAGGATGGGAATATAGGGATACGGACCCCAGAAGTGCAAAATGTTTTAGTTGACGGGCAATATTATCGGCGCAGGCTTGGAGGTCCGAAGGGCCTGTTCCTGTGCTGTACTTTCCTTTGTTCTAAAGGTTTACAGATAATAGGATGGGATAGGAACACTGGAGAAAATGTGTTGGTTCCAGATGTGCCATTTTTCCCAATGGGCTGCATGTTAATGGTATGTTAATTGTTGTTTAGATATGCAGGTGAGGGGCATTGTTTAATTAAGTGCTTAGGGCACTTACAGTAGAAACAGAGCCTTACAGTGCCCCTTTAAAGGGCTATCACTTTAATTTGATTTGTTTATTTGCTCATTTGTTTTAGGTTCATACTCAAAAGAGTATAAAGAGAACTTGGCCAAGGTGGCCATAAATGGGCTCAGGCAGCAGACGGTCGAAGGGGTCTTCTGGCCCGACTGGCTGTCCCTCTTCTGTGGCTATGTTCATGGACAGATGCCCTTGGAGAGGGAGCACATGGTGTTCACTGGCATGCTCAAGGCCTTCCGCAACCAGTGGGCACCACAGGGGTTGGAGTGCTCTATCAGCCTCCAAAACCACATTTTGATTTAATTTAGTATGGTTCCTTTCATTTTTTTTTGTTTAGTTACAGTGCCACTTAGGGGCTATCAATTCATTTAATTGATTTTTTAAAAATGATTTATTTAGTTAATTAGGTAAATTGGTATTTCAAAGAGTATAAAGAGAGCCTGGCCAAGGTGGTTGCCATTAACAGGTCCAGGCAGCGGGCAGTCGAGGAGGTCATCCGGCCCAATTGTCTGCCTCTTTCCGCAGTTACGTTCGTGGCTGGGTGCCCTTGTAGAGAGAGCATGCGGTGCCTAGTGGTTCGCTTGAGGCCTTCCTTGACCACTGGGCATCACAGGGACTGGAGTGCTTCATCAGCCCCCAAAACTACACTTTGATTTAATTAGATAAGTTTCCATTGGAGTTTTGGTTTTGTTACAGTACCCCTTGGAGCTATCACCTTACATTCATTTGTTTTGCTCAAAAGAGTATAAAGAGAGGCTGCTGGGAAACTGTTAGTAGATAGGAAGCAGACATAAATTATGCTGCGTTCTGTGACTAAACCAACTATCAAGAAAAGTATTCATGTTTAGTTTCATACTTCTTCACCAAGAGGCTTGAAATAATTAGTGCTATTTCTCATCTTTTCTATCAGGTCTTTCCCTTGAATTCCTATTGTTTGGCCAAGATTTTGGTCATCTGTCCTAATATCGCCTAATGCAGCACAGTGTTAAAATTTTGTTTGATAACACTCCTGTTAAGAGCCTTCAGGCATTTTACTACGTTAACAGTGCTATATATATATATATATATATATATATATATATATATACACACACAAATTACTGTTATGTCTGCCATGCTCCAATACTGTTAATATTAAGGAGCTGACAACTGGAGACCCAGATTTTGTAACTAGCCTTGAGTCTTGACCTACAATAAATATGTGGAAGCAGATTCACTCCATTTGAGCTATAGAAGAGCTGGTGGTTCATAGTGAATGAATAAGTCAAATGTAATTTTTTTAAATGGGATTCAATAGTATGTAATGGTGCTTTGAAGATTGTCTTTTGATACCCTGCCTATTATTTCTTGATTTATACTCTGGCCTACAGTATAGCTACTGTTAGGGGGCCTATAGACTACTCCCACCAGTGATTTCTTTCCCTTGCTATTTCTTACTTCTACCCAAGCTGATTCTATCTCTTGATCTTATGAGCCATTTCTTACTACCATACTGATCTCATCCTTTATTAACAGAGCAACCCATCTCCTTTTTCTTTCTTCCCATCTTTGTCAACACGCATCGAATATTCAGTTCCCAGCCTTGGTCACCTTATTACCTCACCCCTGTAATGGTTATCATATCATACCCACTTATTTCAATTTGTGCTATCAATTCATCTATCCTGTTATGAACGCTGTGTGCATTCAGATAGAGGTTTTAATTCTATCTTTTTACCTTTTATTTTCCTACTCCAACCCTAACTACTGGTGCCCTCTTATTTTCATATGCTCTGTCTCTTCCTGTCACACTGTTGATCATTTCTGTAACGCTACCCTGCACTATTGCCTTGTTCTTTCTCATCAACTTTCCAAATTTCCCCTCATGTGAAGTCTTTCTCCACCCCTCAAAACTATTTTGTTTAAAGATCCCTCTACAACCCTAGTTGTATAATTCGCCAGGACACTTGTCCCAGCAGGGTTCAAGAGGAGGCCATCCCAACTGTACAGTGCTCTTTCCCCAGTTCTGATATCATTGGCCCATGAATCGAAACTCATTTCCCCCATACCAATTCTTATGCCACGCATTTAACACTCTGATCTTATTTACCCTATGCCAAATTGCTCATGGCCCAGGTAGTAATCCAGAGATTACTACCTTTGTGGTTCTGCATTTTAATTTAGTCCTTAGCTGCTCATACTCCTTCAACAGAATCTCTTGCTTCATCCCACCTATGTTATTGGTATCCAAATGATTCACAACAACCTCCCCTTTCCCCTCCCACTCAAGTTCCCCACCAACCCCAAAGAGATATCCTTAATCCTGGCACCAGGTATACAACACAGCCTTCAGGGCCTATGCTCTCAGCCGCAGAGAACGGTATCTATCTCCCTAACTATACTGTTCCCTATACTGTTAGCAATATTTATGTTTTAATTCTTTTTTTAAAATCAGCTTTAGTTTACTGTTACTTTGAAAGAACTTGCATTTATATAGCATCTTTCATGTCTGCAAGTTGTCACGGTGTTTCACAGCCATTGAATTACTTTTGAAGTGCAGTCACTGAAGTAAAGAAATTTGTACACAGCAAAATGCCAGAAACAGTAATGTGATAAATTATCAAATAATCTGCTTTAGGTATTGTTCAGGACACGGAGCACTCCCCTGCTCTTCTTCAAATAGTGCCATGGGATCTTTTACGTGCACCTAAAAGGGCAAACAGGGCCTCATTTCGCTATTGGTATGTGTTAAAACAGCTAATCTCAGCCAGCACAGCAGCAGGCCTTTGCACCCTGTAAACAATTCAATTAAACTCTTAGTTGGATGGATGGTATAATTTGTAAAGAGTGCAAAAAGACCCAAGCTGACTTTGAACCAAAATGCGCACAAGTAACATTGCAAGTCCAAAACTACCCAGGTATCATGACCTACTGTTACTTTCAGAATATACAATGCTACTTCCTCATGGCAATGTCACATATTGTAATATAAGATGAAGATAAATTAACTATGTGAATGAGTTCACTATGAAGAACTACTGCATGCTCAAGAACTGTCATGCAATCATTATCTAACATTTGAGCTACAGATTTATAGAAAATTACCGACACAAATTGACACAGCATAAGAGAGTCGGGTGGGGGGGGAATAGAGATTATGGATCTATTGGGTACGATACTTATCCAGTAGGAAAGGCTAATGTTTTATCACACAAATTATGCTTGTGTTATATGATTGAGTCCATTAAAAGACCAGCAAATATGAATAAATGTGAAGTGCTTCCATCACAGACTATAGGTCACAAAAGACTGAATATTTTCTCAAAACAACTAAACACAAACTCTGGTTTTATCATTAATATCACTGTTTGCTGAGACTACTTAAATCGCTTAAGTTAGTTCTGGTGCATTTGATATAACACGTGATTGTGAAGAAAACACCGTTAGTGTAGGACATTCTGCAACATGTAAGTGAAACAAATAGCTACCAATGTTTTAAGAAGTGGAAAAGAGTGGTGTGAAAACTGTTCACAACTTGTGGCCTGTAAATTACAACCCGAGGCATAAAACATCTTGGGAACCACAAGATGATAAAGCAGCTCCCTCGCTAAATTATTCACTGTTAAAACCACCGCTGCAAGTGGTTTTCACAGCAGTTTCTAGTCCCAGGAGAGCATCCTATGTTGTTATATAAGGCTGTGCAGAGCAGGTAAGGCTATAGCAGGCAAAATCACAGTAGCGGTGTGTGCAGGAAGGAAATGGCAGCAGATATCATCATTTCCCTACTTGTTTGCCCAAGTTACTTGCAATATTTACTCTTAATTTGCTAGGCCAGTCACACTTAGGAGATAAAAATCATAATCTCTTTGCTGGTTGTGATACTCTGACTTACAGTGGTGCACATTCTCACATTTCAGCTTAGCTAATCCTTTACAAAATGTACACTTGTCTACAATTTCTCTGAATCAATATATTTAACACTCTAAGGCTCTGGTCATTTTATCATGCCTATCAAGATGAAGACCATTAAATGCTGGTGGATAAAATATTTTCCATTCCGTGCACCCAGTGTCAGGAACATCACAGCAATATACAGAGTAATGTATCCCTATACTTACTCTACCCAAAAAATGTAAAACTACCTGCTTCTGAACTCCACAGAATCCCAGGCTCATTATGCATGCTACTGTAACTGTTACACCAAAACTTTGTTGGCTTTTCTAGGTAGCAAAAATATAGCTTGGCGAGGCCACCTGCAGAAAGTGGTGTCACTGCCACTAAATCAGTGACAGCAGGCAGCTTTCATGGCATTTCTCTGAAATTGTGTGGTTTTGCTTTTGTGGGTGAAACATGCACATATATATATTAAACAAATTGTGCTGGAGCAGGGGGGTAGTGCACAAGTCTATTCCTGATAGTTCAAAATTGTTTTCTGCAAAGAATTCAAATTATCCAATATTTCATATTGGGAATTTAGTTTCTAAAAGTAGTTCAAATGATCAAATAATTAGAAGTAACTCAAATTAATATAATGGTTATATAGTCCTTGGTTAGCAAAGAAGCCATCAGTCCATAAATAATGCTGATGAGCACAAATTTACTTTGTGTTTATAGCTGAATTTGTTGACACTGATTTCTATAAACTGCTTGTCACTTTATTAAAATGAGAAAAACTACTGTTGATTTGAGTACAGGAACATGTGCAGCATTGGTTTTCCTTGATATGTGTTTTAATTAAAAACAGCAAAGGACTAACCCAACCCAATCAGAAATCCAGATATATTGTTGAGGCAGTATATACATAAGAGATTTGTTGCTGCCCACAATATCAAATATTTCCATTTATATAGTACATTGTCACATCAAGATATCTCGAAGTGCCCCACACAGTGAAATACTTTGAAATACATTGGCTGTTAGGACACAGGCAGCAGAAATATTTGATGGAAACATCCCATTCTACATATGAAGCCACAATGAACTACTTTAGGGAATCTCCACAGAAATCCCCAAGTAAAATGTCAATATATCATGTAGTGCAGTTAACTCTTTCTGGTATGAACCCTGATAGATTTCAGGGCCCAGCTACACTATATTTGAACGACAGTCTGTAAAAGCACAAAAATACATGAATCATGGATTATATTCAAAATTTTATTTTAAAATATTCAAGTGGATTTTTTTTTGGATCGTTGTACACTATAGTGAGAGAAACTGGAACAAAATATATACCAAATATGACAGTGGATCTACTTTGTCAAAGTTGTATATGCATGTGATGATTTCACTATTCTGTACCTAAAAACATGAGAAATTAGGAACTTATTGACATCTTGCCCTCATTTAGCTTTTATGGCATTCCAATATTAAATGTTTGCTTTTTTTGGCTCATATCTGCAAGTATTCGTTACCGATTTTAAATTAGGTCTGGAAGGGAAAGCAATTTTTAAGCAGAAAAGACAACGTAGAAAGTTTTAAATTAATATTCTACAGTACTCTACAATGGTAGTGACACTTTGCAACCAAGTAACATGCATACTCATCCCAAGGTTTGTGCAAATGAAGCTCAGGACAGGCTCCACAGTCAGTGCAGATCACTACTGAGTGTCTACTGTTGTCAGTTACTGTTTCCATGATCCTAACCATGACTAGGTATTATCAGTGACATAACTAGCCCATAGATGCCTTCCCAGGCTCTAACATTGAGTCAGAATGGCAGAGTGCCATAATTACGGTGGCAATCGTCCAATCAAAAAGTTACATCTCAATCGTGAGAAAGCCACCTGGGATATATTTTGTGCTGGATCTTTGGGTGAACAGCAGCAAAGTTATCAGGTCTTTGTGTTCGCATCATGTGAATTTTATATTCCTATGCTATGTTTCTGTGTTTTTAAAATCCTGAAAGCTAAAGCTGAAGCTGAAGAGCAGGTTCTAAGATCATGTACTGACAGTAGTGTAGCCTTGTAGCCTTGAAAACAATGTTTTTTTTAATAAAAATGCTTATGTGACAAATAAGTCATGCATTTGGTTCAGGTGTGTTAGTGTTGTGACATGTTTGGGTATAAACATGCTTTACTGTAAACACAACTTTTCACCTGCATCTAATTTCATCCAGACTTTGTAGCTTCAAAGGGGAAAAGTTGATCTCTTGAACCTTGCTACTTTAATACAATGTTTTATTTCAGTAAGTTTAAAGTCGATTGAAATTTGAACCTTTCATAATGGCTTTATTGCAAATATTGTTTCCTTTTCTTACCTAAGGCTTTGAAAAGAATCACTGAGATAATATATGTTCCAACCTGTTCAGAACACCTTGGCCTTACAGACTGTCTGGAGAATTCTAGCATAAACACAAGTCATCTAAAAACAAGAATTTCAATCGCTTGAGCTGTGTGACTATGCATTCTCACTATGTACCTCATTTTGCTCAGCAATAAAAGTGTCATTGTAGCTCAACACACAGCACATGGCTCAGCACACTGTTCTCCAAACAGGTCAGCACACCATTCCCCTTACACAGGGAGCTCATATTCTCAAGTGTTTTATCCAATGAGTTAAAAAGCAGGCTGAGGAAAAAGTGACAGCACATGGCCCAGGTTGCTCTCCAGTCCCTTCACATGATGAACTAAACCACTGTTGGAAGCCTAGAGATCACCACATTATTGGAGCTTGTGGAAAGAAGTGGAAGGAGAGATGAATTCTCACTTTCTACATTGTTACTTTTTTTTGGATCAACTGGATACTGACATGCATAGAAACCTTTCACCAAACCAAGCTACTGAGAAATCCACATTTCTGTTTGCATGATCCAGAATGTACTATCCATTCATGCAGGGACACAACACGACCCAATTATCCAGATTTGGACAGTTCAAACATGGATTGACCCTCCCAAATTTGCAAAAAGGCTGCTGTTGGACTTTAACCAGCTAAAACTCCACAGCTCAAAGCATTGATAAGCTTCTTGCTGCTTGAACAGAACTAGCCTCCCTGCTGGGATCTTGGCTTCAGGGTTATCTCAAGCTAAGTAGAAAGGAGGGTAGTCACTAGTTGGACAGACAACTAGCAAGTTGGAGAGCAGGTAGACACCAACAACTACTTGAGCGTGTGGTGAATAGTACAACTTATTCGACAAAACTGATTCCAGCTGAAACCGCTATCGAAATACTTGGTTATGGACATTTTCACAAAGTTTTTTGACAAAATGGGACAATAAACATAAATAAGTAATCAATAAAAAACATAATAAAATGTGTGAATGCATAGACACTGTCCTCCTGACCACTGCACACACCAGTTACAGTTGTGCAACTATAGCAGCAGCAGTCTCCCTCTCTGGAACATAACTGCAGTTGGACAAAACCCTTGATATATTCTCATAGCTGGACACCTTCTTGAAGCTGTTGTCCAGGTCCCAGAGATCCATCAAATTCTACAAAATGGATATCTGACTTCCTTGTGCTTATGGTCCTATATAGAGAAAACTGAGGTTATAGTCGCAAATAAAAACAGAAAATGCTGGAAAAACTCAGCAGGTCTAGGAGCATCTGTGGAGAGAGAAACAGAGTTAACGTTTCGAGTCCGTATGGCCCTTCTTCATTAGTCACCTTGCTTTTCAAGAGCTACATGCTTACTTGTCACCTACTGCTGAATCCAGGTCATCATAAAATTGGCATTAGCAAAGGGGCATATCCCCTCCAGGTAACAGTTGTCTCCTCCATTACTACGGAAAACAAACACAGATTCCGTGACCACTTTGCCAAACACCTCCATTTGACAATAACAGTGCCCCAAGCTACCTGCGGCTCTCCAATTAAACTTCCCCTTCCATTCCGCTCACCATTGGCCTTGTACACTGTTCCAACGAAGTTCAGTGCAAGATTTAGGAACAACATATTTTCTATTTATTATGGGGTGTGAGTGTCACTGGCAAAGCCAACATTCATTGCCCTAATTCCTCCTGAGAAGAGAGCCAGCTTCTTGAACTGCTGCAGTCCGTGTAGTGAAGGTACACTTACAGTGCTCTTAGTTTGGAATTTTGATGATGCAGTTCCAAGTCAGGGTCATATGTGACTTGGAGGGGCACCCATGGTGGTGATGTTCCCATGCCCTTGCCCTTCTAGGTGATCGAGGTCACAAGTTTGAAAAGTGCTATCAAAGAAGCATTTTTAAGTACTACAGCACATCTACTGGTACATACTGCTGCCACTGTGTGCTCATAGTGGAGGGAGTAAATGTTTAACATGATGATGAGGGTAAAGCAAGTAAGCTGCTTTGTCCTGGGTGGTATTAAGCTTCCTGAATGTTATTGAAGCTGCACTCAACTAGGCAAGTACAGAGCATTCCATCACACCAAGATAAAAGCAAAATACCGCAGATGCTGGAAATCTGAAATAAAAACAGAAAATACTGGAAAAATTCAGGTCTGGCAGCGTCTGTGGAGAGAGAAACAGAGTTAACGTTTTGAGCCCGTATGACTTCTACTTTTCTTTAGCTCTGAAGAGTCATACAGACTCAAAATGTTAACTCTGTTTCTCTCTCCACAGATGCTGCCAGACCTGAGTTGTTTCAGCATTTTCTGTTTTTATTTCGGTATTCCATCACACTCCTGACTTGTGCCTTGTAGATGGTGGAGAGGCTTTAGGGAGTCAGATGGTGAGTTACCTGCCACAGAATACTCACCCTCTGACCTGCTCATGCAGCCACAGTATTTATGTGGCTCATCCAGTTAAGTTTTTGGTCATTGGTAACCCCCAGGATGTTGATGGTGGGGGATTCAGAGATGCTAATGCCATTGAATGCCCTGGGGAGGTGGTTGTTGTCTAGCACTTGTGTGGAACGAATGTTACTGGCTGCTTATCAGCCCAAGCCTGGCTGTCACTGCATTCAGGAATGGACTATTTCATTATATAAGGAGTTGCGAATGGAACTGAATGCTCTGCAATCATCAGCAAATATCACCACTTACGACTTTATGATGGAAGGAAGGTCACTGATGAAGCAGCTGAGGATGGTTGGGCCTAGGACACTACCCTGAGGAACTCTCGCAGCGATGTCCTGGGGCTGAGATGAATGGCCTCTGACAATCACAACTATCTTCCTTTGTGCTAGGTATGACTCTAATCAGTAGAGTGATTTCCCCCAAATGCCCACTGACTTCAGTTTTGACACTCAGTCAAATGTTGCCTTGATGTCAAGGGCAATCATTCTTTTGTTCATGTTTAGACCACAGCTGTAATGAGGTCAGGAGCTGAGTAGTTCCAGCAAAGCCCAAACTGAGCATGGAGGAGCAGGTTATTGCTGAGTAAGTGCCACCTGATAGCACTGTCAACAACACCTTCCATTGCTTTGTTGATGATAATTGAGTGTAAGTTAATGAAGTGATCATTGGCCAGATTGAATTTCTGTTTTTTTGTGGACCAAAATACCTGGGCAATTATCCACTTTGTCTATCCCATCTGTCTCCTATACCACCCGCAACCCTCTGGTCTAAACAATAACAGCAGGGACTTCAGGATTTAGCTACAGTCCCATTTTCAACTCTCTTTTAATATTAATCTGACTCCCGGGTTTTCCATCATGCTTACTCTTTCACATTACCCCAGCCTTCCCATTCTCTTTCCTATTGTTACATACTCTTTGCCTCTTTAATGCCTAAGTGATCTGTCCATTACTTGCCTCTAATGATCTCTACATCAAATCACTCATGATTCCACTATGAGTTTGTCTGCTTTGTTAATATCTATGCATCTCATCCTCTCCCCTTTTACTAATTATGTGGCCTGTCCATCTCTTATGTTGCAGTTTACAAGATGCAAACATTAACTTGTCTGTTCTGTCCACAGATATTAACTGACCTGTGCGTTTCCAACAGATTCTATTTTTATATCATGGCTGCCTATTCAACCATGAAAATGAATAAAATTAATTTATAAGTCTTTTAACTTTTGCTTTTAAAAAGGTTTTCTAACATTGAAACTTCTTCATTTTATCACAATCTGTTTCCCTTCCTGAATTAATACAATGTAACCTCCTGCAACTCTAAAGAAGTCTAATGTGGACTTGAGTCTAATCTAGTCACCATTGAAGGTTGTTGGAGACTAATTCACAGGAATACGGCCTCACGATGAATTTGCATGCAGGTGAGAAAACAGCACTTGGGTGCATCAGCATGTTCATTTCATATGCTTTCTGCATCAGGACACCAACTCACATGACTGGCTCAACAAATTTAGCAGCCCAGTGGGCAAGTAGACATCCCAACAATAAATTAGGGGGCCTGTGATGAACTGAGACCCCACTCCCACTGACTGGATTGTGCCATCTTGCTCAGTAGCACTATTCGAAGGTCAAAGCACCTTTGATCTACATAAATCAGAGTTTTCTTTTATGCTGAAATTTCAGATACATATATCCTCCAATGTTTTATATTACTATAGGAGCTTCTCTCCTCTACTTGTCAGCCAATATTTTATTCTATCATTGAGAAAGGGTTACTTCTCTTACTTGTGTTACTTCCCATATTCTTGTACCTATGTGCTATTGTGCCCACCTTTCTCGTGTCCAGTAAAAGATTAATTAGACCCTGCAAAATTTACCTCATTGCACTTCCAAAAAAGAACTATTCTTTTTGCAAGTCTAACGCCCTTATATGACAATAAGTCCATCAATAGAGTGACATTTTCTTTGAAAACAGTATTAATATTATTCTAGTTTATACTAAAAACAATGTTTAAGAATCCACTGTTGCATTAGCAGAAAATATCTTCCTAGTTTATTAAGCACTTGTGACCAAAATATCACAACTTAAATATCACTTTACAATGTGGCATTCATGCAATCCGCTCACCTTCAACATATCTCTGGCAATTATCGATATGCACTACTTTAAAAATGTGCAATCCTGGTAATATGAAGTGTAGCTAAAGGGTTGTTTCTTCAAAGGCAGTGTTCGTACAGACAACTTCTCTATTGCCCTCAAAACTTTTTAAGTGTCATTGTAGTTAACACAGATATTTAACCTAGATTTTTTGATTTGCTGTCTGACTGTTACATTATAAACTTGCATCTAAATAGGATTCCTTCAACTGATGAATACTGATTAGAGAAAACATGCCTACCTTCTCAGGGGAATTTAGTGAATTTATTACCAGTTAAGTGATAAATGATTTTCAAAAGCTGTAACTATTTATAGCCAACCATTTGCACAACCAAACAATCTTCAGCAACCGCTACACAACGGACACATTACTCGCATATTATTCATTGCGTTCATCTGTTTTAGTAAGACACCCTACAGTAGAGGGAATATTGCTAAAGAGTGGAGCTGTGAAACGTCTCACTTCTTAACAATTCAAGTGTTTTTATTATTGTACTAGGAATGATGCAAGGAATGCCCTACCTTTTTTTTTTAAGTCTTGCAAAATAGCGCAGAAAATGCTGTGTGATCAAACGCTGGGAAAAACTAAACCAGAACCAAAAATATTGTAACAAGAGCGCCACTTAAGTAAGGTAACACACTGTACAGTCTATATTAGCTGATCTCCAGTGGCATTGCTCATCACAAGTTCAAGCTCTCACAGCTGTAGGTAACAAAGTAATCAATAGCACAGCACAAAAGGAAGCCATTCAGTCAATTGAGTCTGCAGTAGCTCTTTCAAAGAGCAATCCAATTACAAACATATGAACAAGGAGGAGTAGGCCATTGAGCCCCTCGAGCCTGCTCTGCCAATTAATAAGATCATGGTTGATCAGGTAGTAATCTCAAATTTGCATCCTGCCTACCCTGGATAACCTATCACCCCCTTACTTACCAAGTAACTATCTACTTCTGCCTTAAAAATATTCAAAGACTCTGCTTCTACCATCTTTTCTGGAAGAGTTACAAAAGTCTCACGACCCTCAGAAAAAATTTTGCCTCATCTCCATTTTAAATGGGCAACCGCTTATTTTTAAACAGTGACCCCTAGTTCTAGATTCTCCCACAAGAGGAAACATCCTCTCCATATCCAACCTGTCAAGTCCCCTCCAGATCTTATATGTTTCTATCCAGTCGCCTCTTACTCTTCTAAACTCCAGCAGATACCTAGCTTGTCCAACCTTTCCTCATAAGACAACGCACCCATTCCAGATATTAGTCAGGTAAACCTTCTCTGAACTACTTCCAACACACTGACATCCTTCCTTAAATAAGGTGACCAATACTGTGCACAGTACTGATGTGGTCTCACTTGTGCCCTGTACAACTGAAGCACAACCTCCCACTTTTGTATTCAATTCCCCTCGCAATAAATGATAACATTCTATTAGTTTTCCGAATTACTTGCTGTACTTGCATACTAGCCTTTTGCGATTCATGCACAAAGACATCCAGATCCCTCTGCACCTCAGGGCTCTGCAATCTCTCACCATTTAGATAATATGCTTCTTTTATTCTTCCTACCAAAGTGGACAATTTCACATTTTCCCACATTATACTCCATTTGCCGGATCTTTGCTCACTCACTTAACCTATCCATATCGTTTTGTAGCCTCCTTATGTCCTCTTCACAAATTACCTTCCTACCTATATTTGTGTCATCAGCAAATCTGGTGACCATCCCATCCACCCAAGTTACTCTAACCCGCCCCCCATTCTTTGCCCACATCCCTACAATTTTTTCTTCAAGTATAGATCCAAAAGTCCACATAACTTGCATCTATCACATCTCATCCCCCCCATACTATACTGAATCCCCATAATCACGTGTCTCCACTAATAATATACTCCCTAACTTGTTCCCATTTCCCTCAACTGTGGTACTCCCCTTACCTAAAACTTGCGATTGATGTATAGCATGTAAAAAAAATCATAGTTTTACACACAGAAGCACAAACAGCCATACATACGGATATTACAGCAAACCCCACAACACAGTAAGCATTTGGTGTACAATTGTGTTATTTTCCTGAAAGCTAAACTTTCCTTCTTTACATTCATATGTAGAACATGTAGTCACAAGTGCCACCCGACGGTAATTCAAAATGAAAGACAGAATTTAAAAGGCCAACTCACGTCAATTCATATCACTCAACTTTCTATTTCATCGATGACATGCTGACAGTGTCACCCCTTGGCATTTTGCTTAAAATATTTCAAGAATCTTGTAAAATGATTCAAGCCCGTCAATAACTGCAAATGCCTTTCCCAACGCAGAACTGAAAAGCACCATCCATAGACTGTCACACTGAGGGCAAGGTAAAACTGTATGACCTACACTGCCAGTGCTTTTCCTTTATTTCCTATAGGAAGGATTGAACATAAAAGTAAGGATCTTGAACTGCCTTGACAAGATGGACGTGGGGAGGATGCTTCCTCTTGTGGGTGAGTCCAGAACTAGGGGACACTATTTTAAAATTAGGGGTCACCCTTTTAGGGCAAAGGGGTTTCATCCTGCTAGAATGATTGCAATTATTTGTTGAGTAGCTCTCACCCTCTCAAGAAATCTACAATGGAAATTGTCAATAGAAGGGTAGAGTACAAAGGAAATGTTTAGTTCTGATGATTCTACTATCCTGGTGAGAAGGCATCCATGTATTTGTAGTAACAGGATAGTAGCCTCAAAATCATGGCCAATGAGGGGAGGTTTGAACAGAATATATTCACACCACACGAGTGCCAGGCAATGACCATTACCAACAGGAGTGAATCTAACCATCTCCCTTTGACATTCTATGGCATTACCATCGCTGAATCCCCCACTACCAACATAAGAACAAAAGAAATAGGAACAGGAGTAGACCATTCAACCCCTTGTGCCTGCTCCTCCATTCAGTAACATCATGGCTGATCTTCTTGTGTTTCGATTTCCATGTCCCTATCTAACCCCGATAATCTTCGATTCCCTTGCCTAACAAGAATATATCTACCTTTGCCTTAAAAATATTCAATGATCCCACCTCCACCATCTTCTGAGGCAGAGAATTCCAAAGTTACACAAGCCTCAGAAAAAATTTCTCCTCATCTGTCCTAAAAGGGTGACCCCTAATTTTAAAATAGTGTCCCCTAGTTCTGGACTCACCCACAAGAGGAAGTATCCTCCCCACGTCCACCTTGTCAAGGCCGTTCAAAATCCTTACTTTTATGTTCAATCCTTCTCGTAATAAAGGATAGCATTCCATTAGCCTTCTTAATTACTTGCTGTACCCTCATACTAACTTTTTGTGACTCATGTACTAGAATACCTAGATCCCTCTGCACCTCAGAATTATGCAGCCGTTGTCCATTTAAGTAATACTCTGCTTTTTTGTTCTTCCAGCCAAAGTGAGCAACTTCACATTTTCCCACTTTAAACTCCATTTGCCAGATCTTGTCCACTCACTCAACCTATCTATATCCATCTACAACCTCATGTCCTCTTCACAACATACTTTCCTACCCATCTTTGTCTCATCTGCAAATTTAGGTACCATGTCTTCACTCCCCTCATCTAAATCATTGGTGTAAATCGTAAAAAGCTGAGGCCCCAGTACAGACCCCTGTCAGACTCCACTCGTCACATCCTGCCAATCAGAAAAAGATCCATTTATGCATACTCTCTGCTTTCTGCCAGCTAGCCAATCTTCTATCCATGCTAATACGTTACCCCCTACACCATGCGCTTTTACTTTCCGTAACTTTATCAAATGCCTTCTGGAAATCGAAGTACAGTACGTCTACAGGCTCCTCTTTATCCACTGCGCATGTTACTACTTCAAAAAAACTCCAATAAATTGGTTAAACATGATTTTCCTTTCACAAAACCATGCTGACTCTTCACGATTGCCTTGAGCTCTTCTAAGTACCCAACTATAACCTCCTTAATGATTGATTCTAATAACTTCCCCACAACAGATGTCAAGCTAACTGATCTACAGTTTTCTATTTTCTGCCTCCCTCCCTTCTTGAATAGTGCAGTTATATTTGCTGCTTTTCAATGTGATGGAACCTTTCCAGAATCTAGCAAATTTTGGAACATTAACATTAGTGCATCAACTACCTCATTAGCCACCTCTTTTAAGACCCTAGGATGAAATCTGTCGGGACCCGGAGACTTGGCAGCCTGCAGCTCCATTAATTAGCTCAGTACCGTTTCCCTAGTGATTTCAATTTCAACTTCAACAAGTTCCTTTCTCCCGTTCACCTCCTGATTTGCAGCTATTACTGGAATGTTTTTTGTATCCTCTATAGTGAACACAGAAGCAAAATATTTGTTCATTTTTTCCACTATTCCTTATTATCTACTATTAACTCCCCACTGTCACTCTCTAGATGACCAACACTCACCTTACTTACTCTTTTCCTTTTTAAATACCTGTAAAAATTCTTGCTATCCATTTTTACATTTCCAGCTAGCTTCTTCTCATACTCTAATTTCTTTCTCCTGATTAACCTTTTAGTCATTCTCTGCCGTTCTTTATATTCTGTCCAATCATCTTTCCAGCCACTCATCTTTGTGGAGTTGTATGTTTTTTTCTTAAGTTTGATGCTTTCCTTAACATCTTTAGTGAACCATGGAAGGTGGGTCCTCCACTTGGAATTTTTCTTTATAGTTGGAATGTACTTATTCTGAATACTCTGAAATATCCCCTTAAATGTCTGCCACTGCTTCTCTATTGATCTATCCCCTAGCCTAGTTTTCCAGTTCACTTCAGCTAGCTCAGCTTTCATTCCCACATAGCTGCCCTTATTTAAGTTTAAGCTACTAGTCTTAGACCCAATTTTCTCCCTTTGAGATTGGATGTAAAATTCAATCATATTATGGTCACTGCTATCTAGAGGTGTATTTTCTCTGAGGTCATTAATTAACCCTGTCACGTTACACAATACCAAGTCTAATATAACCTGCTCTTTGGTTGGTTCCAGAACTTGCTGCTCTAAGAAACTCTATCGAAAGCATTCTAAGAACTCCTCATCCAGGCTACAACTGCCAATCTGATTTTTCCAGTTTGTGTGTAGATTAAAATCACCCATAATTATTGCCATCCCTTTATCACAAGCACACAATATTTTCTCTTGAATACTTTGTCCTATACTGTGGCTACTGTTAGGGGGCCTGTAGACCACTCCCACTAATGACTTATTTCCCCTACTATTCCTCATCTCCACCCAAACCGATTCTACATCCTGATCTCCTGAACCAAGTTCATCTCTAACTATTCCGCCATGCCCTCTTTGAATAACAATGCTACTCCACCATCTTTACCTAGCTTCCTATTCTTCTTGAATGTCATGTACCCTTCAATATTAAGGACCCAGTCTTTGTCGTCCTGCAGCCACGGCTCTGTAATTGCTATCAGATCGTATTTATTTATTTCAATGTGGGCCATCAATTCACTTTGTTATGAATGCTACATGCATTCAGATAGGGAGCCTTCAGTTTTGTCTTTTTGTTACCTTTGTAACATCTAGTCTTGGCTGCCGATGTATCTTTAGGTTTTTTCTCTGTCCCTTCCTGCCATTCTCTGACCCTCATTTCTCACATTACTATTTTGCTGTCCTGTCTTGACTCTACACCTTGAATTGCTACCTCTACCCAAGCTTGATCCCTCATCCTTCATTTAGTTTAAAGCCCTCTCTGGGGGTTATCATTGACCAGAAACTGAACTGGACCAGGAACAGGTGAGGGGCTGGAAATTCTATGGAGAGTAACTCACCTCCCGACTCCCCAAAGCCTGTTCATCATCTACAAGGCACAAGTCAGGAGTGTGATGGAATACATTCCACTTGCCTAAATAAGTGCAGGTCCAACAACACTCAAGGGGCTCAACACCATCCAGGACAAAGCAGCCCATTTGACTGGCACACCATCCATCACCTTAAACATTTATTCCCTCCACCACCAACACACATCGGCAGCAGTGTGTACCATCTACAAGATGACTGCAGCAATTCACCAAGGCTCCTTAGACAGCACCTTCTGAATCCGCAACCTCTACCACCTAGAAGGACAAGGGCAGCAGATACACGGGAACACCACTACCTGGAAGTTCCCTGCCAAGCTACACACCATCCTTGACCTTCCTCCACTGTCGCTTGGTCAAAATCCTGGAATTCGATTCCTAATAGCACTGTGGGTACACCTACTCAACATGGACTGCAGCAGGTCACCACCACCTTCTCAAGGGCAATTAGGGATGAGCAATAAATGCTGGGCTAGCCAGTGACGTCCACATCCCATGGAAGAATAAAAAAATGAAATGACTTTGCCTTCAATTGAAGGCAAAGGAAAACCATGAAATTAAAGAAAATAGATTACAAAGCAACAGCAAGAGAATTTTGTAAAATAAACTTTGACACAACAAAGCAGAAAAGTTAACTGTAAAAAAGATTGGAGGAAGTGATGGAAACTTCAGGGAATGAGAACAGTAAAAACAGGCTGAGAAGGAAGATGGATAATCTTCAATGCTACATTCATTTTGTGTGATCAATGGAACAAATGCAACTGTAGCCCCAGTAAGTAATGGAGTAACACTCTTCTTTATGTTTCTGGACCATATGTATTAGAATAGTTTCATGCTCTTGAAGAACTACTCGTCAACAAAAGTGAAAGAGGTGTGATTATTAAATACAAGAGTACAGTGAAATAGAACGTATGACAAATTTGTAAGAAAATTTTCCCACCATTAACACTGCTCTAATCTGCCAATTTTCACATTTTCCACTAACTATAATCCATGTAGATAAGTGCATTCTGCTGTTACGGTTGATGAATTTTAACATTTTTCCCCTGCAATCTCCAGTAATGGATTTATACACCCAGCAGGTAACGCTTCAGGATTTACAGCTAATTGCAGTAATTAAAAGGCTGGGTTTTCAAATGGTGTAGGTAGCTGGTTGAAGAAACAAAAATAAGCATAAACGCAGCACAAGATTTGCAGGTTTTTAAACATTAAAATTTGGTATGAAATTATAGTCCTATGGGTACGGAGGAACATAAAACATGGTGAAATTAAGCAAAAATAATAACACTGGGATATAATTCAGGAAGTTTTTTTTTCAGATCTTCATGGTTTAAACAAAAAGTTAAAAATTAAGAAGCAGTGTATTGAAAGCTTCTGGTAAAATTTAAACTAAATTACATTATTTGGAATATGCATTGGTACCATAACAATTCCCTGACCCTGTACAACTGGAGACAAAACTTGCAATATCTCACTTACACACTTATAAATTATTTCTAAAAAGTTTCAATCTAGGAAAGGCGAAACAAAAATATTATTGACACACCGTAGAGGATTCTGTCTATTAGGGCATCAAAAGGTGTCAGCTTTCTAAAAACGCATTCTTCCTGTGAATGTGAATGCGGCTGTGTTGATGCCAACAACCTGTGATTCAGATATCACAATTTTTAATTCTGCTTTACAATAAGCCAGTGATCAAAAACTGTATTCCACACATAACATCTCATACTAAAAATCATCATATAAGTAATTCTCTGTCATAAAAGTATAATTGCAGAAACCTAGTCTGGAGGCAAGTTCTCAATAAAAACCTGAATTTACACATGTTTAATTTAACATTTTTCATTTAAACTTTTTGTGTCACAAGTTAGTATGCCAGAGGTATTTGGTAAAGAAAGGTGCAAATTCAAATTTAATCAATCTTTCAATTTTGTACTATTTTGTCCTCATTATGGTTCAGGCGCTCACCGGATACATTTTATCATTCTCAGTGAAAAAGACAGTTTCAATACACAGGTATCTCTTAGTAATCAATGGATAATTTTGCACTCAAACAATCTAATAGCATAACATGGCACGCTGCTAACATGCTGACTGAAAAGAGTGCAAGTCTCCGACTGAGACAAATTATACTGATAGAATGTATATCATAGGCTATAAACTGCACATCCAGCTTAATGAATGAAATGAATCTAACGCAAGATGAAACAGATCTCAGTAGATTACAGAAAAAGAATGCTTAATTTTTCATAAGTACATACATATATATATATATAAAAATATATAAAAATTAGTCAAATTTTGGGCACCATACTTTAGAAAGGACATAAAGGCTTTGGAGAGGGTTCAGAAGAGATTTACTTAAATGGTTCCAGGGATGAGGGGCTAGTTACGTGGATAGAATGGAGAAATTGGGTTTGCTGTCCATGGGGTTGAGAAGGTGAAGAGGAGATTTCATAGAGGCGTTTAAAATCATAAAGGGATTTGGGTAGAGTAAATAAAGAGAAACTATTTCCCAGTGGCTAAAGGGACAATAATAAGGCACAGATTAAAGGTACTTAAAGGAACAGGAAGTGACATGAGGAAAGACCTCTTTATGTAACTAGTAGTGAGGATTTGAAATACACAGTGTGATAGGGTAGTGCAAACAGAATCAATAGTAGCCTTCCAAAGACAAATGGATAAACACTTAAAGAATAAAAAAATTGCAGTGATATGGTTAAAAATGGGGGAGATGGGGTAGTGGGACTAACTGAGCTGGTCTTCATAAGGGCTGCTGAATGATCTCCAATGACGGCCTTCTGTGGTGCACTATTTTGTAATTCTACTGTATTTTAACTGTGAGTAACATCTAAATTCCCATCTTATGGTACAAAATTTGAAGTTAATGTTCAGTTAATGCGATCCACCCAGCTTCCATATCATTTAAAAAATAACACCCAGGGAGTGGAATCTGGCACAGCATTAAGGTCAACTACATTAGCAATCCTGAGAACATTATGTTTGACTGAAATCCCCAAATATTCCAGTTATCCCTTGTAGGACACAGGAAACCTCAAGTTCTATCCTTTCAGAGCAATAGCCTTCAGAATATCACAAAATTACTAAGAAAACTTATGTTTGCTATGAGTAAAAGTACCAATTAATTGCTGAGATGCAGTTCCATGAAATTCAGGCAACCCTTCTGGTACTTTGTCCAATTGGCCATTCTTCCTACAGGAGCTTCAGGTGGTGATTCAACTGAAGGGGGAGTCAGCAGAACCTTATTCTATTGCTGCCTAACAACATCCACATACATGTGCCTTCCATATTTATGGAGTTACAGAAGTAGTCACCATTAGCAAGACTTTCAACTGCCCTGGTTCAGATCAAGAATTGAAGCTGGGACCTTTGATCTATAGGACAATGGATACCCACCGAATCATGCATTTGTTTAATGCCAGTGGACCTCACTTGGCTGATGGGTGTTTTCTCCCTTCAGCAACTGAAGAGTCAGTCGTGACTTAACAGCACTCTTGCCCAAGTCTGAGTTGTGGGTTCAAGTCCCACTCCCAGATCATGCAACCTAGGCTGATAATTCAGTGTAGAACTAAGGTAAGTTATAACTTGTCTTGTCAATAGTGCTGACTTTTGCTGAGACATTAAACTAAGAGTCTGAGTCTGACTACAGAGCTGGACATAAAAGATCCTGTGGCTCTAAGAACACAGGAGCTCCTTGATCTCCTGCCCAACAACTTTGCCTCAAACCAATATTACAATGATTACTTTTCAATGGCTGTGAAATAAGTAGAGCGTTCCAAGAACATAAAATGTAGAAATTAAAGTTTGTTATTTTAACGGCAAACTAGACAGGATTCTCACTTTATGCCAGGACTCAACCACTTGATACAACCACTTAGTCAGCAAACGTTACCATTTTAATTTGTTAGGATGGTTCAAAGAGTTGAGGTAGCTTGATACACAGAATAAAGAATCACATTCCACGGTAATCTCAGCTTTTTTGGAACTAAGTAAGGAAAATATAAACGTAGAAAGGCAATGTGCATAGTAAATACACACTGAAATCAGGATAATCTTTCATTTCCTGACTGCAGAAGCTAGCCAAACTAGTTCAAGTATATGTAATGAAAACATCCAACATGGTCCATAAGATCATGTCTTCATATTGGTGGCAGTATGGCAATGGTTTGTGCCATGGTGGTCAACTATGTGTTTAGCACCATGTGGTGTGGCTCAAGAGCCCACGCTGGCTGTGGAAGACAGTGGACTGAGAAGGTGCCCGATCTGTTGGCATCTGTTTTCTCAAGGATCAAGCTGAGCTTTGTTTCTTTTCATCTCTTCCAATGTCCCTCCAATCAGAAAGCCTTCAGTGGTCACAGGTGTCAGCAACTGTCTCCCAGTTATCAGTGTCAATGTCTGCCATCTTCATATCTTGCTTGTAGGAGTCCTTGTAGGAGAGGCATGGACACAATGAGTGTATACTGGTGGAATTAGCACTCTCCTGGACCTCTGAGTTGGTGACCTTGTCCTGCCAAGAATACATCTGAGACAGCAACGGTTGAAACCGTTCAGCCTTTTCTCATGCCTAGCGTATGCTGTCCAGGCCTCACCACTGTAGAATGCACTGAGGATGCAGGCTTGGTAGTCTCGCAGTTTGGTGTTCTCAGGTTGCTATTGTTCCACACTTTCTTACTCAGCTTGGACATAACGACTGAAGCTTTTGCAATGAGTGTGTTGATTTCAGCATCAAGGGATAGATTGCTGATAATTATGGAGCCTAGATATGAGAAGCTATCAACAACCTCCAAAGTCACATTGTCAATGCTGATAGATGATGGTATAGCAGCTGATAGTCAAACCTTAAAGAGAGTCTATCCATTTGTCACTGAAGGTGTTCCTCAGTGTGGAATGCTACTGCTGCATCATTAGCACAGAGCAACTCCCTGATGAGGATTTAGCGCATTCTTTGTTTTGGATCTCAGGTGAGCCAGGCTGAACAGCTTTCCATCAGTTCTAGTATGTAAGTAGACAGCCCTTCTAAATGACCTGAAGGCATATGACAGCAGCAAAGTGAAGAATATGCTAAAGAATGTCAGTGTCAGAACACAGCCCTATTTAACCCCATTGCAGATCTTAAAGGGCAGCATTGCCATAGATGGCCTTAACCATCATGCTGTCATGTAAAGAGATCACATTGAGAAGCTTTGGCAAGCAGCCAATTTTCTCCAGCAGCTTAAAAGACCGTTTCTGCTCACATGGTCGAATGCCTCGGTGTTATCAATGCAACATATAGTGGTCTCCGTTGTTCACGGCATTTCTCTTGCAGCTACCAGACTGAGGAGAGAAAAGCAAAATGCTGCGGATGCTGGAAATCGGAAACAAAAACAGAAAATGCTGGAAAAACTCAGCAGGTCTAGCAGCATCTGTGGAGAGAGAAACAGAGTTAACTTTTTGAGTCCATATGACCCTTCTTCAGAGCTAACGTAGAATTTTTTTTTAATTCATTCATGGGATGTGGGCTTCACTGGCTGGGCCAGCATTTATTGCCATCCCTAGTTGCCCTTGAGGTGGTGAGCTGCCTTCTTGAACCGCTGCAGTGCATGTGGTGTAGGTACACCCACAGTGCTGTTAGGAAGGGAGCTCCAGGATTTTGACTCAGCAACAGTGAAGGAACGGCAATATATTTCCAAGTCAGGATGTCAAGTGACTTGGAGGGGAACTTCTAGGTGGTGGTGTTCCCATCCAGCTGCTGCCCTTGTCCTTCTAGATGGTAGTGGTTGTGGGTTAATTTCCAAGTCAGGATAGCTTTCAGCTTCACCTGCGCCACCCCACTTAAACAGTGTAAATTTCATCACATTTCTACTCTTTAGCTCTGAAGAAGGGTCATACGGACTCGAAACGTTAACTCTGTTTCTCTCTCCACAGATGTTGCTAGACTTGCTCAGTTTTTCTAGCATCTTCTGTTTCTGCACCAGGCTGAGAAGACCATGTCAACTGTAGATCTTCCAGTTCCGAAGCCTCATTGGGTTTCAGGATAGGTGTGTTCAGCCAAGATCTGCAACCTGACAAGGGGAACATGGGCAAATACTTTTCCCACGATGCTCAACAAGGAATTGATATAGTTATTGCAATTGCTGTGATCACCTATGTTCTTGTACAGGATCACAATTCTTGTATCACACGTATCCTGAGGCACTGCCCCCTCCCTCAATAGAGATAGAGAAGTTTCTGCAGCTGCTACAGGAGTGCTGGTTTCCAGTACTTGAAGAATTCAAATATAGCATCAGCACCTGGAGTTTTCTGGAATTCAATCTGGAATTAAAAACTAGCCTCAGTTACAGTGAGCATAAAACCATTGTCGATTGTCGTATAAAACCTATCTAGTTCATTAACGTCATTTAGGGAAGGAAATCTGCCGTCCTTACCTGGTCTGCCCTACATGTGACTCCAGACCCACAGCAATGTGGTTGAATGTTTAAATGCCCTCTGAAATGGCCTAGCAAGCCACTCAGTTGTACCAAACCACTATGAGGTCTAAAAAAAGGAATGAAACCAGGCAGAGAACGCAGCATTGACCTAGGCACCAGATACAACAACAGCAAACCCAGCCCCATCAGCCCTGCAAAGTCCTCCTTACTAATATCTGGGGGCTTGTGCCAAAATTGGGAAAGCTGTCTCACAGACTAGTCAAGCAGCAGCCTGACATAGTCATCTTCACGGAGTCATACCTTACAGAGAGTGTCCCAGACACCACCATCACCATCCCTGGGTATGTCCTGCCCACCAACAGGGCAGACCCACCAAAGGTAGCAGCACAGTGGTATACAGTCAGGAAGGAAGAGCCCTTTAAGTCCTCAACATTGACTTTGGAGCCCATGAAGTCTCATGGCATCAGGTCAAACATGGGCAAGAATACCTCCTGCTGGGTACCACCTACCACCAGCCCCTCCCACCCACTTCAGCTGATGAATCAGTACTCCTGAGTGTTGAACACTTTCGTATTAAGTACACCCTCCATCGTGCTGTATGGCCCTGACACCGTGCTAATTTCAAACAGGTCTAGCAACTCAAAACTGGGCATTCATGACGCGCTGTGGACTATCAGCAGCAGAACTGTATACAACCACAATCTGTGACCTCATGGCCAGGCATATCCCCCACTCAACCATTTCTGTCAAGGCAGAGATTCAACCCTGGCTCAATGAAGAGTGCAGGAGGGCATGCCAGGAGCAGCACCAGGCAAACCTAAAATTCAGGTGCCAAACTCATGAAGCTAGAACACAGGATTACTTGCATGTCAAACAGCGTAATTAGCATACAACAGGCAGAGCTAAGCAATCCCACAACCAACTGATCAGATCCGAGCTCTGAAGTCCTGCCACATCCAATCGTGAATGATAGTGGCTAATTAAGCAAATGGAGGAGAGGGCTCCCCAAATATATCCCCAACCTCAATGATGTTGGAGTCCAGCAGATGAGTGCAAAAGAGAAAGTTGAAACATTTGCAACCATCTCCAGCCAGAAGTGCTGAGTGGATGATCCATCTCGGCCTCCTCCGAAGGTCCCAGCATCACAAATGCCAATCTTCAACCAATTCAATTGGCTCCATGTGATATCAAGAAACGGCTGAAGGCACTGGATACTGCAAAGGTTGTGGACCCTGACAAAATTCCAGCAACAATACTGAAGACTTGTGCTCAACTCAGGGTCATTTAAGTTGTTCCACTACAGCTACAACACTGGCATCTACCTGACAATGTGGAAAATTTCCCAGGTATGTCCTGTACCCAAAAAGCAGGATAAATCCAATCCCACCAATTACCCACCCCATCAGTCTACGCTCGATTGTCAGCAGAGTGATAGAAAGAGTCCTTGGCAGTGCTATCAAGTGGCACTTACTCAGAAATAGCTTGCTCACTTTCGCTCAGTTTGGGTTCTGCCAGGACCTCTCAGCACCTGACCTGATTACAGCCTTGGTCCAAACGTGGACAAAAGAGCTGAATTCCAGAGGTGAGATCAGAGTGACTGCTCTTGACTTCAAGGCAGCATTAGACCAGGCGTGGTATCAAGGAGCCCTTGCAAAACTGGAGTTAACGGGAATCGGGGGGGGGGGGAACTCTCCACTGGTTGGAGTCATAAGGTTGTGGTTGTTGGAGGTCAATCACCTCCACTCCAGGACATCACTGCAGGAGTTCCTCAGGACAGTATCCTAGGCCCAAACATCTTCAGCTGCTTCATCAATGATGTTCCCATCTTAAGGTCAGAGTGGGGATGTTTGTTGATGATTGCACAATGTTCAGCACCATTCCAGACTCCTCAGATACTGAACCAGTCCATGTCCATATGCAGCAAGATCAGGACAACATTCAGGCTTGAGCTGATAAGTTTCAAGCTACAGGTGCCAGGCAAAGACCACCTCCAACAAGACAGAATCCAACCTTCCCCCCTTAACATTCAATGGCCTTACCATCGAGGCTGGGAATTCTGCAGAGAGTAACAAACCTCCTGACTCCTGGAAGCCTGTCCACCATCTGCAAAGCACAAGTCAGGAATGTGATGGAATACTCTACGCTTGCCTGGATCAGTGCAGCTCTAACAATACTCAAGAGGCTTGACACCATCCAGGACAAAGTAGCCCACTTGAATGGCACCCAATCTGTCAGGGAAATATAATAATTTTCATAATGTTATTGGAATTTATTGCGAAGTAGAGTAATACTGGGGTCTGTGTCTATGGATGTATGTGTGTGTGTGTGTGTGTCTTAATTAAATTAAAGGCAGGTGGTCTGAAGGCTCTGATATATCAGGAGATAAGCTAGGTTTGAAATGTTAAGTAGGTAAACATGGGTGAAGTTTTATAATGTGAGGCGTAAAGGGAACATTTGCATTTTTAAATAAAGCAGACTAGCTTGAATTCAAGAGGGGGTGAAATGTTTCACTTGGCAGGGAGAAGTTCAGAAACAGTGTGTTTATTTTTCCCATAAGATTACTGGTAAAATTAGTACTATGTAGATTTTTATTATTAGAGAGGTAAAGTCCAAAGACATAGTGAAACAATGGGAATTTGCATCCAAAGGGGAAAATATGTATAAGGGAGAGAAGGCTGTGTGCAAGGGAAGGAATTCTAAGATCTAACAAGTGTCAAAAGCCTCCAGCCTCTGTGCCCAAATTACTGCCTGCAAGAACTGAAGTTAAGGAAACGCTTTGAATTCGACTGTTCAGGGTATCACGTTACTTTGCCTGGGTCTTTTAAAACATATGTGTTTTTACTGTTGCCTTAACAGAGGTATAACTGGGAGTTAGATTAATCAGGGGAGCTAGAAGTTCTTATAGTAGTAATTTATAAACCTATGTATGTACTTAAAATCTTTTTTTTAATTTAATAAAGGTCTAATTTAGTTTTTAAGAAACCTATAAGACTTGGTGGCCTTCAGTTTGCTGAATCCAACCTAGCATCTCAAAATAAGTATAAATTGAAATAGTTGTGGCAGCTACTTCAAGTTTCCCTCTGGGATTTGGGCAGCTTGGCATTTACCATCCACCTGCCATAACAGAAATTCGGGGCTCTTTACAGGATATATTTGAAATTCTTTGATTAGTTTGGAGTTGGTAAATCTTAAGGTTATGAGTACGAGGAGCACTTTTAATTCAGGAGTTGGTGTGAGGTTTTTTTTTGAAGTGGTGAGACTGCAAAATGGCTTTGGCAGTTGCTAAGACTTCTCTGGGAGTTGAAGTTATAACTCCGGCTGGTTTACAAAAGGTAAATAAAGTTAAGTTAATGGAATTGGCGGATAAGCTACAATTGGGATTACCTGTAGGGGTAAGGAAATCAGGCATAATTGAAGGTATAGCTCAGCATTTGAAATTGGAAGGAATATCCAAAAGACCGAGTTCTCCAAGGGGTGGTTCATTGGAATGGGCTCAAATTCAGTAGCAAATGAAAAAACTGGAACTAGAGCAGCAGAAAAAAAGGAAAGAGAAAGCACATTCCAAAGGGAACAGGCAGAAAGGCAGGAAAAGGAAAGAAAGCAGGAAAGGGAATTAGAAGTGGCGAGATTAGAAGAGGAGGAGAGAGAAAGAGAGACAGAGAATTCCAGCTTAAACTGCTGGCAGTTAAAAAAGTGACACCAGAAGGTGAGGAAGGATTTATTTCCAGATCAGAACCCAGTGTGGAGATGTTTAAATTTGTACAAGCTCTTCCAAAGTTTGAAGAAAGAGATGTTGAAGCATTCTTTATTTCAATTGAGAAGATAGCAATAACAATATACAATTTCCTTACATGTCTTTATGGGCTCCATTCTGCACTCAAATTCACCAATGAAACAGAGCAGACAAATTAACTCCCCTTCCTTGACATAATAGTTCAGAAATCTGCCTGGGGATTCTCTACCATGGTCTACCGCAAACCTACCTTCACTGGTCAACATACACATTGGGATTCTTACAGTTCCACACGCTATAAGATTGGTCTTATTGGCAGCCTTGTAAATAGGGCCACAAGCTATTTGCACATCAAGCAAGCTTGATGTTGAAATAGGACGCACAAAAAGGCATCATCCTACAAAGTGATGGCAAGCCTGATCAGATCATTTCGTGCCATGTATCACACAAGCTCACACACGGGCCTGAGACCGTCGCTTTCGGCCTTGAAAAGTGCCTGGTTTACCTCCGATTACCTTAGAAGGGCAAGGTATCTCAAAGATTTGAGCAACAGGTGAAGCTAACTGTTTCACGCTGCTACTATGCAGTAGCAACATGAGTGGTATTTGCCACTAACAGGATTCTGCCATCAAGCCAAAAAGACATTCTGCCTATCACACAAATGAGTAATGTGGTATATGAATTTCAGTGCCAGTGTGAAGCTAGGTATGTAGGCCGTACGTCGCAAAGACCGGCGGGTCATATCAAACAGCATGTCCCAGCCACTGTTCGCAATGGGCAGAGTACAGATCATACCTAACCAGCCCATGCTTATAAAACTCAAAACAGAGTGTGCAACATGAGGTGTGATTCCACGAATGAGGATTATAACAGCAAATATTGTCCAAATGTGCTAAGAATTACGCTGACAACCAATTTAGGATCGTCAGTCAGGCTCCCAATGTGGTGCATTTGCGTGTACTGGAAGCTACATATATTCATCCACAGGGCCCTGTTCTTTGCAGACAGAAAGAACATGTAAATACTTTGCACCTGTTTCAGCTAAACAAATTAAGTGACAACCATTCGCTGACTCATTCCTCAGAGCAATGCCTTGGCCAATCAGGGTCAAGCTGTCTGGTTCAAATTTCAAACAACGCTTGGCAGGTAACTGTCAGTCATCATCACTGGTGCTTTCTCCATGGCAACACCACTTGCCAAGCAATCAGCACTCTCTTCACACACAATATAAAATGCTGTCTTCCCCTTAAATTGATATTCTTGCAAGTGTCCTGATCAGTGCAAGACGAAAAGCTTAGACATGTCTCTTTTTTCAGCAAAGTCAAGTTCTGTACTAACAAATGGCTAATTATATACCCATTGTGGGAGATGCATTAACCCACCATGAGGGAGAAGCAAGGCTCAAGTCTTGCTTTTCCTATTTCTTTATCTTCCATTTAGAAACCTTGTTTCATGCCTATATAAAACTCCTCAGCAAAATGTTTAAACTTGGCCATGATAACTAACCAATTTGACACTAGCCAATGCTATTTTCTTGACTACAGCATAAACAAAAACCAGTTGTTTCGAATATCTAGTCTATGGTTCATGTGTTTTAGAATGTAATTTTGTTTTAGGAATTAAAATTTAACTATAAAAAATGGAATTAATGCAATTCAAGCAAGCGCGGAGCCTATTACACGTAAAGGGTTGGGGCCACGTTGCTTTAACAGATTAACAGCTAGAAAAGTAATTAAAAAGGTGGGCTTTAGAGGTTGCCAGAACACTTCAAGAAATGGCAGTTCAAAAGGTGACCCATGTTTGTTTAATAAAGTCAGAAAGGAAGAAATAGAGCTATAAAGCAGCAGGTGGGCCTAACTAACTAAAGAGCTGGAGATACGATGTCTGCAATGCTTGCAAGAAGTGCAGTCCAGAGAGGTGTTTTGTTTTGGAAGGGTAGAGCTAAATGAGTTTTAAAACAGTGAACTCTGTAAGGTGGTAAAACCCATTTACTTCATCAGATCAAAGAAGAAATTGTAATGAGGGATAATTACCCTAAAGGTCGATTGGCAGACAGCCCAGAGCAAGCTGTGTCGTTATGGAGATGGGTGGAGCTTAGGGGGATCTCTGGTTTCAATTTATCTGGCTGTCTGCTGAGAGAGATGGCTGCAGTTTTGACCTCGTGTGGCTTGCAGCTAAGAGACAGCCGAAGTAAATGATAGTTAGCTAGGCCTGCGCTATAAGCAGAGTAAAAAACTAACTTTATCATTAACTGTGTGGAAGGCAGGTGAGGCTTAATCTCAAGTTTGAATTTTATAAGGGAACAGAAGCTGGAAGATTGCCTGATTTGAAACTAGTGGGAGAATCTATAGTGGTCCCTACACAGTCTTGTGGTAAAGAAAGCAACTACCATATTAGCTTGGAAGTATTGGAAAAGTAACCAGAACAAGGGACTGGGCATCTATAGCCAAGAGATAGTAAATGAAAGTTTTACTTCTAAGAATAGCTGGAGCGGAGAGGAATTCTCCAGAAGACTGTGGCATATTTATGAGTGGTCCTTACAGAAGTAAATAACTTTAAGATTGATGTGTCTTATAAGAGGATTCTTGGTGGAAGAAAGAAGTAAGCTTAGTGCATAACATGTGTAGTTATAGACCATATTTTTAAATTAATAGTTGTTGTGTTGTATAAATTTTTATATACAATAAAGTTTGTGTTTAGTTTTTAAAAAAGTGAAATCTTGTGGCGTACTTCCATTGGGTAAAATGAAGGGTTTGGATTTCTTTAGAAATGTTAATGGTCCCTAAACAGATTGTAACAGTCAAAATCAATTTATTTCTTCAAACAATGAATGCAGGCTGTCAGGAGCATGGTGCATGCCCCCTTTCACATACTGGGTTTCCTTTGCATCTTGCACAACGTGTGTACATTTCCTGTCATCAAAATTTGGCACAAATCAGTAGTACTACAGCACTTAATAATTTAGAAAATATCTTCTAGAAATGCTTCTAGTTAACTACACTCTTCTAAAACCACTGAAGAATAATGCCACCCAAAACATATTAAACACTGCTATTATATGGACAAGGGCACAAAACTGTTACTTCCAAGTTACCCTTTTATTTTTATTTTTTCTACAACAAATTGGTCGGCAAGTTGATGGGAAAGATTACACCACAACTGGTCTTCATCTAACTTGATCAAGAAATGCAAAGGACTGGAAGTATAAAATAAAATGGTTACTGGCAGAGTGCAACATTGGTCACTTTATCACTTCAATGTATATTCTCAATATGGAGTCCTTGGAAGCCACTATGCTAAAATCAAGAATAACATACCCTAATCTATCCTCCATTCAAAAGGCTGTGGGTTCAAGCCCCTAGCTGGAACCTGAAAATATAATCTAGCCCAACACTTCATTGTAAGACTGAATGAATACTCCAATTTCAGAGATACCATTCTTCAGATGAGATATTAAATGAATGCCCCATCTGCTTGCTCAGATGGACATCCATCCCATGGCACAATTTGAAGAGGAAGTTCTCCTGGCCAACATGCCTCCCTCAACTTGCCTTTTATCTAACTGTCACTTGTGGGACCTTGCTGTGAGCAAATTGAATGCCAAGTTTGCCTGAGAGGAACATACTAAATTTATATGGTGTTTTTCACATCCTCAAGGCATCTCAAAGCACAAATCAAATACTTTTGAAATGCAGTCACTGTTTTTGCTAAATAACTGTCATGTTGTGCATAGCAAGGTCCTACAAACAGATTTCAAAGCAACACTGACTCCACATCAAAAGTTTTTAGGATGTCCCGAGGACAAGAAAGGCTCTGTATAAATGTGATTAAGTTACTTATTTCCCATGAACTCCAAACTGCAAGCATAGTTCCACAGCTCCCTCCATTTTCATTTTCTCTCTTACAATTCAGAACTTTTCAAAATCCAAATCTAGCATCATCTAAACAATGATTCATGCTGTGCTCTTTCCTTACTCATTTTATCGTCAATGACAACATATACTATTGGCTTCTTGACTAAACAATCAAACTTATTCTTCCACGACAAATGATGGAAGTATCTAGTTCAAGAATGCATAGAAATTCTGATTCGCTTCACAAAGTCACTTCACATTAACTCATTCAAATTCACTGACCTCCCAGCCTCTGCAACATTTCTCCATCCATTGAAATTCACCTCCCCATGTTTGCAGCCATCCCCTTGATCTTGCCAGCTCCCATAGCCTACCTGCTCTCATCACCACCACCAAAGCCATCTAAGGCCACTTCCTTATGCCCCTTAACCATCAACATTGCCCCAACCTCTTTCAATCCACCCCTAGAGAAAGCCAATCCCCAAGTTACTGACAACCACACCTTCACATTCCCAACTGCTCAGCTATTTGCATTGCATTCACAATTCTTCTTGGGTAATCAGTTCCGTACCTCTATTTTGGTGAATATATGAAGCAGTTACAATCAGACATGAAACTTGTCTTCATATAATACTGCAAAATAATGGAGATGCCATGGGAGATACACCTCCACATCAGAGAGCTGTTTTAGTTGATTTAAACAAAAACTTCTAAACCTACCCTGATGCATCCTAATCTCTGAGCCTGTGCAGAGGCCCAACTGTCAGTGTGCTTTTCTTTCTATTATACCTCCATATTCACAACCAGAGAGGAGGGCTGATGCCTGCTGAGAATCCGGGACCAAAAGTTTCCCAACACAATGGCCGTGAGATGTTAATATATTACCAAGACAGGCAAAAGTATTGTTTATGGTGTGCAACCATTGGGGAATTAATTTCCAATATCCTGGATCGCCAATATTTTAGCCATATTTCCATTCATTTGAATTCACTTGCTTTAGAAACCCAAATTTTTTATTTGCTTCTTCCCTAAATCTCAAGTATGAGACATTTGTTTACTTCCAATTATTTTGTTTTTCCAGGCTCTTATTTGAATGTCAAAAACAAAAGCAACTCTGCTGCTTTTTTGATGTCAGCAATACGCCAGACTCTGGATCAGTTGTTTGAAGCAGTTATGCTCTATCCTCATGGTGAAAGGACTGCATTAACCCTCTGCAACATGCTTAAATTATTTAACTTTTTTTAATGTTCATTATGGGGATGCCTTTGGTCTGGGCATTAGGTTCAATTTTCAGATGTACCTCAAGCTAAAGTATTGCTATATTCAGGAAGCATAGCGATATTTTAGATAAATGATGATAGATAAGGCTATCAAATATTAGTCAAGTTTACCTCCGAAAAACTGAGACTTCAGTGTAAAGTAAATCATTCAAACCCATCAAGGTGTAAAACTTCAAGTTTCAGAAAACTGGGTGCCAATTTGTTTGTGACACTGTCATACACCACCACCTGCAAGCTCCCCTCCAAGTCACTCACCATCCTGACTTGGAAATATATCGCCGTTCCTTCACTGTTGCTGGGTCAAAATCCTGGAATTGCCTCCCTAACAGCACTGTGGGTGTACCTACACCACATGGACTGCAGCGGTTCAAGAAGGCAGCTCACCACCACCTTCTCAAGGGCAACTAGGGATGGACAATAAATGCTGGCCCAGCCAGCAAAGCTCACATCCTGTGAATGATTCTTTTTAAATCGCAAGGTGTGCGTGCCATGATCTGATTAATAATCAGCACATAGAACAAGGAAAATTCACTGTTTTCTTAAAATCTGAAGTGTTTTTTTAAAACTGATCCAACATCTAAAAAATACAGGTGTTGGCACGTGTGTTAAAATTCTGTTAAAAAAACTTTCGTCAGGCTGACATATTTGTTATTCCAAGAACAAATTATATTTCAGTTTTACTCAGTAGACAGATGGACAAGTTACAGTAGTGACGCTATGACACTGATATTTTTAATCTGATTTAGCCAATTGGAAGCTAACAATGTCTATTCCTGTGTTTGTGTTCCAAGTATTTAAAACATTTTCAAAACATGAAATGGCTGCAGTTTTGAACACAATTATATTACGTGGCTACTGCAGGCAGTAATTTTCAGAGGATCAAGGCCAAATCCAATGATGCTTTCAATTTAACATATCGTACACTTTACGCTGAAATAAAAACGTTAACAAAATGTCATATTTATATTAAATATATAAGCTATGTAACAACTTTTGGCATTGTATATAAACCATGTTAATCAGAACTCAATTTTAATGTCTATGAGCTCAAAAAGTAAGGCAACACACATTAACTCAGTTTAAATTAAGAAAATTTACTAACACATTGTGATAAATAGTTAACTTAAAAGCTGAAGAGATGTTTGATTTTAAGAAAGTGATACTACCAGAAAAGCACAGGAAATGGTCTGCTGTTCCAAGTCACCGACCACGAGAAAACCTTTCAACTGACTCGAATTGAATGGATCACCAATTAAAATAACAGGCGCAGTTCCTGGAAAGTTTTATCCAGTGATTTAACTAGAATTAATAAACTTTCTGAGAATGTGAACATTATTTTGTGTTGAATGCTCACCTTGGAAAGCTAATGTTTTGGGTAGGGCCTGGGGGAGTTGGGGGCATTGGGTGGGGATCCAGGATGAATTTTTTTTACATTATTCATGGGATGTTGGCGTCACTGGCATGGCCAGCATTTATTGCCCATTCCTAATTGCCCTTGAAAAGGTAGTAGTGAGCTGTCATCTTCAAACACTGCAGTCCATGTGATATAGGTAAACCCACAGTGCTTTTAGGGAGGTAGTTCCAGGGTTTTAACCCAGCAACAGTGAAGAAATGGCGATATAGTCCCAAGTCAGAATGGTGAGTAGCTTGGAGGGGAACTTCCAACTGATGGTGTTCCCATTTGTCTGCTGCGTCCTGCAGTGCATCTTGTAGATGATACACAGTGCTGCCCTGTACGTCGGTGGTGGAGGGAGTGAATGTTTGAGGATGGGGTGCCAATCAAGCGGGCTGCTTTGTCCTGGAAAGCATCAGATTTCTTGAGTGCTGTTTGAGCTGCATTCATCCAGACAAGTGGAGAGTATTCCATCACACTCCTGACTTGTGCCTTGTAGATGGTGGACAGGCTTTGGGGAGTCAGGAGGTGAGTTACTCGTCGCAGGATTCCTAACCTCTGACCTGCTCCTGCAGCCACAGTATTTATATGGCTAGTTCAGTTCAGCTTTTGGTTAATGGTAACACACAGGATGTTAATAGTAGGGGATTCAGCAATGATAATGTCATTGAATGTCAAGGAGTGATGATTAGATTCCCTCTTGTTGAAGACGGTCATTGCCTGGCACTTGTGTGGCAGGAATGTTACTTGCTATTTGTCAGCCCAAGCCAGGATTTTGTCCAGGTCTTGCTGCATTTGCACATGAACTGTGTCAGTATCGGAGTTGTCGCGAATGGTGCTGAACATTGTGCAATCATCAGCGACATCCCCAC
The DNA here is from genome assembly GCF_964194155.1 of Cetorhinus maximus. Classification (NCBI taxonomy): domain Eukaryota; kingdom Metazoa; phylum Chordata; class Chondrichthyes; order Lamniformes; family Cetorhinidae; genus Cetorhinus; species Cetorhinus maximus. Next base: position 55,311,717 of record NC_135887.1, read on the forward strand.
TTCTGACCTTATGATGGAAGGAAGGTTAGTGATGAAGCAAGCTGAAGATAGTTGGGCCGAAGACACTACCCTGACGAACTCCTGCAGTAATGGCCTGGAACTGAGCTGATTTACCTCCAGCAACCACAACCATCTCCCTTTGTGCTAGGTATGACTCTAACCAGTGGAAAGTTTCCCACCCACAAATCCCGCAACCACCCCCTCCGATTCCCATTGACTCCAGTTTTGCTAGGGCTCCTTGGTGCCACACTTGGTCAAATGCTGCCTTGATGTCAAGGGCAGTCACTCTCACCTCACAAGTTCAGCTCTTTGTCCATGTTTGAACCAAGGCTGTAATAAGGTCAGGAGCTGAGTGGTCCTAGCGGAACCCAAGCTGAGCATCAATGAGCAGGTTATTGCTAAGCAAGTGCTGCTTGATTGCAACTTCCATCACTTTACTGATAATCGGGAGTAGACGTGACGGGTGGTAATTAGTCGGGTTGGATTTGTCCTGTTATCTTGTGTGTAGGACACACCTGGGAAATTTTCCACATTGCCGGGTAGATGCCAATGATGTAGCTGTGCTGGAACAGCTTGATTAGGGACGCAGCAAGTTCTGGAGCTCAAGTCTTCAGTACTATTGCCAGAATATTGTCAGGGTCCATAACCTCAGTCATTTCTTGATATCATGTGGAATTGGCTGAAGATTGACATCCGTGATGCTGGGGGCCTCCAGAGGAGACCAAGATGGATCATCCACACAGCACTTTATACATATTCCACGTTATACGTATTCTGAGAAGATCGCAATGATTTTCAAACAATGATTTTGTGTATGGGATAATTCTATTTCACTGGAATTTACAACAGAATAACTGCTTTAAGCAACAATCTAAACATCAGGGTTAGAGACGACAACTGGATAGTTCTGGGCGAAAGCATTTCCCGAGATATAAACTAATGCATGATATTTGTTATCCAAATGGCACTGTTCCTACAGACTCCTCCAAATAACATGTTTCAACAAATTAACAGAACAAGTACTCGATATTTATGTTATCCTAAAATAATAACTAAAAGCAACATATTGTGAGACTCCTTTTTCACTGTTTTAAACAGCTTGATTGACTTTTTTGAAGTCAGAAGCTGCTTTTATCTAACCTCCATTGCACCTAAAGTTTACTGAAGAAATGAAAATTGATTGTATTGTTGAAACCCTCCCTCAATGGACTTTGTACTTCAATGAAAATGATGAGACAGCCTCTTACCTCTGCAGTTCTCAAACTAATATTTTAATGTCCTGCTTTTGGCATTCTGGAGAAAATCTAGCTGCTTGGAGAAAGAAAGTTTATATAGATATCCTTGAAATCTCTGAATGAGCTGCTGCTCTTTACAGCCCAGGCTCAATTGCCAACTTTGTTTGATTTATTAACAGTTTTGACTACTGTAACTGTCATATTTTTTTTAAATCACTATGTGAAGTGCTGTGAGATGTTTCAATGAAGTAAGATGCTACATAAATGTAAGTTTCCTTTATTAACATATTGTGACCAATAAGCAGTGAATATAAAGCCATGCGGAGGGCTGACTCACCTCCAGATGTTTAAAATGTCCAGAAGCTTCGCTCAACTTTTTACCTAATGCAGCGTTTACCGTGACTTTTAAATGTTACTGTTTTATTAAAACCCAAATAATCAGTAAAGGATGGACTACAAAGGTAGTGAGAAAAATCAAGAATTTAAATCTGCTTTTTAAACTTCTGTTCAAGTTGATTCGTGATACCAAGTCCCTGGGATCGCATTTTGATAAAAATTAAATGCATCTGACATTAATAATCAGCTTCTTTTGCAAAAGAAAAATACCAATCCTGCCAGGCTTTTCATTCTAGTCAGGATCACCAGAATTTTGAGGTAACTCACTTCCAGAGCATGCCAGGAACTTAGAAAATTCATAGGAGGAAATGATGTTTAAGAATCTAGCAACTAAACAGGAACACAGTGACTCAACAAAATATAGGATAGCAATAGTCAGCATATCAAATAAGCAGTTATTATTGCAGAATAGATAACAGTTATTCTGCAATTGTGACATTGATGTTAAGTGTTTTAGTTTCACATGGGACACCAGCTGTTGTGCAAATGTGGACTGAATCCATTCTCATAAAGTAAGCTTATAGTTGAATAAAAGTGCCCAACCTGGACAAACTCTATGAACGCAGAGACTATTTACTCTGAATGGTTAAATAGCAGTTTAGAAGAAGTTTTTGCAAACTTACATTCCACTTAACTCGCTCAGAATTCCTAAATAACACTCCCTGTAAAATGAACAGTACCTCCTTCACTGACAGGGGACACATTCAAACACTTACATGGCATTAAATGCCAGTATCTGTAAAAATGGGCCAAATATTCATATCAGCTCTTCATTTTTTCTACTGAACGGCATTTGACATGCCTGTTTCCCTTATCAATGGTAGTATTATGACAAAAATGTGAATTCACACTGCAGTCCAATTAGCAGCAATAACTTGTATTTATATAGTGTCTTTAACATCGTATGATGACGTGAGGCACTTCACAGGATTGTAATCAGTCAAATATTGACACCAAACCAAAGAAGATATTAGGATGGGTGGCTAAAAGCTTAGGTAGGTTTTGAGGAGTGCTTTGAAGGGGAAGAGGTGCATAAGCAGAGAAGTTTAAGGAGGGAATTCCTGACCTTTGAGCCTAGGCAGCTGAAGGCATGGCCACCAATGATAAGGAGTGGGAGGGTAATGAGAAGCTAGAGTTGGACAGCTACGCAAGACCATTTGAACAAGATGACAATTTTAAAATTGAGGCGTTGCCAGACATGGAGCCAATGTAGGTTAATGAACACAGGACCTGGTGTGGATTAGGATGCAGGCACAGTTTTGGACAAGATCTAGAGAATGAAAGTCTAGAGAATGAAAGGCAGGAGGCTGGTTACAAGAGGATTCGAGTTGATGAATGTGGAGGTAATAAAAGCATGTATAAGGGTTTCAGCAGCAAATGGGCTGAGACGGGGTGGAGACAGGCAATATTAAAGAGGCGGAAATATGTGGTCTTTTTGGTAGTAGGACAGGTGGTTGGAAGCACAGCTCAGTCAGATAGGACACTGAGGTTGCAAATAGTCTGATTCAGCTTTCTTCAGTAGTCAGGGAGGGAGATGCAATCAGTGGTGGGTAACTGAACTTGTGGTGAGGTCAAAGAAATGGCTTTAGTCTTCCCATCATATACATGAAGGAAATTGCAGTTCATCCAGGACTAGATGGCCGATGAGCAGTCTGACAACACAGACACACTGGCGGGGTTGAAAGAACTGGGGGTGAGCGTACATGTGGAATGATGTCATCGAGGACAGCATATAGATGAGACAGGACCAAGGAAAGGATCAAGAACAGATTGTTCGGGACTTCAGAGGTAACAGTGTAGGGACAGGAAGAGAAACCGTTGCAGGTGATTCTCGAACTGCAACTGTATAAGAAAGGGTGCATACAGGCAAGGGCAATGGGACAGAAGAGAGGCATTGGAGGAGGATGTGAAAAAAGCCTGCAGACAAGTCAAAAAGAACGAAGGGGGATATTTTACCATGGTCAGAGGTGCCGAGGGTGTCATTTGTGACTTTGATTAAGACTGCTTCAGTACTATGGCACTGAAATGAGATGAGAGGGGAATAGCCAGGCAACAATGAACGGAGAACGTGCAGTGGGTGGGGAGGTGCACTGAGCCGGTGACAGCTCAACCGAGCACAGCCTTCTGGACACAGGCTCCTGGAATCATCTGAGCTTGAAGGAAGCCGAATGTGATTAAAGTTTCCACTTGTATTTCAAATCAAGGGAGAGGTGGCAGTGGCAATAATTCTACATTTAAAACGAATCAATTTTTAGGATTTCTGGTTATATTCAGCATTAGAAACAGAAATGTGCTACTTGCCCAGCTACCATGTTCAATTCCTGAGCATATTTCATTTCATTTCAACTTGTTCAAAACTAAATCAATGCGTGCACTAGGTTTGCTTTTCATTCAGCACACATTGATTTATGTAAAAGCTTAGATACAAACTCATCTGACTTTTAAATACCTTATCATTATCAAAAAAATAATAGCCAAGAGTTTTGAATCTAACAGCTAAATTTCTTGTGCAATGTGGAATCTAGTAGAGGTGCCATTCAATCCAGTGAAATGAGGACTCTGTTAAAACTACTTTGCTATCCTACAATTCCATTTAGGTTGAAGGAATTGTAAATGATACTGGCATTTAATATCCCATTTGTACCATAGCTTCCTCTGGAATGTGCTGAGAGAACAGGGTGTTGTAAACTTGTGCTGTTTGCATTGTAACACAAGGCAACCACTGAAAACTGTGCATAGAAAATTCAACAGTTGGAACTGCAACCTAAAATGCACTGAACTATATGCGTATGATTCCCTTGCATGTACAGTTTGTTACTTTACCATCACTGGTCAAAGACCAGGATAAGACCTGTATAAATCAGCAATGTGAAGGCCACATTGCTAAGCACTCTGGGCAGGAACAGAGCTTAGCCCCATATACTGCAAGAACAACACAGCAGTCCTGCCAACTAGCTTCAGATATAGCTCCACAGAATAAATGGAGTAGCAGCAGACCTCTGTATCAAATCAACTTATACCCCAGATGTTACAACACATTCATTAGCTCATTTGTGCAGCATTAACTTTTACACAATTGGCTGCATTTACTGCATCACCAATCTCTGAAGTCTGGGATTTGCAACTGGGAATGGAACAGAGCACAGCTAAAAGGGATAGCTTTGCCCAGGATGATTAGTGGCTACACCTGGCTAAAAAATATTTGAAAATTAGAAGTAATTATAGTGAATATATTAGTTATGGTCATAAAATAGATCTAAAGTTAGAGTAACAAATTTGCTCACAATCTCAATGATACTAGAACTGTTATCGCCTCGTCGACAACATCAGGAAAGGAGGAAACATGTTATACATTTCACTGCAATCGCCCATATTTATGGGCCTCCCTTCACTGTAGTAATTTAGACAATCCCTGAATGAATCCTGGTCTATATGGAGTTATTGAATGACAGCCATCTGGGAGCTACAATTAATCTCACACTCAGGGTTTCTGCCCTCATTGGAAGTGCATGTGTGTGGGCGTAGGCCAGCTGCGATGTCTCCCCAAGAAACTTGGCGCTCGCTGTTGCAAACTCAGAGACAACAATACTGTAGCAAACCAGAAGGCAGACAGTAAAAGACATCATCAGAGGGGGAACACAGAAAAACTGACAAACAACTACTGTTATAAACAGCACTTAAGCGCAGAATGTTTATTCAAAAATGTGCGTAACAAGGTTATCCGAGTTCAGAGCTGGCAACTTAAAGGCCTCAATCCACCTTATTACAACATCTCTTCCCATTAAACATTTTTATTGGGGATTTTTAAAAGGGCACACTAAAATTAGATTTAAATTACTCATTACATAAGAACATAAGAAAAAGGAGCAGGAGCAGGCCATTCAGCCCTTTGATCCCACGCCGCCTGATCAACTACTTCAACACCATTTTCCTACACTTTTCCTGTATCCCTTGATGTTTTTAATATTTAGAAATCTATCAATCTCAGTCTTGAACATGGTCAACGACTGAGCCTCCAAGCCCTCTAGGGCAGAGAATTCCAAAGATTCACCACCCTCTGAGTGAAGAAATTCCTCATCTCAGTCCTAAGTGACCTGCCCCTTATTCTGAGACTGCATCCCGTGGACGCAGCCAGGGGGAACATCCTTCCTGCATCTACCCTGTTGAGCCCTGGAAGAATTTTGTATGTTTGAATAGGATCACCTCTCATTCTTCTTAACTCCAGAGAATAAAGGCCCAGTCTATTTAACCTTTCCTCATAGGACAGGAATTAATTTAGTCCTTTGCACTCCCACTATAGCAAGTATATCTTTCCTTAGGTAAGGCCAAAACCACACACAATACTCCAGATGCGATCTCACCAAGGCTCTATATAATTGCAGTAAGACATCTTTACTCCTGTACTCAAATCCTCTCGTAATAAAGGCCAACATACCATTTTTCTTCTTAATTGCTTGCTGTATCTGCATGTTAGCTTTCAGTGACTCATGAACAAGGACACCCAAGTTCCTTTGAAGTTGAACACTTCCCAGCTTCTCGCCATTTAAGAAATACTCTGTATTTCTGTTCTTCGTACCAAAGTGGATAACCTGACATTTCTCCACATAGTATTCCATTTGCCAAATTTTTGCCTACTCGCTCAGCCTCTCCAAATCCCCTTGAAGCATCTTTGCATCCTCCTCACAACTCACACTTCTATCTAGTTTTGTGTCATCTGCAAACTTAGAAATATTACCTTTAACCCCCACATCCAAATAATTGATATATATTGTGAAAAGCTGGGGCCCAAGCACTGATCCTGCGGTACCCCACTTGTAACAGTCTGCCAACCTGAAAACGAGCCATTTAATCCAGTCTGTTTTCTGTCCGTTAACCAGTTCTCAATCCAAGCCAGTATATTCACCCCAATCCCATGTGCTCTAATTTTGTTTACTAACCTCTTGTGTGGGATCTTATCAAAAGCTTTCTGAAAATCTAAATATACCACATCCACCGCTTTCCCCTCATCTATTCTGCTAGTTACATCCTCAAAAAACTCCAATAGATTTGTCAATGATTTCCCTTTCATAAATCCATGTTGACTCTGCCCAATCAGATCATTATTATCCTAGTGTCCTGTTAGCACATTCTTTCTTATAGATTCTAGCATTTGCTCCACTATTGACCTCAGGCTAACAGGTCTGTAGTTCAATTTTCTCTCTCCCTTTTTTCTTAAATAGTGGGGTTACATTTGCCACCTTCCAATCTGTAGGAACGATTCCTGAGCCTATAGAATTTTTAAAGATGACCAGCAATGCATCTGCTATCTCAACAGCCACCTCTTTCAACACTCTGGGATGTAGATCATCAGGTCCAGAGGATTTATCTACTTTAAATCCCATTAATTTCTCTAATACTTTTTTTTCTAATATTAATATTGCAATTACTCATTTACATTAATCCCTTGATTCTCCATTATTTCTGGGAGGTTTTTAGTATTTTCCTCTGTGAAGACAGACACAAAATATGTGTTTCGTTTCTTTGCCATTTCCTTATTCCATTATAAATTCTCCCGGCTCCACTTGTAATGGACCATATTTGTTTTTGCTAATCTTTTTCTTTTTACATAACTCCAGAGGCTTTCTCAGTCTGTTTTTATGTCTCTCGCTAGTTTCCTCTCATATTCTATTTTCCCTTTCTTAATCTTTCTCTTGGTCCTCCTTTGCAGAATTCTAAATTGCCCCAACCCTCAGGTTTACCATTTTTTGGCAACTTTATACGCCTCTTTGATCTAATACAATCCTTGATTTCTTTCGTTAGCCACGGTTGGAACACTTTCCTTGCTGGGTCTTTGTGCGTTAAAGGAATGTATTTTTGTTGTAATTCTTAATAATAATGGAAGAATAATAATAACATTAATCTTATACATAAGAACAAGGAGGAGTAGGCCATTCAGCCCCTCAAGCCTGCTCTGCCATTTAATAAGGTCATGGCTGATCTGATAGTAACCTGAAATCTGCATCCCGCCTACCCCCATTAACCTGTCACCCCCTTGTTTACCAAGAGTCTATCCACCTCTACCTTAAAAATATTCAGACTCTGCTTCTGCTGCCTTTTCAGGAAGTTATCATAAAAAAGCATATAAAAGCTTGATCCCTTGACTATCCCATGAATCCATCCAGATCAGTCAAAGTTGTAAACCTGGATGTGCGTGTTGCAATATGTACTATCAACAAGATGCACTGCAGCAACTCACCAAGCCCCCTTTGACAGCACGTTCAAAAACAGTGACCTCTACCACCTGGAAGGACATGGGCGGCAGATGCATGGGAACACCACCACCTGCAAGTTCCCCTCCAAGTCACACACCATCCTGACTTGGAACTATCACCATATTTTCACCACCACTGGTTCAAAAACCTGAAAGTTTCTTCCTAACAGCGCTTGTGGGGCTCAAGAAAACAGCTTACCACCACCTTCTTAAGGGCAATTGGGGATGGGCAATAAATGCTGGCCTAGCCAGCAATGTTCACGTCCTTGAATGATTATGGAACAAACAGTTGTCAATGCAAGTCAGTCAGTGAACCAATATTAGTCAATGTGAAAGTCTCAAAATAAAAAATGACTTGCATCTACATGGCACCTTACACAACCACTGGAGGTCTCAAAAGCACCTTAAAGCCAAAGAAGCACTTCTAAAATGTAGTCACTTTTGTAATGTAGGAAAGGCGACAGCCAATTCGCACACTGCAAGGTCCCACAAACAGGAATAGCAATAATGACTAGATAATCTATTAAGTGTTGTTGATTGAGGGATAAATTTTGGCCAGGACACCAGGGATAATTCCCCTGCTCTTCTTCAAAATAGTGCCAGGGGATCTTTTACGCCCACTTGAGGGGGCAGACAGGGCCTCAATTTAATATCTCACCTGAAAGACTCTGGCAGTACAGCACTCCCCCAGAATGCACTGAAATAATGTACAAATATCTCTTGTTGCCAGGTCTATGCTGCATTTTTCTGGTCAAATCTGATCTAAACTCCAGGGACATTCAACCTCTGAAGAGTTGCATATGTAGGACAATATATGGACTTCAAAGCAGTGCTAATATAATGCAGCCCACAAAACGGGACTCATACTGACCAGTGTCAAAACGCCCACACCATTCCTTTGCTATATCAATCATCCCAACTGATGCATTGTGCCAGGCATCCAGTACTTATAATATTTGGATTGCAGCAAAAATGTAACAATTTGTTAAGTTTTCGTACGCATGCTTGCTCAAAGGATTTTTAAAAAGCTGAGTGGAACTGTCCCACTGCAGCTTTATTAATTTATTATAAAAGGAACAGATTGTAATATAGGTCTTCAGTACAACTATGGCATGTATCTCCCACCTTTTATGGTGTGATAATTTTCCCCTTCCTCTCCTAAAGGCACTAACCATGTAAGGGCACAGTTCTAAGAGCAGCAATGTCAGTAGTCTTCATGTGAGAAACTAGACAGTGAGCATCGACAGGCTATTCTACCACATCCTGATCCTGTCCTCCTCAGATGTCTAAACACTCACTTGGCAACAGGGATCACTGGACCTGCATCAGCAATCCAACTGATTTCAACTCTCCAAACCCCAGCAGTATTAAGGTTAATAAAGAAAATTCTACCACCCTTGACTTACTGAAATTAATTCAGGGCGCGAGTGCAACTTTTATATGCGTTAAAGAAATATGGCCTCTTTATTAGTGAAGGAAGTTTGTTCATTTCACTAATCAATGGCTGATATCACTAAGGAGAAAAAGTTATTTTATGGTGAAATAAAAGCTCCCACTTCAAACTCCATTTTTGGCCTACCCTGACTCCAGACCTGCAGCACTATGGCTGACTCTTAATTGTTCTCTCAAATAGCCTAGAAAGCCACTTAGTTATGTCAAAAGGTTATGAAAAAGTCTGATAAGGATAAAACCATACAGGCCACATGGTATCAGCCTAGGCACTAGACATGACAAAGACACAGCCTTCCCAGTCATTCCTGCAAGTGCTTCTCACTCAGATTTGGGGAGTTGTGCCAAAACTGGGGGAGTTAGTCTCGCAGACTAGTCAAGCAACAGCTTGATATAGTAATACTCTCAGAATTTAGCCAATGTCCAAGGTTATGCCCTGTCACACCATCAGTGCAAACCTACCAGTGGTGGTGGCACAGCGGCATAAAGTCAGGAAGGAGTGACTGTGAGAGTCCACAACATTGACTGTGGACCTTATGAAGTTTCATGGCATCAGGTCAAACATGGGCAATGAAATCTGCTGATTACCACCAACCACCCTCCCTCAGCTGAGAAATTAGTACTCCTCCATGTTGAATACCAGGACAAAGCAGCCCACTTGATCGACAACCCATCTACCACTTTAAACATTCACTCCCTCCACCACCAATGCACAGCAGCATCAGTGTATGCGCCAGCTACAAGATGCACAGCAGCAACCTGCCATGGCTTCTTCATTAGCACCTTCCAAACTAGGGCCCTCTGCCACCTAGAATAACAAGGGCAGGTGGTGTATAGGAACACCACCACGTGTAAGTTCCACTCCAAGTCACACACTACTATCCTGATAGGGATTGTAGTTCATACACTGTCACTGGGTCAAATTCCCTACCTAACAGCGCTGTGGGTGTACCTACACCAAAAGGACTGCAGCTTTTAAGAAGGTAACTCATCACCAACTTTTCAAGGATAACTAGGGATAGGCATTAAATGCTAGTCTTACCAGTGGCATCCAGATCCCATGAATGAATAAAAAGAAATTCTCTTAAGTTTAGAAGAATGAGTGATAACCTCATTGAAACGTACAAGATCCTGAAAGAGCCTGACAGGACAGATGCTGAAAGGCTTTTTCCCTGGCTGCAGTCTAGAACATGGTCTCAGGATAAAGGGGTCAGCAATTTAGGTCTAAGACAAGGAGAAATTTCTGCACTTACAGTTGTCGATCTTTGGAATTTTCTACCCGAGGGGATTATGCAGTTGTTGAATTTATTCAAGACTGAAATCAATAGATTTTTGGACTGTTGGGGAAATGAAGGGATATGGGAATTGAGCAGGAAAGTGAGTTGAGGTTGAAAATCAGCCATGATCTTAAGAGTTATTGAATGTCCAGACAGGCTCAAGGGACTGTATAGCCTATTCCTGTTACTATTTCTTTGGTTCTTATTTTTATTATCTTATCGCCATAGCAAATTCACCTTAGTCAAACGGCTGAGAGTTCATGCCCTGCTCCCGAAGAGTACTGAAAGACCACTACAACGTCAAAGGTATTGCCTTTCAAAAGGAACATTAAGTGAGGTCAATGCAGACTGAGTGACCGCTTTGCGGAACACCTTCGGTCTGTCCGCAAGAATAACCCAGGCCTCCCTGTCACTTGCCATTTCAACACTCCACCCTGCTCTCATGCCCACCTGTCCATCCTTGGCCTGCTGCAATGTTCCAGTGAAGCTCAACGCAAACTGGAGGAACAGCGCCTCATCTTTCGACTAAGCACTTTACAGCCTTCCAGACTGAATATTGAGTTCAACAATTTTAGATCATGAACTCTTTCCTCCATCCCCATCCCCTTTTTTCCAATAATTTATATACATTTTTCTTTTCCCACCTATTTCCATTATTTTTAAATGTATTTCCATCCATTGTTTTATCTCTACCTTTTAGCCTATTTTGATCCCTTCCCCCCACCCCACCCCCACTAGGGATATCTGTACCTTGCTCGTCTTTTCTACCCTTAACCTATAAGCACATTCCTTAGATAATATCACCACCGTCAACACCTCTTTGTCCTTTTGTCTATGACATCTTATGGCAATCTCCGCCTATCACTGGCCCTCTATCCAGCTCTACATGTCCCACCCCCCACTTAAACCAGCTTATATTTCACCTTTTTTATTTTTACTTAGTTCTGTTGAAGAGTCATACAGACTTGAAACATTAACTGTGTTCCTCTCCGCAGATGCTGTCAGACCTGCTGAGTTTTTCCAGCTATTTTTATTTTTGTTTTTGATTTCCATCATCCGCAGTTTTTTCTTTTATATTAAGTGAGGCGTCATCTGTTGATTTCAGTGAATCAAAAGGACATTAAAAATTCTATGGTCATATTCACAGAAGAGCCAACTTTCTTCTTTCAACGAACAAAGACAAATTAACTGGTTGCTGTTTAAGGAATCTTACTCTAGATTTGTGCAAATAAAATCTGTGAAGTATTTTGAGATATTTTCAAGAAATGTGATGAATGTCCAGTAAGCTCTTTGAATGTCTAATTGAGAACACCATATACAGTAAGTACTCCATTTCTTCTGTTTAAAAAAAATCTGCAATTGTTTTAAATAATCAATTTACCATCAAATAGGTTAGCATAATGAGTAATTTCACAACTTGACTTTTAACACAAGCTCCTCTAATGCCAAATTACTAATTTCAGAATGCTGTTATAAATGGCAAGCCCAATTCCGCAGCCTGTAAAGCAGAAAGGACCATAGTCTTCAACACTAATTTATACAAAGCATTTCCTGAAAGCATCGGCTTAAATCAGATCATAAATTTGTGATAGTAAAAAGGTCAAAATTGGAAATGACAGCACATGTGAAGCAAAACATGCTATGGCAAAATAAATGTGTACACCTGCTGTAAGACAACTCACATTTCCCATCTGTCACGCTTTTTGTTTCACACTTCAAAGAAAAACAAAGAAACAAAATAACCCTCCACAAACACAAGATAATGGAGCCAGGATGTCTACTGTCTCTTTATCGACACTGTGCCACCTCACCCAGTGTTTACTTAGTATCAACAGCCTGTTAGTTGACCTCTAGTTAAACCCATGTTTATTCAAAAACAATTACAGTTTGCAACTTAGATTTTACACGAGAAAAAAGCAGCACATACTCTGACTTAATATCGCAACACCATGGAGATGCATTGTATATCAAAAAGGAACCACACTTCGTTAGTGACATAAAATAATCTTTGAAATTAATGAAGAAAGCCAGGTATTTCATCCTGAGTTCGTCTGATCTACAGGCTGAAATTTACAAGCAATGCACTAACCTCCAATTGATCTCAAGATAAGTATCTACGTTTATACAGTGTCTTATCATATCTTCCAAAGCATAATTTTCAGTGCAGTCATTATGATGTAGGCAAGCATATGAAATCCCCTTGGACAATGAAAGGCCCTACAAATAACAGATGAAATGGTTGACTAGTTCATCTTTTAGGGGATACTGGTACAGGGAGGACTTCTGGCTAAACAGAGCAAGGAATGCTGGCCAAGACATTAAGAGAAATCCTGCTTTCCTCCAACTGAACAGCCAGTTTAATCCAAAATAATTCACTTGGATTAATGTGCTCAGTACTGCAATGAAGCATCAGCCTAGGATTATTGCATTCAACTCCTGGATCTGATCGTGAACTAATGATCATCTGGCTTAGAGTTGAGAGAGCAAGCAACTGCGTCAAGTTGACACTACAAGCAGCCACAGATACCCCGATTCCTTCAGGGAATTCATCAACCACATGAATTATGTGAGGGAGAAAGGAATAAAAGGGTTTGTGGCCATAGTGAGATGAAGTAGAATAGGAGGTGGTTAGTGTAGAACATTAGTGTGGAACCAGCATAGACCAGCTGCTAGGCTGAGTGGCCTGTTTCAATGTTATAAATTCAGTGTAATTTTATGTAAGTGTAAATGTACATTTCAATATAAATGTACATTTTAGCAAATACAAACCACCCCAGATTAAGGTGACAAGAGTTCACCAAATAGCAATCTAAAAATTGATTCTGAAGCTCTTCAAAGGTGTTATTAAGCAATTTATCTTTCAGAAATTAACAGTGCAATTTAAAAATGACAATTTCAGCCTTTCCCATGTTCTAAAAAACACAAAAACAAGTATAACTTAGCTCTTCTCTAATCTAGTGACAATTCTTGCAAAAAGCAGTAAAATCACGGAGCATGTTGTTTGTTGTGTATTGTATATAATTATCAACTCTTCAACTTTTGCATTCTTTAAATATCTTTCAAGTTTTGTGGTCATTAATTGATCTAAATTACACAGTCTGGACAAAAATATGCAATTGAAAATCAAGTCTGGGTTCACTAAAATAAAAATAAATTAAAAACCAACCAAAATGTCTGTTTTTTATTAATAGTTTAAATGTTCTGTCTCTAGATTAAAGTAAAGTGCTGTATATAGAAGAGGTCTGTGTTTAGTCAGCATTAGAGGAAGGCTCCAAACATCAGACATAAAGACTGCACTACAGCAGCAATGTCTACCCACTGAGAACTGCAGTATGATTTCAGTCCCCAAAGTTTTAGAAACCTAGCTTATTTGGAGACTATGAAGAAGAAAGGTGTTGTGGTTAGAAATCTTCTTACATTTTAATGTATGATATAAAGAACTATTCATTCTTGGACAAAGTGTGCTTACGTGTTTGCGTGTATGCAGGACAGAGCTGTAGGTACAGCTTTGCACCTGTGATGCTCGAGTGAGGTCCAAATCTCAACTGTAATGTCAGGAGCTGATGTTAAACAGATACTTTCGCATCAGGAAAAAGGCGGTCATAATTATCAGGCAAGTAACATCACGTCATTCTTGGAAAGTTTCCTGTGGCTAGCTCAACAGCAGCAGCAGTACATCAAGGTTCCTGAATTTCTCTCAAAAATACATAAGGTCAGCATTCCCTTATTTCGAGTAATTTGTTGACTTTCCAATGCAGTAAATCTGCTAAAGAGGTAGGTATATCTGGGATTTTCCTAGTCTGTGCCACTCCAGGCTCCAAACCTCAATTACTGGCAAGAAAGATCTGGAAGGAGTTCACACTAACTCCAGTGAAAAACAAAGAACACAGCGCCCTGTAGAAGCATAAAACATATAAACAGCAAAATCTACAGAAATTTGTCCTGGAAGTAGAGACTCCCCTACATGGAGCATCATCTGATGTATTCTAAGATTTGAGATGTATCAACTCCTGCAATAGTTTTAAACAATTTGTTTATTAAGCATGCATGTGAGAGTTGTTCTCAAAGAATAATACTTTAAAACAATTCATGCACTGTGAGCCAACTTCTTCAATCGGATGCTTATGGAGTATCTGTTCTGAAAATGACTCAACTGTTGGGAAGCACACTGATATAGATGAACAAGTACTTTATGGAATATAAGAGTTGGAACTATAAGAATGTCAGTTTTAGATTACAAGTAAATAATTTAAAGCAGCCTATAAAGTTAGATATTCGGGTCAGAGAGAAACTGAAAAGCTTTTCCCTCTTGGAACTCGAGTTTTACTTTAGTTAGTCATTTCTCCCAGGATTTCAAATGAAGGAAATGACTAACAATGCAGATTCTACACAGTGCAGTGGCAAGACTGGGCTCAGTACCATTTTATATGAGACCCATCTATAGCAACATTTTTGTCTGCTGCTATTACAAAGTACACTTGTCCTCTTCTAGCAACCTGCTAAATCTGAGATCTAAAACTACTCCCAAATCCTTGTGAAACATCCTCACATACTGCACTCAAATTATAAAAGCAAAAAACTGCGGATGATGGAAATCCAAAACAAAAATAAAAATAGCTGGAAAAACTCAGCAGGTCTGGCAGCATCTGCGGAGTGGAACACAGTTAACATTGAGTCCGTATGACTCTTCAACAGAACTAGGTAAAAATATAAAAGAGGGGCTGGTTTAAGGGGGGGGGCGTAGAGCTGGATAGAGGGCCAGTGATAGGTGGAGATAGCCAAAAGATGTCATAGACAAAAGGACAAGGAGGTGTTGAAGGTGGTGATATTATCTAAGGAATGTGCTAATTAAGGGTAGAAAGCAGGACAAGCATGGTACAGATAGCCATAGTGGGGGTGGGGTGGGGTGAAGGGAAGGGATCGAAATAGGCTAAAAGGTAGAGATAAAACAATGGATGGAAATACGTTTAAAAATAATGGAAATAGGTGGGAAAAGAAAAATCTATATAAATTATTGGAAAAAAAAGGGGGGATCGGAAAGGGGGTGGGGATGGAGGAGAGAGTTCATGATCGAAAATTGTTGAACTCAATATTCAGTCCGGAAGGCTGTAAAGTGCCTAGTTGGAAGATGAGGTGCTGTTCCTCCAGTTTGCGTTGAGCTTCACTGGAACAATGCAGCAGGCCAAGGAAGGACATGTGGGCATGAGAGCAGGGTGGAGTGTTGAAATGGCAAGCGACAGGGAGGTCTGGGTCATGCTTGCGGACAGACCGAAGGTGTTCTGCAAAGCAGTCACCCAGTCTGCGTTTGGTCTCTCCAATATCGAGGAAACCGCATTGGGAGCAGCAAATGCAGTAGACTAAATTGAGGGAAGTGCAAGTGAAATGCTGCTTCACTTGAAAGGAGTGTTTGGGCCCTTGGACGGTGAGGAGAGGGGAAGTAAAAGGGCAGGTGTTGCACCTTCTGCGGTTGCATGGGAAGGTGCGTGGGAGGGGGTTGAGGTGTAGGGGGTGATGGAGGAGTGGACCAGGGTGGGGAGGGAACAATCCCTGCGGAATACCGTCAGGGGGCTGAAAGGAAGATGTGTTTGGCAGTGGCATCATGCTGGAGTTGGCGGAAATGGCGGAGGATGATCCTTTGAATGCGGAGGCTGGTGGGGTGATACCACCGTGGGTGGAAAACCTCAGTTAAGGAAGAAGGGAGACATGTCAGAGGAACTGTTTTTGAAAGTGGCATCATCAGAACAGTTGCGACGGAGGCGAAGGAACTGAGAGAATGGGATGGAGTCCTTACAGGGCCCTCAACCGTGTCCGGCCCATCTCCCGCGCATCCACCCTCACACCTTCCTCTCCCTCCCAGACCCATGATAGGGTCCCCCTTGTCCTCACTTATCACCCCACCAGCCTCCACATTCAAAGGATCATCCTCCGCCATTTCAGCCAACTCCAACATGATGCCACCACCAAACACATCTTCCCTTCACCCCCCATGGCGGTATTCCGCAGGGATCATTCCCTCTGGGACACCCTGGTCCACTCTTCCATCATCCCCTACACCTCAACCCCCTCCCACGGCACCTTCCCATGCAACCGCAGAAGGTGCAACACCTGCCCTTTTACTTCCCCTCTCCTCACCGTCCAAGGGCCCAAACACTCCTTTCAAGTGAAGCAGCATTTCACTTGCACTTCCCTCAATTTAGTCTACTGCATTCATTGCTCCCAATGCGGTTTCCTCGATATTGGAGAGACCAAACGCAGACTGGGTGACTGCTTTGCAGAACACCTTCGGTCTGTCCGCAAGCATGACCCAGACCTCCCTGTCGCTTGCCATTTCAACACTCCACCCTGCTCTCATGCCCACATGTCCGTCCCTGGCCAGCTGCATTGTTCCAGTGAAGCTCAACGCAAACTGGAGGAATAGCACCTCATCTTCCGACTAGGCACTTTACAGCCTTCCGGACTGAATATTGAGTTCAACAATTTTCGATCATGAACTCTCTCCTCCATCCCCACCCCCTTTCCAATCCCCCCCCTTTTATTCCAACAATTTATATAGATTTTTCTTTTCCCACCTATTTCCATCATTTTAAACGTATTTCCATCCATTGTTTTATCTCTACCTTTTAGCCTATTTCAATCCCTTCCCTTCACCCCACCCCCACTATGGCTATCTGTACCTTGCTTGTCCTTTCTACCCTTAATTAGCACATTCCTTAGATAATATTATCACCTTCAACACCTCTTTGTCCTCTTGTCTATGACATCCTTTGGCTATCTCCACCTATCACTGGCCCTCTATCCAGCTCTACCCTCCCCCCCCACTTAAATCAGCTTACATTTCACCTCTTTTCTATTTTTACTTAGTTCTGTCGAAGAGTCATACAGACTCGAAATGTTAACTGTGTTCCTCTCCGCAGTTGCCAGACCTGCTGAGTTTTCCCAGGTATTTTTATTTTTGTTTTGCACTCAAATTATCCTCCGTTCACACTGAACAATTCCTTTAACAGAATACGTCTACAAACAACCTTAAATTGGGCAGATTTATGATTGCAGGCCAACCACACCTAACGTTCATCTATATTTTACTGAACCACAATGTATTCTGAATCCAAGCAAAGCAAATTGAATTTATACTGGTAAAATTATGGGGTTTTATAAGATGGATATGTTTGGTACTGTTTTAATTTAGGGTCACATGGGAGGAATGTGATTTTTTCTGCATTCTGATTACAGTAAACCTGAGTGATTTGATTGTTAAAGATTAAAGAGGGGCCCAGGTTGTTTCACTGGGAAGAAGGTGCAAGATGTTCACACTTGTGGACAACAGCAGATGCATCTGTGCTAACAGTGGATAGACTGATAGTCTCGAAGTCTCAAAGTGCCAGGGAGGTGTTCAGAATGCGAAGTTGTAAACGGTTGTACTTTAAACTGACTACTTGATTACAAGATAGAATAGGAGTCTAAAGGCTAGCTGGATACGAGGTCCATTTGATTCACATTGCCATAGAAGTTGACTTTTAGGAGGGAAGGGTCCATTTCTAGGATCAGGTTACAGGCTTTCCAAGAGACAACTCTGAAACTCACAGACAAGTCAGTTTGCCAGGATCCGAGAAAAAGAGACAGAGAGACAGAGCAGATGGAGAAGACAAGTCTCTATGGGTCACCACGCAGAAATGCGGGTGGGAGCTCACACTCAGATGGAAAAGACAAATTTGCAAGGAATTAAAATGAGGCTGGAAGATTGTCTAGTGTCTAGCTTGAGCTAGAGAGTCTCCAGGAAAACACTCACCATGAATTACAGTTCTGGGGTTAAAAGTTACCGGGCTGCAAAAGGAAAAGAACGGTAAATTGTCGGAACTAGGAAACACTTTGTACTGGTTCTGGGAGAATTGAATGTCTACTTAAGGGACAGTGTAAAGGACACTGTGAAGTTGGATTTTCGTTTGTGTTAAGTGTAAAAGGGAAAAGTTCTGTTCAGTAGTTAAAAGTATAAGCCTACAAAAATAGTGGTTAGTCAATGTTGCTTTTGGTTCATTTGTCACAGTAAGTCTTAAAATGTGAATTCTTGTCAGGTCGTTCCTTCAGCTATTCATGGAAGTTCAAATTTTTTTTTAAATTAAGTTATTGGTCTCTATGACGATCGTAACAATGCATATGCAATTTTATAATTGGAAAACAAATTAGCCACTCTCACACATCAGGAGCATGAAATATTTTAACTGAAGTATGTTCATTCTCCATGCAATGTTGGAACAATGATGGTTCTGGTTCAACTGAAGTAACATTAACAATATACCCAAATTGAGCCCCAGCACTGTACAGCAGGTGTAAATCACCTGGAAGAATATACAATCTCACACACGCACAAAAAACATGCACACACACAAGCCACAACCAGAGTTTCTAATCTTCGATGCCTACAGTGCCGCAGGATTTTGGAATTCAATCCTGTAAAAGTAACATATTGCAGTTGCTGAAAATCTGAAAACAGAAAATGCTAGAAAAACTCAGCTGTTCAAGCAGCATCTTGTGAATGGACGATCAGAGCTTACATTGCAGATCAATGAGCTTTCATCCTAGATAAGGGTCAGGATTGCTACTTCTCCCCACTTCTATACAATCATCAACATCCACTGCCACCTCTTTGTTATTTACAACTTCATGTTTAATTACCAACCAGACATTTCACAGCTTCTTGTAAAACTGAGCCAGTACAATCTGACAAGTATTTAAATTAGTTACTCCAATAATTTATGCTTTTTGCTTCAGAAGCCTAATGTGCACGTCACTGGATCATACTTTCCAGCAGATCTTAGTCTTTCATATTCCAGTCCCTCCTATCTCTTCCTACAACTCACCAGTGTACTCCAAAAATAACACCATCATATTGATCTGTCACTCTTTTGCCTGTGCTTCTCCACACTAACAACCATAGAGTATCTCTTCAGTTTTGCTTCCTCTCTTTCCTGCTATTCTCCTATTGTGCTCATTTTGCTCACTCCACTGTGCCACCCTTTGTCAAGTCCATCATTAGAACCAGCACAGACAGTGCTGTTATTAGCAATTAGATATTTTTCTTTCTTACCTATAATCTACTCCTGCTTCTATTTCTTGTGTTCTTACCTTTGCATCACTTCCACAACACTGAAATGCTGGGAGTTTTTACAGTGAATCCTGGATTTGGGAATGAATTGTTAAACCAGTTGCAACAGATACAATGATTTTCTAACCAAAATGTTAGTAATTACTGTAATTAAAATTCAGAAACATGTCAAAATAGTTCCAGTGTCTAATTTTGTAAATGGGGAAGATTCTCATAGTTAGTGCTTCTCTTAAGAGAACTTATTTGTACAGGTAGATGTCAACCTGTCAAATTCACATGATCAGACATGCTGCTTGCTTCTTTAAAATCATAACCAACTAGACTGTAATCAAGGTCAACAAATAGCAATTCTGCTTAACCAGACCAGCCACTTTGGACGGGAAAGTTAATCAATACATTGCACTTTAATACATACAATTTCTTCCTACATTCTGTTAAAGAGCTTGGTATTGTTACTGAGTCAATCCTGTAGTCAACCAATCACCAGTATCATTTATAAACTTTACTTCAAAATTGTAAATAAAAACAAGCCAACCAACAATGAATTCAATTCACCTTTAGTAATAAAAGTTGTAAGTATGGTAAATCCAATGTATTACATTTTTAAAAGGAGCAAACAAACAGTTTATTGAAACCATTGAATCTTTCTACCAGTGCAGTCAAGTCCTCTTAAAGAGAATCAGTAACAAAAATCTTCTCTGGTTTACAAAAGTAAATTCACATTATTTTGCTACGTTCCTGATCTTTAACATTACTTTAGTCCATTGCTTGTAGAGTCTCTGTTCAGCACTGAATTTCTTAGTTTAGAAATTGAAAAGATGCTACTCTCAAAAAGGCTGTATGCTGGGAAACTTCAAAGGGCCAAAACAAAAGATCAGAAAGAAAGCAGTCAAGCTGATTTTCCAAATTTGTTTTTCCAAATGTGTATGTCTGTTAGTGATCACGAATCACACCCAAATGCTGGAAATAATTAACGTGCATCACATAATTAAATCAGGGTATGACTAGTAAAGATAGCATTTGTCCTGACATCAAACATGACCATCAGCATGACTTTGTGTAGCTGTCTTTTACGTGAATCAAGTGCCTTTGTCTCACAAATCTTCTACAGGCAAGGATGTATTTCAAAGGGCTTCTCAATATAAATCAGACTTTAGATATCAGTAAAAGCAGTGCTGATATTGCATATTGTATATTGCAGATGCTGGAAATCTGAAAAAAAACAGCAAATGCAAGGAAACGTTTTTACAGGGTAGTCAACGTTTATGGAGAAAAGTAACAAGCTCACTTTTCAAATGAAGAAAGCGCCACACCCCAAACAAAACCTTGTGTTCTCCCCTAAAACGTTCAGTGAACAGCTGTGTATTTCAGCATTTTCTGTTTATGTTTTATTTTGAATGCATCAGTCAGCCACCATTTGTATGTATCTTTTGCAGTTCATTACATGATTTCAGTTTAGATTGGGTGGATATTTCCCTTCAAACAGTGTTCATCTACTGTTTATTTGAAGTTAGATAGATAACATCCTGTGGCTAGTGACACATAGCAAATCATTTATTTCACTAATAATTGGGCTCCGATCAGAGTATCAGTTTGCCTCACACCCAGCATTCACTGCCCGTCTATAACAGACCCACATTATCTCTGGGTTGTTTCTGTAATGAAAGGCATTTTAATTTGAACAGGTCGTTACCCTGGCTTTCGAGCCCTGCACCCAAACCAGCACTGTTTTTAGTCTGGCGCCTACCTTTCAATCTGTCTGACATGGGTGGCCCTACCAGAAGTTATACACTCACCGGCAGAGCTCACAGGGTAATGAGAGAAAACAAGCCTTCCCACCATGTTAAAGTGCAACTACTACAGATTGTCACATCTGCAAAGAAAGGCATTCCAAAGAAATCAACTGACTAGCATGTTTGTTTAACACTTATGAATTAGTTTAAAGCTGATGTGCCATTGGAATTAACCAACAACTGCCCATTACTACTATACATGACTGTACAGTGAAAGAAATTTGTCTGCAATAAAGGTTTCTAAAGTAACTAACCTTATTCAATGAGGTGCCATGAACATGCAGTGGAAATCCAGAGATAAGCAAGTGTATTGTAAGCTTTTTCATAAGGTCTCACTTCAAGGTCAGCTATAGGTAGTATGCCTATAGCTGACCTTTAGACAATCAAGGGTTCAAGCCCCACTGCAGAGGCCTGAGTACATAATCCAGGCCTAAATTTCAGTGTAGTACTGAGGGAATGCTGCACCGTCGTAAGGGCTGTTTTCTCGATGAAACATTAAACCAAGGTCCAGTCTGTCTTCCCTCAGATGGAGATAAATGATCTTATGGCACTTTTCAAAGAACAGCGCATTCCCTGGTGTTCAGCCAATATTTTTATCCCTCAAGCATCACTAAAACAGACCATCTGGTCATTGACTCAGTTCTTTTTGTGAGAACTTATTTGTGCAAATTGACTACCTTGTTCCCTAGAATGACTAGAGTGACTACACTTCAAAAAACATACTTTCCATTTGATGACAAAAACTCAAAACTCTAACTCTCTGCATTATCTAGTTAGCATAGTTTGAAATGCCTTACCAAAAAAACATGAATTGATATGGATACTTGTAAAATCAGCAGTTTTACAAACTGTTAATCTGTTTTGTGAAAGAACAACAGCATGCACACCAGTGAGTACTTAGGAAATTAAACACGTATTTCACTTATTCTAGACTGCCCTCCATTTGTAACACGTTAACAATATTGGAATTTATATTTTATTGAAGGGTTTAAAGGTGACTTCAATATAGCTGGTCCATTTCAATTGAACTTCTTTCTAGTGCAGGGTTACGCCCCAAAGATTGAGCTATCTTTCCTTCTCAGATACTGATTGACCTGCTGTTCGTGCCCTACATTCTATTTTTTATTACATTTCTTGTTATCCTGTGTGCTTCATCAGAGCTTTTGGTATCCAATGAATAATAACGACAAATTCTGCCCAAACCACAGAAAAATAAGAAATGGTGCAGTTTAAATTACTTCCTTAACTTTTGAATTTTGTGGGTAAAACAGTGAAGAGAATAACCAGATATTACATGTATTGACTACAGAAAACATAGTAAACGATGTTACTGCTGAAATCCTGGATGTTTTACTTTACCTGCTGTGCTGAATTGACTATGAAAAACAACTGATTTTGTTTCCTCAATTAAACATGGCATGCAGGGAGCACTTTGGCATTCAAGGACTCTTCAACCCTCTCTTATGAGATGCATTGTCAGATTGGCAAATGTGTCAAGTGAAATCCATTAGAGGGTTAGTGTATGAACTCTGGTGCCCATATCATTACTCACATCAAGTCCCATTCACCCATCACACATGTTCACCGACCTACATTGGTTTCCGGTCCAATAATGCCTTAATTTTCAAATTCTCATTTTTGTTTTCAAATTCCTCCACTGCCTCGTTCCTCCTCATCTGTGATCTCCTCCATTCGTCCAAGATCTCCGTACTCCTCCAGTTCTGCATCCTTCCTCCATTGGTGACCATAGCTGCCCCAGGCTCTGAAATTTCCTCCCTAAATCTATCTCAACTCCTCTCAAGCTGAAAAGTACGGTAAGGAACCTCAAGGGCAGTGAGGAGGGAGCTTCTCGGGGAGTGGTGGTTCCATCACTGACGAGCGAACTCCTGCTAGTAACCCCAGCCACCCTTGACAATTGAAAATGCGGTCACTTCACATTTTAAACTGATCTGGGGGTGCAAATAAACTAATTACTAAAGGTTGTGATACAGATTAAACAAAATCCCAAAAAAAAACACAAGTCAAGCACTGGGGTTTATTTCTAAAGGAATAGAATTAAAAAGTGAGAAGTTATGTTTAACTTATAATGAACCTTGGTTAGACCATACTTGGACTACTGTGTACAATTCTGGTCTCCACATTATAAAAAGGATAAAGAGATATTGCAGAAGACGTAAAACGAAATGCACAATGATGAGAGATTATACCCGTCAGGAAAGACTGATCAGATTGGGACTCATTTCTCCAGAAAAGGATGATAGAGCTCTAAGATTATGAATGTATTTGATGGTAAACATGGAGAAGATGCTTTAACTGATGGAGGAAATAGGAACTAGGAGCCATAATAATAAGACAGTTAGTAATAAATCCAATAGGGACTTAAGGAGAAACTGATAGAGATTTGTGACAAAAGTAGTTGAGGCAAATGCTTACTTGCATTTAGGAGGAAGCTAGATAAGCACATGAGGGAGGAAGGAATTGAAGTATATGCTGAAAGGGTGGGAGAAGACTTGTGAGGACGAGCATGGACCTGTTGTGCCAAATGGCCTTTTTCTGTGCTGCAAATTCAATATAAACCCCTCCACCTCTTTCTCTCTCTCACCTCTTTTTAAGATGCTCCTTAAAACCTAACTCTGTCCAAGCTTTTGATTACCTCTCCTAATATCTCGTGGCTTGGTGTCAAATTTTGTTTATTAACCCTCCTGTGACACACCATTTGGGATGTTTCACTACATTATAGGTGCTATATAAATACAAACTGGTGGTTTTCATCTTTCCTTTGTTTATTCATTCCTGGGATGTGAGCACTGCTGGCAAGGATTTGTTACCCATCCCTAATTGCCCTTGAGATTTTTTTTGAGAGTCATACAAATGTCTAATTACCTGAATAACAAAACCAAATGTAATCTTGCTAAATTTACACAAGATACTGAAATTAACAAGAGACAGAGGTTGCAGCAAGTGAGTTACAGATGCACGTAAAACTATTTATCCACCCAGTCAAATGAAATTTGACATAGATAAATGTTAAAAATTGCACGATGTCCAAAAAGTATTTATTGTAAGTACACCAAAAAGGAAACTAAAGAAATTCAGCAACTAGCTTGGAAGCAGTGGTAAAAGTCAGTGCTTTGCTTTCAATGTTGTAAAATCGAATAGGATAAGTGGAGCCAGAAAGATAAAGTACAATTCAATTAAACATGAGCTAAAAACTGCAGTGCAGATGCTGGAAATCTGAAATAAGAATAGAAAATACCTCTGTATTCAACAGATCATCCACCCGAGATTCACCCAGCATACACTCCACTTCCCAGCTGAGGGATATGTGGTTGCACAACCGTGCCAGGAGCACATCTCCGCCATGTTTCAGAATTTCGGCAGGGATTCCATCTGCTCCAGAGGTTGTGTTGTTTTTCAACTTCACTCCAGACCGGGCTGCCGTCGAGACTGAGCCAGTCCAGAGTACTGGGCAATGGAGTTGAGGGTGTTTAAGTCGAAGACAGAGTCTCGGTTGAGGGCTTCTGCAAAATGTTCTCTCCAGTGAGCACTGATTGTTTATACAGGTATAGTTGTGACAGAGGGAGCATGACTCCATTATTCAATCAGTACCATCATCATGTATTACACAAATAGCATAATCTCTCATTCGCCATGGGAGATTCATAAGCAGTCTAGAAAAGATGGCTGGGGGGTGGGAGGCCGCAGTGAATTCACTGACTTATAAAAAGTATTAAATGGCACAGAAATGGGAGACTCAGGATAATATTTCTAGGTAATCCAGTAGTGCCTAAAAGCATATATAAAAATTAGAAATAAATTTAACAAATAATTACAAGGAACTTTGAATGATAGATGATCAGAAGAGTCTGTGAGGCAGGGCAGTAGAGACAGAAACATAGAAACATTAGAAATGTAGTTGGATATTATATCAAGAATGCTACAGTAGGAGCTGGATGAGCTTCAATGGGTTGAATGGCCTTTTCTTCTCCTTGACCCAGTGTTTTTATTCCAAGTACTACCAAGGACTAGGCTAATGTACATTCATTACTTGAGATTAGGGAATCTTATGGGGAAAATAGCGTTTTCACATCAAGTGGTGATGTGGCAGCTGTGGAACTAAGGGTTTCTATTCCCATAGTTGATGGTCCACAATTTATACATTTGGCTTTGGCAAGCCATATTTGGAAACTAATTGCCTGAGGGACAAGCTGATCATTAAAGTTAATTATGTGAGCCACAATGGATCATAACTGTGCCAAACCAGATAGTTTTGCATTCATTCCTAGTCTGCTAGAATTCAATTCAAACTGAAATGGTCTACAACAGCAAATGGAAGAAAAATTAGGAAGAGAAAAAAGTCCAACTCAGCTGCAATTTTCCAGCATCAGTCTCATCTTTACAGCATTCAAAATCTTCATTCAGCTTTAAAATCAAAGCTCCCACCAACAGAGAAGTTGGAAAGAAATATCTTGCATTTATATAGTGCTTTTCACAACCTCAGGACTTCCCAAAGTACTTGACATCCACTGAGGTACTTCTGAAGTGTTGCTACTGTTATAAACTGTGAAATGTGGTGGGGCAATTTGCACAAACCAAGGTCCCACAAATAACAGTGTGATGAATGACCAGATATTCTGCTTTAGTGAGATTGGTTTGAGGATAAAAGTCAGGCAAGATACCAGGGAGAACCTCCTTGCTCTTCTTCGAGTAGTGCAATTAAAGTCCACCCAAGAGGGTAGACAGACTTTGGTTTGGCGTATCATCAAAAATACAGCACAAATGATAATGCCACATTCCTTCAGTACTGCAATGAAATATTAGTTTAGATTATCTGTTCAAGTGGGGTTTGAACTCACGACTTCCGACTGAGAAACGAGAGTGAGCCAGGGCTGACAGTCATCTGTGGAAGGCTCCACCACTGACTTTATGGCGACTAACAGCAACTGCCAACTTGACCACCTTTTATCCTCCCTAGTTATGGTAACCAAGACTGTTCATTTCAGCAGAAGTAGGCACCTGAAGTGGCTTCTTCATTAAATTTCAAATACTTCAAGCCTAATTCCTAACCTGCACAATGACCTAATTTCAGCTGCGATAGTTGGCTCTAATGACCCCGGATTCAAGAGAGAGAAAAGAATCAACTCCCAATCACTATTTATCAAAACTTGCTGAGGCAAAAGCATAAATATAAATATAAATGCACAATTATAAATATCATCAGGAGAGAATTAGTCTGAATTCCAATACCACTGCAACTGAACAGACCAGTGATGTGCACTCAAGCATGAAATATGGCCCCTGGAATATGCTACCAAAGAGCTACTTCTGTGCATTGGATGTGACCCATGAATAAGTTACTCATTCAGGATAAGGTGAGAAAAGTAGGCAAACTTGGGACGGAAACCATCAAAAAACTGCATATTTTGAAACACAAAATTAACCAATCCCCACAGCCCTCTTCCCACAAACGCCCAGAAGAGAACACTGACTGAAATGGAGATTAGGACAATACAGAAGGAAGTGTTTACATGACAGTCATTTATTCATTGCTGCTGATTAAACTGTTCTATACGAAAATCCTACGTTTTGCCAGCAGAAGTTACTGCTCTGCATTCCAACTGCTGAAAGCTTCAAGTATAAACAAGCAATGAAGGATAATATTCATGTATATCGTATGGCCTTATCCCCTGTGGCCTTTTATTTCCCCAAAGCCACAACTCAAAATAGTTAAAGTACCAACTTTAAGGCCAATCTGCAAAAAAGAAAATCAGCTCACACTGTTACTTTTGGATTTAATTTATATTTGCTGTACAGGACTGCACTAAGGTCAATCAAGGTAAACTGAAGAATGAGCTGTCACAACATTCTCGCTGCATTTGACACTCCAAAAGGCACCGCAGAACAAACTTAAATGAGGTCCCAAAGTGAGTTAGAGAGAGAAAAAAGGAGAATGGTCAACAGCACTTTTTTTTAGATCTGTCATCAAGATTTGAATAATGCTGGCATGACCAACCCTCATTGGCTGTGTTGGTGGGTCATCCCTTTGGACTGCTGCAGCTTTTTGTGCTGATGGCATCCCCACAATGCTGACAATGCTGTTAAGTGGGGGATTTTGAAACCACCACAATGTGTTACAGTGAGGGGGGGGGGGGGGGGGGGGGGGAGTGAGAGAGAGAGAGAGAGAGGAGGCGGCTTCACTTCAAACCGTGAGCAGAGGGGGGGGGGGGGGGGGGGCTTCACTTCAAACCGTGAGTGGAGGGGGGGGCTTCACTTCAAACAGTGAGTGGGGGGAGGGGGGGGGCTTCACTTCGAACTGAGAGTGGGGGGGGGGGGGGCGGGGGGGCTTCACTTCAAACTGTGAGCGAGTGGGAGGCTTCACTTCAAACTGTGAGCGGGGGGAGCAGCTGATTGGCAAGTTGGACTGGTGAGTATCTCTAGTCTTGAAAAATTATGTCTCTAGTCTTTATTTTCTCTTTCTTAAAAATAGCTTAAGTATAAGATCAATACCAGTGTAAAAAATTAACTTAATAAAGTGTGAAGAACAGGGATACCAGAGTAATTAATTAATAAATTAAATAGAATATGATAGCAATGGCAGGACGGGTGATGTGTTGCTGCTGCAGCAAGCGGGAGCTGCTGGACACCAAGGTGATCCAGAGGTAACACATCTGTAGCAAGTGTTTGCAGCTCAGGGGACTTTGGATCCAAGTTAAGGAGCTTCAGTCCAAGCTGCAGACATTGCACCACATCAGGCAGGGGGAAAGTTACCTGAACACTTTGTTCCAGGAGGCAGTCACACCCCACAGATTAGGTAATTTGAATTTGGTCTGTGAATCAGGGACAGGAGGGTGTGACTGCAGGTGAGGCAGGTACAGGGGCCCGGGGGTAGCGTTTGAGAAGCTTCAGCCCCTGCAATTGTCCAACAATTACAAGGTTCTTGCAAGCTGTGTAGATGAGAGCAGGGACTACAGGGACTACAAACTGACTACGGCACCGTGGTACAGGGAGCCAATCAAGTAGGGGGAGGAAATAGGAATGTAGTAGTGGTAGGGGTCAGTATAATTAGGGGGATAGTTACTGTTCTCTGCAGCTATGAGCATGAGTCCCGAAGGCTGTGTTGCCTGCTCGGTGCCAGGGTTAAGGACATCTCCTCGGGGCTGGAGAGGAAGAGAGGAACTTGGAGTGGAAGGGGAGGGATCCAGTTGTCGTCACCCATGTTGGTACCAACAACACTGATAGGACTAGAAAGGAGGTTCTGCTGAAAGAATTTGAACAGTTAGGAGCTAAATTAAAAAGCAGAACCTCCAAGAAAATAATTTTGGGATTACTACCTGAGCCACGGGCAAACTGGTATAGGGTGAATAAAGTCAAGGGGTTAAATGCGTTGCTCAAAGATTGGTGTGGGAGGAATGGGTTTCAGTTCATGGAGTGCTGGCATCAGTGCTGGGTTAAAAGGGAGCTGTTCCGCTGGGATGGGCTTCACTTGAACCATGCTGGAACCAGTGTCCTGACGAATCGAAAAACTCGGGCTGTAGAGGGAGCTTTAAACTAAATAGAGGGGGAGGGTGGGGTGGGGGAGAGGAGGGTTCTGAAGAGGGGATTCGTAGGCCTACAAAGCAAAAGGATATGGCAGCATTGCAGGGCAGCTATTTAGATAATGATACCCAGAGTGTGACAGGAAGGGACAGAGTGTGCAAACATAAAAAAACAGCAAATAGGGTCAAAGGAGGAAAAAATGGTAAAAAGACAAAATTAATGGCTACTTACTTAAATGCACATAGTATTCGGAACAAAATAAATTAATTAACGGCACAAATAGAGGTTAATGGGTATGATCTTATAGCCATTAAGGAAACAAGGAAATCGAAGTTGGGAACTAAATATTCAGGGGTATGAGACTTTGTGAAAGGACAGGCAGGAAGGAAAGGGTGGTGGGGTAGCTTTGTTAGTACGAGATGGAATAAGTACGATAGCAAGAAATGATCTTGGATCAGAAGATGCGGAATCCATATGGGTGGAGGTAAGAAATAACAAGGTGAAGACGACACTGGTGGGAGTAGTCTATAGGCCCCCTAACAGTAGCTATGCTGTAGGACAGAGAATAAATGAGGAGATAATGAGGTCATGTAAAAAATGCAGTATATTAATCATGGGTGACTTTAATCTTCATGTAGATTGGGAAAATCTAATTGGCAGAGATAGCCACAAGCAAAAATTCATAGAATGTATTCAGGACAGTTTCCTAGAACAATATGTTGTGGATCCAACCAGGGATCAGACTATTTTGGATCTGGTAATATGTAATGAGGCAGGTTTAATGAATGATCTGAGTAAAAGATCCCCTAGGAAACAGTGACCATAACATGGTGGAATTTAGCATTCAGCTTGAGAGTGAGAAACTTAGCTCGGAAACAACTGTGCTAAACTTAAAGAAGAGTAATTACAAAGGAATGAGGGCAGAGTTGGCTGGAGAGGACTGGGAAAGGAGTTTAGCAGAAAAGACGGTTGATGAACAATGGCAGACATTTAAGAAAATAGTTCATGACTCACAGCAAAAATATATCCCAGTGAGCAAGGAAGGTTATCGGAAGGGGATAAACCACCATGGTTAACCAAGTTAAGGATAGTATCAAAGTGAAAGAAAAAAAACGTGTCAAAGATTAGTGGTAACCCAGAGGATTGGGAAAGTTATAAAAACCAACAGGAGATAACCAAAAAAAAGGGAGAAAATAAACTTTGAAGGTAAACTAGCAAGTAATATAAAAACAGACAGTAAGAGCTTCTTTAAATATATAAAAAGGAAGAGAGGGGCCAAGTCAATATTGACCCCTTAGAGAATGAGGCTAGGAAAATAATAATGGGGAACCAGGAAATGGTAGAGGAGTTGAATAAGTATTTTATATCAGTCTTCACGGTAGAAGACAATAATAGCATACCAAAAATGCTAAATAATCAAGGGGCAAAAGAGGGAGAGAAATAAATTCTAGGGAAACTAATGGGGCTAAAGGTCACTAAGTCACCTGGACCTGATGAGTTGCATCCTCAGATATTAAAGGAAATAGCAGCAGAAATAGCGGATGCACTGGTAGTAATCTTCCAAGAAACCTTAGATTCTTGAAAAAGTCCCAGAGGATTGGAAAACTGCCAATGTAAAACCCTTATTCGAAAAGGGAGACAAAAAACAGGTAACCATAGGCCAGTTAGCTTAACATCGGTCACTGGGAAAATGTTGGAGTCTATTATAAAGGATGTAATAGCAGACCATTTAGAAATGCATAATATTATCAAGCAGAGTCAGCATGGTTCCATGAAGGGGAAATCATGCCTGACAAATTTATTAGAATTCTTTGAGGAGGTAACAAGCAGGATAAATAAAGAGAAATAAGTAGATGTAATATATTTGGATTTCCCAAATGCATTCGATAAGGTACCACAAATAAGGCTACTTAATAAGATAAGGGCCCATGGTGTTGGGGTAGTATATTAGCTAGGATAGAGGATTGACTAACTAATAGAAGACAGAGAGTTGGGATACAGGGGGCATTTTCAGGATGGCAACCTGTAACTAATGGACTGCCACAGGGGCCAGTGCAGGGGCCATAATTACTTACTTATATTAATGACTTAGATGAGGGAATGAATGTACTATCACCAAGTCTGCGGATGACATAAAAATAGGTGGGAAGGCAAGTGGTAGGGATGACACAAAGAGTCTACAGAAGGATATAGATAGGTTAAGTGAGTGGGCAAAAACTTAGCAAATGGAATATAATGTAAGAAAATGTGAGGTTATGCACTTTGGCAGGAAGAATGGAGGAGCTGAATATTACTTGAATGGAGAAAGGCTGAAGAAAGCTGCAGCACAGAGGGATTTGGGAGTCCTCGTACATGAATCCCAAAAAGTTAGCATACGAGTTCAGCAGGTAATAGGAAAGGTAAATGGAATGTTGGTCTTTATTTCAAAGGGAATGGAGTATAAAAATAGGGGAGTCTTGCTAAAACTATACAAGGAGCTAGTTAGACCACACCTAGGATACTGTGAACAGTTTTGGTCCCTTTATCTAAGGAAAGATGTACTGGCATTGAAGGCACTCCAGAGAAGGTTCGCTAGGTTGATCCTGGGGATGGAGGCATTTTCTCATGAGGAGAGGTTGAGTAGGTTGGGCTTGTACTCCTTGGAGTTTAGGAGAACGAGGTGTAACCTTATTGAAACATAGAAGATTCTTATGGGGCTTGACATGGTAGATGCTGAGAGGCTGTTTCTCTTAGAGGGTTGTTAATCTGTGGAATTCTTTCTGGCAGAGGGCTGTAGAGGCTGGTTTGTTAAGTATATTCAAGGCTGAGATAGACGGATTCTTAATCAGTGAGAGAATCAAGGGTTATGGGGGAAAGGCAGGAAAGTGGAATTGAGGATTAGCAGATCAGCCATTATCTCATTGAATGGCAGAGCAGATTAGGTGGGCCGAAAGGCCTACTTCTGCTCCTTCGTCTTATGGCCTTATGGTTTGTCCAGGAAGTTGCAGGTAATAACATTGTCATGACAATGCCTCACCTGTCCTTGTTGGTGTCAAAGAACTGGTTGTGCAATTGAGGGTAACACAAAGTGTCAGATGTCATCAGCATATCAAGTATAGCAATTGTCTCCATAACTATGGATAATGTTGATAAGAGGACAACAAGTAAAACAAGAAAAAGGATAACATTTCTGGGCTCAGTCATGACTATGCAGGACAGGAAGAGATATTGCCAGAAATCAGCAGTGGAGCCACACAACCCACTGTGAACAATATCAAAAAAGACACACTAGTATAGTTTTTACTAATTATGTGGGATTGTTTTAATCAATGCTGGGTCTGTGTTGGTGCAGCCAACAACCAGTGTGCATGGCAACTGCTGGAACATCAAAAAGCTAGTGATGCAGGTTGCCCACATTTCACCATCAGGAGTGACAAAATAATTTGTAACTGGTTAGCAAATTGTAATTTATATCATATGTAAATAAATTAAAGTTATATTTTAAAAATCATATCTGTATCACTCTTCCATTTTTAGCAACTGAAATTGTCAAAAGGTCCGCATACAGACTGCCTAACTTCTTGATCTGAAGTACATTTATAGCCAAAAAATAAATAAATCGAGGAGGGAAAGAGGAAAACCAATCCTGTAAGCAATGAAGGGAGGAAAGCAGAAGGAAGAAAATGGAATGAGATTCCAATCACTATAAATAACTGCATACTGTTTACATTGTTAAACTTACAGTAATTCAGCATTTGGCTACAGCTTCACTCACAAATGCCAACGTGCATCTGTAGTCCAAAATGAGACTCAACTCTCTGAAGAATTCCAACATGTGAATAACATGCAGAGGCGTTACATTTTGACAATTTAAAGCTAGTCTTAGTAAAGGAGAAAAGACAAAAATGTATTCAAATCAAACTACAGAACTTGACAGGGTTCCTGTACAAATCAGACCATCTATCAAATGGGGCAAGTATAGTCAAATTGTGATTTTCTTTCCGAAGAAGTGACGTTTTTTGGCAAGACAATTGGCAAGGCTGGAATATATTTGTAACGAGGAATAGTATTCACATTACTAACTGAAAATCCAACACTATTTCGGGACTGTAAAACAAAAGTTCTTCAGTTAATGGGAGCAAAGACACAATATTTTAACACTTAACAAGAGGTGGAACTTTTCCACCACACCCAAAGCACTGCAAGCCGCACTAAGTGCTCTAGGTGGTGTGATACAAATAATTCTTATGCCTGAGCTTGTGTCCTTCCAGTTGGAGAAACAACAACCAGCATTAGCAATGCACACTGGAAAACCTTTGCCACACAACAATCAGTATCACTTCTGGATCGAAGAAAACATTTCTATGGAAGACTGATGTGGAAGGTGGGGGAAACAAAAGTTAGTGGCTGTGCAGAGTGGTGGTGGTTGGCGGGGGGGGGGGAGATAATGGGTAATTAGAATTATTGAAACTAAGTATACAGCTAAATTCAACATGCCTTCTAGTAACAAAGAACATCTGGTGGTGCAACCTTTAGAATGGAACCTGCTCAAATATTCCATTAATACATGTGGCTGGTAATGATGCATCCTGGGAAGTAGGGTACACTGCACATAGACTCATCATTCCAAATTCAGGTCATAGTCACAGCTCCCGGTGAAAACGTCCAGTTGCAGCCCAGGATCTTTGAAGGCACTGAGGAAAAGTTCAACTAACAAAATATCAAAAGCAAATTTGGTGCAAAGTAAGAGCTCTGGAGGCAAGGAAAGTAGTGCTCTTGTTTTCTTTTTGTAAATCTCAAATTATAGAACTGGTTTTTCACAGGTTTTAAAGAGTTATGCAATATCTACAAGAACAAATCCATGCATTCAGGGAGAAGCAAACTAATTCTGGCTTCTCAGATACTGATTAATGACATCATGCTGCATGCATAGTTAATGATTTAGCTGTCGAAGATTTGTCGTCCTTTTTTCCCCTTACTCCTTCTGCATCCAAGAAGCAAATATTTTGGCCCAAGTAGTGCTGTTTTTTTTTGAGCTTGACAAACTTTCAATCTAAATTTATTTTGTTCTCTAATGGTATTTGGCCCTTTTATTTAAAAAAAACATTTTGTTCACTGCTTTCTTCCCTTGATTATCTCCCAGCCATGCAATTAAGTCATGTGACATGGGTTAACAGATAGCTCTAAAGCCCTGCCAATAACATCCTATGCCCGAATGAAAGGAGATGAAAGGAGATAAAGTGTGGTTACGCCCCTGTTGATTTAATCTCTATCCTATCTTATCTCCATCTGATCCAGCATGAGGTAGCCAGAATAAGGCAGTGCAAACATCCTCTGATGCCTAGAATTCAAAAACACAGCTCAGCACATATATGCAATTAGATTTTCCGTGACATTGATTTTTCCATTTCCCCCAAATATTCTCCTCCCCTTTCCTGTAGGCGTTAATTCTTTCAGGGTACATATCCATGACACATCCAGTATCTCGATCAATTTAAAGAGTTAGCATCTTGCAACTCTAACATGGGTCCCACTACTGAGCCATTGAGAAAATAGGTCATTTTAACCCCCCACCCTTGTAGTTTTCTTCCTATCTTCCGTGAATGGCAAAAATATTAGGTGATTTCTGATTGGAGTTCAGTGACTTATGTTGGAATTCAACTTCATGAGTGGCTAGCCCTCTGGTACACAGTTCTGTTTGATTAGATTAGCATCCCATACTAATGCAATAGAGCTAGATGTAGGCCCCAATGTCAAGTGCACTTTTGCATACCTAGATTCTTGGTCAGCACAACTGCTGCAACATTGGATTTTAGGGTTTAAACAGACTTTCTCTTCCAGGTTTCAATAATTTAATGTAGCTTGAATATTTTCAGCAAGGTGACTTTTAATTCTGTCTTTTCCCCCAATTTTCCTGCAAGTTTTATAGAATTTTTTTACTTAGTCAGGCTATAAATTATTCATTTTCACAATCTGAAAAATTCAGACTTGTTACACTGTCAAATGTTAAAACTGCTACACACATTCAGGCAATAATAAAAATCAATCTCCTGCATTCTTGATTGCGTGATATCATCCTATAAACATACAAAATGTCAATCTTATCCCCAGTTTCTGTTCCCAACAACTAGCTTCTGCAAGTCCCTGCCATTTTAAAGTGGGAATTTTAAACATTAAAAAGCTAAAATATTTCACTTTTGACTCTCAAGATCTACATCCAGTGTTCTTCATTAATCTCAATAGTTTCCTTTCTAGTCTACAATAAGAAAATCCATCATTTGAATAGGAATAGCTCGTGGTCAGGTACATGGGGAAAACAAGCAGAGTTAGACTTTTTGGAGCCCTTCAGAATAAATGCTGCACTGTGCAACATGAGATATGCAATACAAAACAATCTTACACAACTTTACACACAATGCAAGTCTTGCAAGCATGATTGCTTTTAAAAATCAAACTAATACTGGATAGGGTAACAAAACACTTTTATGTTGCTCTGTCAGTTTGTTAAAGCTTTTTACTTAAACAGTGAGGAGTGATTGGTATGAGAGTGGTACTTGCTTGGAATAGCAGAGTATTTATACTGCAATATCAAATATGCACTCAGTGATAGAATAACTGTTCCAGTTATAATGAGTATATTTTATTGCAATTATTTCTCCTTTATAATGTTCATATGCACACAAAAGTCATTGTTCACAATTCATTTACTGCTGATAGGAGTTTTCCCAATGGGTGGAGAAGATCAACAAAGCCCAACAATTTCTCACCTGCCAACAGAGAGGCTGGTTGTCTCTATCTATTCTGATGTTGCCACAAATACTAACCAAAAATATAAATAGGGCGAAATTAACATACCCAATTAATGCCAACATATTTACATAACCATATATAGTGACAAACAAGTCAAAAGAACACACAATTGATTATCTTGAGAGAGACTTGGCCAAAATAAACAGATACTCCTGAGATACAGGATATGTGTGAATGGCAATGGTTATAGGGACAGGGGACAGCAAATCTTTGTCTGCAGGCTGAGGGACTAAAATAAAAGATTTTGGATCATAGCCTGAAATCATCTGCACAGTATGATGCTTTTATACATAAGGCAAATTGGGTACTCAGAGCATCAGGGCAAGTTTGATTTGGGAGTCAGAACAAGTTATCCTGATTATCTACAGATCAAGAGCAAAGTCAATTTTGAACAAGGTAGGAAATTTTGGCCACCCTTTGTCAAAAAAGACAGATTTCATTAGAGAGTATTGAGAGAATAGTAAGCATGCAGAAGCATAGTACTAGGATATGGGTTCAACATTCATCAGTTTCAAGCATGGTTAGAAGACAGTGCATATACTCATTAATGCACGAGAGATAGCTTTCTTATGAAAAGAAAGATTGAAGTTCCATCAAATATTAACACTAGTTGATATTTTGGAGGAGATGGATATACTTTAAAATAGGAATCAATAAGAGGTGGTTATAGGGGTACAGCTGGGGATGCTGTGAGCATGAGGAGTCCATGATAGAACAATCAAAGACTCTTTGGGTGGAGCAGGCTAGATGAGCCAAATGGCTTTTTCTTGGTCCAGACTGTGTTCTCAAAATCCAAATCCCATTTGGCACTATCAAAGTCACAAATATTAAAAACAGCTAACAAACAAACATATTTTGATGAATTACCTAATGTCATTGACAAATGTGATTTCTGATCTCACTCTCTCATTAATATAACTTGCCAATGCAGTAAAAGTAGCCTGACTGACCCAATTCCCTCAGTATTGCAAATGAAATGATTGCATGACTACTTAAGAAAGCTACAACTTCTCTTGCTAGGCATTACAATCTGGAGAATTGAAAGACAAATTTTGAAAAATGCATATGTTAGCATGTACCATGGATCTGCATGTAAGTGTGTCAGAAATTATGTGCACATTTAATTCTTAAAAAATCGAATGCTTTTATTTCCCTGATTTAACTAATGAAATACCATAATGCCAGTAAACGCTTGTAAAACAGCTTCAGCTGTAAAGGACTTGAGGTGGTCAGAATGAAAGCCGACAGCAGCAATTTATTTTGCCCCAGCATTCTTCCTCTCCACTTTTAGAGACTGTTTTACCAGCAGGAGGCTAAACCGGCAATGTGCAGAACTGCATTCTCTACAATAAATACATTAGATTAACCACCCGGTACAGTTTTTGAACGCTGGTGACGTCGATAAATTACCTAAACTGGTATTGTTGTGAGCTCACCAGCATTTGCTGATTTAACAAAAAATGTTTGGAACTCTCTCAGAAAGGCAAAATAAAAAACAATTTTACTGCTAATTATCTACAACTGCTTAAACATATTTCTGATGGCAAGGTTCCAGTCTTTGAGCAATATGCTGTCATTCAAACAGGCAGCCCAGAAGTTTTGGAAACTTCCTCTCATACAGCAGCACACACTTCTCACAATTGCTGCATTGCTACAAACTTTGCAAGGGTGCTAATTATTTCTATACTAGGCCTCTGTCTGGAGTAAAGCAGTGAGATCCTATGCTCCAAAACTACCACTGCAATGTAAATGCACTCCCAGGTGACTATGTAAATCAATATTTAACAAGTTAAACACAAATTATATAGGAAATAACCATCCTCTGGTAGCAGAGTTTACACAACTCTAGCAAAGAATCTTCTTCCCTATTAATGAAGATAATTTCCACTGACTAGAGCATCATGCTATGGCCTGAATTATCTCAACTTGGTTGCATCCGTCCCACATCAGAAGCATCCTGTTTATCATGCAACACCTGTAGGCTATCCACAATATCACCTGGCTTTGCATCAAATCCACATTTCAGAAGCTATGCTCACCAAAATACTTCAAAAGAAAGTGGAATCTTTCCATTCTATTTTGGACAATAGAAAATCACATGTACTTTGATATAATTAAATTCTGTCTGCTCAAGCTTCTATCAAATTTCCTTAGTGGTAATTCATGTAGCCATACCAGATTTCTGACTGCTCAAGGGCAAACTATCGAGTTTAGGGATAACCCATAGTATAATCTGGAACTCTTCACCACTAATTTACTACAGGATGCCTTCGACTGAAATGCCTGCAACTGTTCTAGGCAGCTTGATTTGCTGCACAACATTAATTATTCCAAAAGTCTCTGTATTTCAGGATTGCATTCAACCCAAAAATGACCCAACATATCTGGCTAACCTTTTTGAGCAACTGGACAGCGCCACTGCATTAACCAACAAAATAAGCTTACAGCAATATACCAACATAAAACATTTCAAAAGTAATGTCAAAGAACACAAAGTCTTTTTTAGAAGTCATGGGATGAGGTGAACATACTTCTGTCTACCACCAACTCCAGGAACAACCCATTGGCACTTTTTGATAAAGCATTTATTAGGCAGCCAACAAATACATTTTAACATCAAATAAATTTAATTAATTAACATCAAATAAATTTAATTAAGGTG
Source organism: Cetorhinus maximus (assembly GCF_964194155.1). NCBI lineage: Eukaryota > Metazoa > Chordata > Chondrichthyes > Lamniformes > Cetorhinidae > Cetorhinus > Cetorhinus maximus. The sequence goes on from NC_135887.1 coordinate 55,350,204, forward strand.
TTCACCCTTCCGTTTCCTCTTGTAGGAAAATTTTGGTTTAGTTCCCAACTTGTCTCAAAGGTATATTTTCTAATTCTTTCATGAGACATGGGCATCACTGGCGAGGTCAGCATTTTTATTACCCATTCCTAATATCTATCTACATAGTGTTATGATCCCAGATGAGGTTACTACTGGACAACTCAGATCCCAGGGTTGAACCCGGCTTGATAGATCCTAACTTTTATTTTTTGTTTAGAAACGTAGAGAGTGGCTACTGAACAGTCACAGGAATCAGCTGATGAACTTTAAACAAAAGAATAAAACATTTATTAAACAAGAAAATATGAACTATATTATAATACTCCTTCACCCACAACTATACCTTTACAGATATATACAGGCTTATAAGGATAACACAAGTTACAAAAGCTATCTTATACTCTCATTATCACAGTAAGTACACAGTCCATGGAAACCAATAGGTGACCTGTGGTCAGGCACACCACCCTATGAAACCAACTGACAGATGCCACCCCAAACAGATGCTATGATCTCTCATCAACTAGCCCCCGCCCCACCGAGACGCTTGTCACACCGTGAGCTAACCGGTCTCACTGAACTGTCTTGCACACGAGGGTTTCCAATCTCCACTCTCGAAAAACCCACTTTGGAATCTTCTCCCAAACAAAACTTTCTCTCAGGTGCCTTTCACAAGGGTCCACCTCCTGGGTTTTAAACTCTCCTTCTAATGTTCCTGGATCGCCACATGTATTCAAGCTTCCTTCCACGCGCTCTCTCTCAGGCTCAGCTGTGCTAACAGAACACCACTGCTTCACATGTCCATAGTAAACAGTTACAGACCTTCGGCCGTCTCCTTGGTCTTCTGGCTTCTCGCAAGCCTATTTTGCTTCAAGTCCGCATCCTGCAGTTTTCTCCCTTTAAGCTTGGAGCCGTCCTCTCTGCTCCTTGAACAGGACCTTTTCCAGATTCCTGTCCTTGTCCTTTGACTTAACTGAAAGGACTTCTTGGGGCCTTTCTCTTATTCCTTTAGGACCTGCTCCCTGCAGTTCCCTCTCCCAGTAGACTGCTGACAACTTGGTATCTCCCTTGAGATCCAGAACTCACTTTACATTCACTGTTACTTTAACTTTAGAGCAACTCATCTAAGATTCTTAGGACTTATTTTCCTCAGCAGTCTGCTAGTATGCCAGCTAGAGAAAGACTTAAACTGCTCCCTTCCCCTTAGAGCATAATGATAACTGAACTCAAACTGCTTGAGGTTTTTCTGTGTCTGTGTGGGGCATATCCTCTAGGCCCCTGTTGCTAGGCAGCAGCACAGTTTTTTCTACCTTGTGTTTGTTTTAACTCCCCTTCAAGTGTCGTAAACCTCATTAAAATGCAGGCATCTTTTAAAGTGAAACTAAAACTCAAGTTCTCCCTTTCTTAACACACAATACAGAAATATAAATTAAACTTAAACTTAAAGATATACCTTATTCCTAACACATCCAAATACACATATAACTTACTTAAACTATCTCTAGTTCCCAACAACAGACAGACACACAAAGACATGCCAAATCAATATAATAACCATTGGATAACAGAATTTTGAAACTCATCAGTTCAGAAAAATTCTAAAAATTCAGTTCTTTGACATTTTTAGTCAAAGGAAGGTCTCTTTTTAAACTGCCTCTAATCCTTATTTAACTAAATGCTACACATTTTATCAGAGGCAAATACCAGGAAATGTCAAGGTAATACCTTTTAAAAGCCTCATTCTATATACTTCTAGTAAAAGAGACAGAGCTATCATAATTAATTTAAACAACACTCCTCCATTTAGCCCAACAATTACATAGATCAATATGCTATCGTCTGAGTATCCAATTCAGATTAATTAAATGCTGAGCAAATAGTTTTAATGTAAATTATAGGGTTTTCTATTTTGTTTCGACGAACCTAAAAATCTTCAAATGTCAAGGGCTCGACATGGGTTGCAAACTACAAAAGAAGCTTCAAATTAATGTCCACCCAAATATGTCAACCATTTCCACAGGCCATCAGAAGGAGCGTTTTTGTACAGCACTGGCCAATAACTAACACATTCTGCTCTTTTATTGCTTTAGTCTGTTCTCCTGCTTGTATGTACAGAATATGAAGTAACCTTCCTTTGCAGCAAAGGGCTTTCATCAGAACAATGAAAATGTAACAGGCATTCATCTGAACTTGAACAGTTTACATTCAGCCTTTCTACAGCTTAACAATCTGCTATAACCCTGTCCTTAATACATAACCAGGTTTATTTCCCCTTAAAAAAGAGGGGGGGGAAAAGTTGGGTGCCCTTTCATAGCCCACTCAATGCCACAGAACTCAGACCATGACCAGGCTTTCCCAACAGCTTAGTTTGGATGACACAAGTGTGATATGGGATAACATGCTCTGTGATGGTTTCACTCATGGGTCAGTGAGTTTATTCAGGGAGTAGCTGAGCAATGCAGACAAGGAAACATTCAGCTTCAGTCCCCAGGTTGTGCTGCTTAGGCAGAGCTACAAAACAATTAGCCTGAGTTAGGGAGCAGGTGACCCCTATCTTTCTATTGCAGTGTGTGGCACAGCAACTATTTCAAGAAACATGCGTCTATGGATGTTGAGCAAAGATGGTATCATGCTTGGATGTTGCTCTGAGTGTTGAAATCTAAAGAACTTCTGACTCAGTGAATTTATCCAGAATCACAGAGATGAAGAACCATCCAGATTCAACCATCAATCAGCGCTGAGTTTCCAGTCACCCAATTCAGTAACTGAGGTGCTACAGCTGGCCTTAGTACTTCCATGCTGAAAGGGAGAAGAAAGTAAAAACACACTCCTGGCCACTAACCAGTAAATCTGAGCAGTGAATTTCTCCCTTGCCATGGGGTCAGAGGGTGAGATGTCACCTAGCTTCTCCACCAGCAGCCCACCCCACATGGTCACAAAAGAGGTGCCAGGGGCCACTCAGCATAGGAAGGAACGGGGGACTGAAAAAAAAACAAAAATCCATCGAAATAAACACTTTAGACTGAAACACATTATCCCGGCACAACAAAAATACAATCACCCTGCCTTGAAATTTTGCTTTACAGCAGTAGTAGATCATGCTTTACTAACATTAATAATAAGATCAGCAGGTCCATGGGACAATAATAACGGAGCTTCATCAAATGCAGCAGTTGCAATTTAATTCATCCAAATCCCTGAGCAAAATAATCAAAGAGGACAATTTGTTCCTTTCTAAAGAAAGATAATGATGTCACATTCATATGCATACTGCAGTTTTATTTGAAGTTACACACACTCAGCATAACAGATGAGAGAAAGTTGACTCTTATTTTTCACTACTTGCATGCGTGAGTGGCTGCAGTCAAAATACACTTGCCTGTCTCAAACCAGGTAAAAATCAGCATACATCTGCCAACATACTAGTTAAGATTCTACTACGTCAGCAAGCATATGTGTCTTGCAATCAGAGAATAGTTATAGCACAGGTGACCACTGAGCCCATCATGCCCATGCCAGCTCTCTGCAAGAGCAACCTAGCTAGTCCCACTCCCCTGCTCTTTCATAAGAACCCCGAATAGAGTCTATGGAGTTCTGCAAATTCTCTCTCTTCAGGTGCATTTGCAATTCCCTTTTGAAAGTCACGAGTGAATCTGCTCCCACAACCCTCGCGGGAAGTGCATTCCAGATCCTAACCACTCGCTGTGTAAAAACACTTTTCCTCATGTCACCATTTTTTTTTTTGCCCATACCTTAAATCGGTGTCCTCTGGTTCTCGACTCTTCCGCGAATCTCTCTATCTACACGCCATGATTTTTAATACCTCTAAAATCTCCTCTCAATCTTCTCTCTCTAAAGAAAACAACTCCAGCTTCTCCAATCTATCCATGTAACTGAAGTCTCTCATCTCTGGAACCATTCTTGTGAATCTTTTCTACACTGTCTAAAGCCTTCACATCCTTCCTAAAGTACAGAGCACAGAATTGGACAGTTGAGGCTGAACTTGTATTTTATAAAGGTTCACCATAGCTTCTTTGTTTTTGTACTCTATACCTCCATTTATAAAGCCTAAGATCCTGTAAACCTTTTGAACCACTTTCTCAACCTGCTGCCATCTTCAATGAACTGTGCACCATATGAGGCCGCCAGGGTGTCTCTGTTCCTTTACCCACTTTAGAATTGTACCCTCTATCATCATTGTACCCCAAATGTTCCTTGCTGATACGTGATCCACTTGGTCCTGCTTCTTCCACAGAACCAGATTCTGCAAAGCCTCCTCCCTTGTTGGGGCATTAATATACTGATCCAGTAAATTCCCCTGAACACACTTCAGAAACTCTTCCACCCAGTGTGCCCTTCACACTATTACTATCCAGGTCTATATTAGGATAATTGAAGTCCCCATTATAACTACTCTATAGATTTTGCACATTCTCTGCTCTATATCTTTCCCACTAATTGCTGCCCTATAGAACTCAGTAGTGCAATGTACCTCTATTGTTTCTTAACGCTAACCAAATGGATGCTATCCTTGACCGCTCCAGGACAACCCTTCTCTCCATCGCTGTAATATTCTCTTCAATCAATATTACCGACTTTCCTTTCTTTTCCAACTTTTCTTTCTTTTCTTCCCTATCTTTCCTAAACAAGGAATCTTTTCTTGTATCCAGGAATATTGAGTACCCAATCCTGCCCTTTACTAAGTCAGGTGTCCTTTATCATCGTATTCCCATGTGATTATCTGTGCCTACAGCTCACCAACCTTATTTGGCACACTCTGTGCATTTACATACATGCACTGAAAATCTTATGTTGACCTCAGTGCATTCCCTTTTAGTTTGACCACATCTATTACAGTAAGTCCTCAATATAAGTTGCCCCGCTTAAAGTTATTTGCCTTAACGTTGTTTTCTTATTAGGACTTTATTTCCCATCTACATTGCCATTTTCGATTTTATAGTGTTGCACTTCTGGCTCCACACTGAACTCTGGGCCAGCTGCTGCTATGCTCTGATGCTAGAGCCACTGCTGCAGTCACCAGAGACCCAGGGAATGAGGGCTGAGATCCCGGAGCAGGAGTGCAGGGCAGGGATGGGAAGCTGCCGGCCACCAATCAAGTGATGAACTGAAAGTAGCCTGGAGTGGGGGTTGGGGGCGGGCAGGGGGGAGGGAGTGCCCGCCCCCCAGACTGCTTCCGCAGCACTCAACTCCCCACTGACTCCTTGCACAGCCCTCCTGGTTCCAATCGAACCACCACACCCACCCTACCCTGGCTTCTTCTGCCGTACTCCACAGGACAGGGGCACAGCCCCTGCCAACTATCAGGAAGGGGTTCAGGCTCTGGAGACAAAGGGTGAGGGGCAGGGCGAGAGAGGCAGATGCGTGAGTGGGAAAGGAAAGCAAGCAAAAAGTTGAGCTAAATTTCAGGAGTGCTATGGGTGAGACACAGGAGCTGTGCTGCTCAGAGTTTGTTTGGGTGATTTCTTGTTATCTAATTTCAATGTATACAGTATTTCTGTTATATTCAGTGATTTATTTTATTTTGCAAGATATTCCAGCTAGGAATGCACAGTGCACATGTGCAGTACAGTATTTCAACTTGTACATTGATTTTTCCAGACAAGAAATGTCCAAAGGAACCTAACTCCAGCTTTAACATTGATTACTATGGGAATTCATGTTTCACATAAAGTTGTTTCACTTAAAGTCGCAATTTTCAGGCACACAACCACAGCTTTAAGTGAGGACTTATTTGTGCCTTACTATTTCTGACTCCAGCGCTATCTGTCCCTCCCAATCCTTTGTGCTGCTGTGAGGACAAGGAAGCCAACTTTAACAACATAAAGATAAAAGCAAAATACTGCGGATGCTGGAAATCTAGAACAAAAACAAAAATACCTGGAAAAACTCAGCAGGTCTGACAGCATCTGCAGAGAGGGATACAGTTGACGTTTTGAGTCCATATGACCCTTCATCAGAACTAAAAAATATAGAAATGAGATGAAACACAAGCTGGAAGAGGGGTGTGGGAGAGACAGGTAGAGCTCGATAGGGGACCAGTGATAGGTGGAGGCCAAGAAGAGACTGTCAAAGGTGTCACAGACAAAAAGACAAAGGGGTGTTGACAGTGGTGATATTATCTAAAAGAAGTGCTAATGGGGACATTAAGGGTAACAAGTAGGACAAGCTAGTGGCAGATGGCCCTAGTGGGGGTGGGGTGGGGGGGGAAGGGATCGAAATGGGCTAAAAGGTAGAGATGAAACAATAGATCGAAATAAATTTAAAAATAGGTGGGAAAAGAAAAATATATTTGTTTAAAAATTATAAATTATTGGAAAGAGGGGGATCGGAAAGGGGGTGGATATGGAGGAGAGAGTTCATGATCTGAAATTGTTCAACTCAATATTAAGTCCGGAAGACTGTAAAGTGCCTAGTCGGAAGATGAGGTGCTGTTCCTCCAGTTTGCGTTGAGCTTCACTGGAACATTGCAGCAGGCCAAGGACGGACACAACATTTTCCTCATTTAAGACACCCTTTAAAACCTCCCTCTTTGACTAAGCGTTCAGTCATCTGGCATAACATCTCATGTGGCTCAGTTATACTTTATTTTATAATGGCCCTGTGAAGCACATTGGAACTTTTCCTTACGTTAACAGTGCTACATAAATATAAATTATTGTTCCTGTTGAGATAAAAAAAATAGAACTAGAGCTTTCATTTTCAACTGCTATCCATTAATTCCTGCTATTAGTATGCCTGTGATCAGGTGAGAACGATGCTTGCACAGCCTGCCAGTAATCCAAGTCAAGGTTGACACATGAATATTAACCATTTGTGAGATACCAGAGGGAGGCTGGCATACTCAGCATCCCAGCAAGGAATTAATGTCTTCATGAGAAGACAGGGAATATATGCAGAAAAAGGGCAAAGCAAAATTATCAATAGTCAGTGCCCTTCCATTTCATGTATGGTGATACACTAGCCCACCTGTCACCAGTAACTTGAAAGGGCTCTTCCCAATTCAATCCACTCAAATGTCTTTAACTCACAAAACCTTGCCATTTATATATGGATGAATGAAGCATTGCATTTTAGAAGTTGATCACACTATCATAGATGCCGCAATAACACTAGACATATTCAAACATGGGCAATTAATTTAGGAACTACTCTATAGTCCCGTACGTGGCATCTACTAAAGTGCACCTAACAGCAGCTACTCTTCTTCTTTGTTGTTATGGGAAGGGGTGGGGTGGGGCTCACAGAGATGTGGAGTCCAGCCTCCACTCTTTCAGAGGAATAGACCAAGATTAGCAACTCCATTTGGGGAAGGACTATGCATTCAAGGGCACATCCTACTATTGTGTAACTTATGGCATGGGCGCCCATAATTCTGTACCACCAATGCACCTAATCAAGATTTTACTTTGATATACAGACAATATTTATGCTTCGGGGAAGGTATAATTAGTATGCATCAAACAGGAGTACAGAGAAAATCCAACAGCTCTGTTACCAACCAGGTCTGAAATAAGAACTGTCAGTGGTTTTAAAAGCCTTGGCACTTTGCTCAATAACTAACTTTCAACCAAAGTGCCAAAAAGAGGCCACCCACCAAGTTTCAAGCACTCTTCAGTAAGCTCCAGCTCCATTTTTCACGCTTTAGAGAACTTGTACCCTTTCACAACCTCAGGAGGTCTCAAAACGCTTCACAACCAATAAAATACTTTTGGATTGCAGTCATGAGGTGTTGTAATGTAGGAAACATGGAATTTTTTTGCACAGCAAACTCCCACAATGAAATAAATCTTGCTCTTTATATATAAATGAAAGCAACATTGAAAACTTGTTTTTGGTGGTGTTGACCAATGTATTGGTCCAGACATCCATTACCCACAAAGAATAGGGACACAGATTTAAGGTTTTGGGCAAGAAAAGCAGAGGATGAGGGGGAAGAAATTTTTTTTTTTTTTTTTACACAGCGAGTGGTAGTGTCCCAGAACTCAGTGCCCCTGATTTCAAAAGGAAACTGGATGTGCACTTGAGGAAAATAAACTTGTAGGGCTACAGGGATAGAGCAGGAGAATGGGACTGACCGAATTGCTCTACTGAGAGCCAGCATGGGCTGAACTGAATGGCCTCATCCGTGTCGTAAATGACTCTCTGTCTATTGTCAGGAGAACTTTACAGCTTTTCTTAAATCGCACTATATGGTCATTTACATTCACCTGATACAGCAGACAGTTTAACATCTCATCAAAAAGATGGAATCTCCGAAAGTGCAGTGTTCCCTTAACCCACAACCTTCTCAGCTAAGTGCAGATACCTTAATAACACCAGTACAAACCAAGCAAGAGGCAATTCAAATCACAAATCATATCAGACTGCACTGAAGAACAGCACAATATTAAGGCCAGCTCACAGCTGATAAATTGGTCACCAATGTTCCCTCAAAGTTGTGCAGAAACCTGAAAGTCCCCACACCGGCTGCACATACTTTGGCCCTTTTAAATTACTGCATGGCACAACCACACAAAAAGATTTAAAGGGGCTGCGTACTTCATAAATCACCCACTCACCTCCCAAAAAATCAGAAGGAATGTTTTAAATTTTCTATTAACTTGCTTAACCCTAACCCTCTATAACTGTGTAAATTCCTTTTCAACTGCCAACATGGTAGGGTACAAAGCCATATAACAAACCATAGTCAAGTATCCGTGCACATGACCAAGGGGACTGACAACAACCTTACTTTCAATTGCCAAAGATAAAACATGTATACAGAAAATAACAGGAAAGATTTGCTTTCTCCAGTGACATTTACATCAACATCTAAATCTGATTGATTGTCATTTCATTTCCTTTTGTGGCTACTGTTTATACAGAATAGCTCTCCATTTATTGCTACATCAGTTGTCAGGTTTTACAAATTGCAAAATTATTCACTCACTTGCAGTTCACCAACAATAAACAAGACCCTGGCTCTCAAGTCAACATAACACAAACTGACAAAAAATGGAGCTACTTGAGTTCTGTTCAACTGAACTTCAATGGAATTCTGCACTTCCTGATCTCAAAACCACTAATGCATTATTTGAGCAAGTTAGAAACAAATTTCAACAAAGATCCAGCAAAATAATTTAGTTTCACATGGCTTCCAATTTTGTAGTGATGTCACAGTATGCCACATTGCTGTAACTGCATTCTCTGAGGTATGCACTTCAGTTTGATACATTACTTCCACTATCGCGCGAGAGTTGGAGACACGTAAAATAGTTGGCTCTTTAATTATTTGTGAATTGGAGGGAAACTAATCTAAACAGATGTTTTCCTCAAGAAAATAAAGTGCACACAGCTTTATTAAGGATCCTTCATTCAACCATATAAGTAGGAAGTATCAGGCTGTATTTAAGTTCTGTCAATGGAGAGCCAAGAAGATGTGCATAACATTCTGACTTGAAATTTTACAGAAGTACACTGAACTGGTGCCAGTGAAACCAGCTGCTCCTGTAAGCTGACGTCACTCTACAATAGGAAGTTAACGGTGGCTGAACTATTCATAGAACTTAAAACACAGGAGGAAGCCACTCGGCCCATCATGCCTGCGCTGGCTCTTTGCAAAAGCAGTCGTGCTTAGTCCCATATTCCTTTTGTCCCATAATCTTGTAAATCCCTTACCCTCAACTACCTCTCCA